>NC_049212.1:19555326-19898628 GCF_013347855.1 Anguilla anguilla | reverse complement strand
AATGCAGCCGGCTAACGCTTTCAATGTTCAATAGCTCCCAGACAATAGGGCCTAGGACCATCAAACCACTGCTAGAGTGTTCACAGACAGCGGCCCCGATAAGCAGAGCCTATGTTTCGGGCGCTACCACCCCGCGCGATTTTACACGAATATTTCCAACCCTGACTTTAAGCCGCCGACCGGAAAAAAATGCAGCCGGCTAACGCTTTCAATGTTCAATAGCTCCCAGACAATAGGGCCTAGGACCATCAAACCACTGCTAGAGTGTTCACAGACAGCGGCCCCGAGAAGCAGAGCCTATGCTTCGGGCGCTACCACCCCGCGCGATTTTACACGAATATTTCCAACCCTGACTTTAAGCCGCCGACCGGAAAAAAATGCAGCCGGCTAACGCTTTCAATGTTCAATAGCTCCCAGACAATAGGGCCTAGGACCATCAAACCACTGCTAGAGTGTTCACAGACAGCGGCCCCGAGAAGCAGAGCCTATGCTTTCGGGCGCTACCACCCCGCGCGATTTTACACGAATATTTCCAACCCTGACTTTAAGCCGCCGACCGGAAAAAAATGCAGCCGGCTAACGCTTTCAATGTTCAATAGCTCCCAGACAATAGGGCCTAGGACCATCAAACCACTGCTAGAGTGTTCACAGACAGCGGCCCCGATAAGCAGAGCCTATGTTTCGGGCGCTACCACCCCGTGCGATTTTACACGAATATTTCCAACCCTGACTTTAAGCCGCCGACCGGAAAAAAATGCAGCCGGCTAACGCTTTCAATGTTCAATAGCTCCCAGACAATAGGGCCTAGGACCATCAAACCACTGCTAGAGTGTTCACAGACAGCGGCCCCGAGAAGCAGAGCCTATGTTTCGGGCGCTACCACCCCGCGCGATTTTACACGAATATTTCCAACCCTGACTTTAAGCCGCCGACCGGAAAAAAATGCAGCCGGCTAACGCTTTCAATGTTCAATAGCTCCCAGACAATAGGGCCTAGGACCATCAAACCACTGCTAGAGTGTTCACAGACAGCGGCCCCGAGAAGCAGAGCCTATGTTTCGGGCGCTACCACCCCGCGCGATTTTACACGAATATTTCCAACCCTGACTTTAAGCCGCCGACCGGAAAAAAATGCAGCCGGCTAACGCTTTCAATGTTCAATAGCTCCCAGACAATAGGGCCTAGGACCATCAAACCACTGCTAGAGTGTTCACAGACAGCGGCCCCGATAAGCAGAGCCTATGTTTCGGGCGCTACCACCCCGCGCGATTTTACACGAATATTTCCAACCCTGACTTTAAGCCGCCGACCGGAAAAAAATGCAGCCGGCTAACGCTTTCAATGTTCAATAGCTCCCAGACAATAGGGCCTAGGACCATCAAACCACTGCTAGAGTGTTCACAGACAGCGGCCCCGAGAAGCAGAGCCTATGCTTCGGGCGCTACGACCCCGTGCGATTTTACACGAATATTTCCAACCCTGACTTTAAGCCGCCGACCGGAAAAAAATGCAGCCGGCTAACGCTTTCAATGTTCAATAGCTCCCAGACAATAGGGCCTAGGACCATCAAACCACTGCTAGAGTGTTCACAGACAGCGGCCCCGATAAGCAGAGCCTATGCTTCGGGCGCTACCACCCCGCGCGATTTTACACGAATATTTCCAACCCTGACTTTAAGCCGCCGACCGGAAAAAAATGCAGCCGGCTAACGCTTTCAATGTTCAATAGCTCCCAGACAATAGGGCCTAGGACCATCAAACCACTGCTAGAGTGTTCACAGACAGCGGCCCCGAGAAGCAGAGCCTATGCTTCGGGCGCTACCGCCCCCGCGCGATTTTACACGAATATTTCCAACCCTGACTTTAAGCCGCCGATCGGAAAAAAATGCAGCCGGCTAACGCTTTCAATGTTCAATAGCTCCCAGACAATAGGGCCTAGGACCATCAAACCACTGCTAGAGTGTTCACAGACAGCGGCCCCGAGAAGCAGAGCCTATGTTTCGGGCGCTACCACCCCGCGCGATTTTACACGAATATTTCCAACCCTGACTTTAAGCCGCCGACCGGAAAAAAATGCAGCCGGCTAACGCTTTCAATGTTCAATAGCTCCCAGACAATAGGGCCTAGGACCATCAAACCACTGCTAGAGTGTTCACAGACAGCGGCCCCGATAAGCAGAGCCTATGCTTTGGGCGCTACCACCCCGCGCGATTTTACACGAATATTTCCAACCCTGACTTTAAGCCGCCGACCGGAAAAAAATGCAGCCGGCTAACGCTTTCAATGTTCAATAGCTCCCAGACAATAGGGCCTAGGACCATCAAACCACTGCTAGAGTGTTCACAGACAGCGGCCCCGAGAAGCAGAGCCTATGCTTCGGGCGCTACCACCCCGCGCGATTTTACACGAATATTTCCAACCCTGACTTTAAGCCGCCGACCGGAAAAAAATGCAGCCGGCTAACGCTTTCAATGTTCAATAGCTCCCAGACAATAGGGCCTAGGACCATCAAACCACTGCTAGAGTGTTCACAGACAGCGGCCCCGAGAAGCAGAGCCTATGCTTTCGGGCGCTACCACCCCGCGCGATTTTACACGAATATTTCCAACCCTGACTTTAAGCCGCCGACCGGAAAAAAATGCAGCCGGCTAACGCTTTCAATGTTCAATAGCTCCCAGACAATAGGGCCTAGGACCATCAAACCACTGCTAGAGTGTTCACAGACAGCGGCCCCGATAAGCAGAGCCTATGCTTCGGGCGCTACGACCCCGTGCGATTTTACACGAATATTTCCAACCCTGACTTTAAGCCGCCGACCGGAAAAAAATGCAGCCGGCTAACGCTTTCAATGTTCAATAGCTCCCAGACAATAGGGCCTAGGACCATCAAACCACTGCTAGAGTGTTCACAGACAGCGGCCCCGAGAAGCAGAGCCTATGCTTCGGGCGCTACCACCCCGCGCGATTTTACACGAATATTTCCAACCCTGACTTTAAGCCGCCGACCGGAAAAAAATGCAGCCGGCTAACGCTTTCAATGTTCAATAGCTCCCAGACAATAGGGCCTAGGACCATCAAACCACTGCTAGAGTGTTCACAGACAGCGGCCCCGATAAGCAGAGCCTATGCTTCGGGCGCTACCACCCCGCGCGATTTTACACGAATATTTCCAACCCTGACTTTAAGCCGCCGATCGGAAAAAAATGCAGCCGGCTAACGCTTTCAATGTTCAATAGCTCCCAGACAATAGGGCCTAGGACCATCAAACCACTGCTAGAGTGTTCACAGACAGCGGCCCCGAGAAGCAGAGCCTATGTTTCGGGCGCTACCACCCCGCGCGATTTTACACGAATATTTCCAACCCTGACTTTAAGCCGCCGACCGGAAAAAAATGCAGCCGGCTAACGCTTTCAATGTTCAATAGCTCCCAGACAATAGGGCCTAGGACCATCAAACCACTGCTAGAGTGTTCACAGACAGCGGCCCCGAGAAGCAGAGCCTATGTTTCGGGCGCTACCACCCCGCGCGATTTTACACGAATATTTCCAACCCTGACTTTAAGCCGCCGACCGGAAAAAAATGCAGCCGGCTAACGCTTTCAATGTTCAATAGCTCCCAGACAATAGGGCCTAGGACCATCAAACCACTGCTAGAGTGTTCACAGACAGCGGCCCCGATAAGCAGAGCCTATGCTTCGGGCGCTACCACCCCGCGCGATTTTACACGAATATTTCCAACCCTGACTTTAAGCCGCCGACCGGAAAAAAATGCAGCCGGCTAACGCTTTCAATGTTCAATAGCTCCCAGACAATAGGGCCTAGGACCATCAAACCACTGCTAGAGTGTTCACAGACAGCGGCCCCGAGAAGCAGAGCCTATGCTTCGGGCGCTACCACCCCGCGCGATTTTACACGAATATTTCCAACCCTGACTTTAAGCCGCCGACCGGAAAAAAATGCAGCCGGCTAACGCTTTCAATGTTCAATAGCTCCCAGACAATAGGGCCTAGGACCATCAAACCACTGCTAGAGTGTTCACAGACAGCGGCCCCGAGAAGCAGAGCCTATGCTTCGGGCGCTACCACCCCGCGCGATTTTACACGAATATTTCCAACCCTGACTTTAAGCCGCCGACCGGAAAAAAATGCAGCCGGCTAACGCTTTCAATGTTCAATAGCTCCCAGACAATAGGGCCTAGGACCATCAAACCACTGCTAGAGTGTTCACAGACAGCGGCCCCGAGAAGCAGAGCCTATGCTTTCGGGCGCTACCACCCCGCGCGATTTTACACGAATATTTCCAACCCTGACTTTAAGCCGCCGACCGGAAAAAAATGCAGCCGGCTAACGCTTTCAATGTTCAATAGCTCCCAGACAATAGGGCCTAGGACCATCAAACCACTGCTAGAGTGTTCACAGACAGCGGCCCCGAGAAGCAGAGCCTATGTTTCGGGCGCTACCACCCCGCTGCGATTTTACACGAATATTTCCAACCCTGACTTTAAGCCGCCGACCGGAAAAAAATGCAGCCGGCTAACGCTTTCAATGTTCAATAGCTCCCAGACAATAGGGCCTAGGACCATCAAACCACTGCTAGAGTGTTCACAGACAGCGGCCCCGAGAAGCAGAGCCTATGCTTCGGGCGCTACCACCCCGCGCGATTTTACACGAATATTTCCAACCCTGACTTTAAGCCGCCGACCGGAAAAAAATGCAGCCGGCTAACGCTTTCAATGTTCAATAGCTCCCAGACAATAGGGCCTAGGACCATCAAACCACTGCTAGAGTGTTCACAGACAGCGGCCCCGAGAAGCAGAGCCTATGCTTCGGGCGCTACCACCCCGCGCGATTTTACACGAATATTTCCAACCCTGACTTTAAGCCGCCGACCGGAAAAAAATGCAGCCGGCTAACGCTTTCAATGTTCAATAGCTCCCAGACAATAGGGCCTATGACCATCAACCACGGCTAGAGTGTTTCACAGACAGCGGCCCCGAGAAGCAGAGCCTATGCTTCGGGCGCTACCACCCAGCGCGATTTTACACAAATATTTTCCAACCGTGACTTTAAGAGCCGCCGATCGGAAAAAATGCAGCCGACTAACGCTTTCAAGGTTCAATAGCTCTCAGACAATTCG
Source organism: Anguilla anguilla (assembly GCF_013347855.1). NCBI lineage: Eukaryota > Metazoa > Chordata > Actinopteri > Anguilliformes > Anguillidae > Anguilla > Anguilla anguilla. The sequence continues at coordinate 19,893,496 of NC_049212.1, read as the reverse complement.
GCCTAGGACCAATCAAACCACTGCTAGAGTGTTCACGGACAGTGGCCCAGACAAGCAGAGCCTATGCTTCGGGCGCTACCACCCCGTGCGATTTTACACGAATATTTCCAACCGTGACTTTACGCCGCCGATCGGAAAAAAATTCAGCCGGCTAACGCTTTCAAGATTCAATAGCTCCCAGACAATAGGGCCTAGGACCATCAAACCACTGCTAGAGTGTTCACAGACAGCGGCCCCCGAGAAGCAGAGCCAATGCTTCGGGCGCTACCACCCCGCGCAATTTTACACGAATATTTCCATCTGTGACTTTAAACCGCCGATCGGAAAAAAATGCAGCCGGCTAACGCTTTCAAGGTTCAATAGCTCCCAGACAATAGGGCCTAGGACCATCAAACCACTGCTAGAGTGTTCACAGACAGCGGCCCCGACAAGTAGAGCCTATGCTTCGGGCGCTACCACCCCGCGCGATTTTACACGAATATTTCCAACAGTGACTGTATGCCGCGGATCGGAAAAAAATGCAGCCGGCTAACGCATTCAAGGTTCAATAGCTCCCAGACAATAGGGCCTAGGACCATCAAACCACTGCTAGAGTGTTCACAGACAGCGGCCCCGAGAAGCAGATCCTATGCTTCGGGCGCTACCACCACGCGCGATTTTACACAATATATTCTAACCGTGACTTTAAGCGCGGATCGGAAAGAATGCAGCCGGCTAACGCTTTCAAGGATCAATAGCTCCCAGACAATAGGGCCTTGGACCATCAAACCACTGCTAGAGTGTTCACAGACAGCGGCCCCGAGAAGCAGAGCCTATGCTTCGGGCGCTACCACCCCGCGCGATTTTACACTAATATTTCCAACCGTGACTTTAAGCCGCCGATCGGAAAAAAATGCAGCCGGCTAACCACTTTCAAGGTTCAATAGCTCCCAGACAATAGGGCCTAGGACCATCAACCACTGCTAGAGTGTTCACAGACAGCGGCCCCGAGAAGCAGAGCCTATGCTTCGGGCGCTACCACCCTGCGCGATTTTACACGAATATTTCCAACAGTGACTTTAAGCCGCCGATCGGAAAAAAATGCAGCCGGCTAACGCTTTCAAAGTTCAATAGCTCCCAGACAATAGGGCCTAGGACCATCAAACCACTGCTAGAGTGTTCAAAGACAGCGGCGCCGAGAAGCAGAGCCTATGCTTCGGGCGCTACCACCCCTCGCGATTTTACACAAATATTTCCAACCGTGACTTTAAGCCGCCGATCTGAAAAAAATGCAGCCGGCTAACGCTTTCAAAGTTCAAAAGCTCCCAGACAACAGGGCCTATGACCATCAACCACTGATAGAGTGTTCACAGACAGCGGCCCCGAGAAGCAGAGCCTATGCTTCGGGCGTTACCACCCCGCGCGAGTTTTACACAATATTTACAACCGTGACTTTAAGCCGCCTATCGGTAAAAAATCCAGCCGGCTAATGCTTTCAAGGTTCAATAGCTCTCAGACAATAGGGCCTAGGACCATCAAACCACTGCTAAAGTTTTCACAGACAGTGGCCCCGAGACGCAGAGCCCATGTTTCGGGCGTTGCCACTCCGCCCGATTTTACACCAATATTTCCAACTGTGACTTTAAGCTGCCATTCGGAAAAAAATGCAGCCGGCAAACGCTTTCAAAGTTAAATAGCTCCCAGACAATAGGGCCTAGGACCATCAAACCACTGCTAAAGTGTTCACAGACAGCGGCCCTGAGACGCAGAGCCTATAGCCGCGTTTCCACCGCAGGAACTTTACCCCGGAACTAGGAACCTTTTGAGGAACTCAGTGCGTTTCCACCGCTGGAACTAGGGTCTAAATTTAGTTACTGGGGCTTTATTTTACAGGAACCTTTTGGGTGGAGCTTGCAGCGCTGAACATTTCTGATTGGTCGAGTACTCGCAGCATTTTTTTGTATTTATTTTCAACCGCCATGTTTGAAAATATGCAACCGCAAACCAATTTATTTTCATAATAACTTCAAATCAAACTTGTATTTTATGTGGCGCAGTAGCCTAGTTTTGGTTATAGCCCTGCCAACGTCTTGGAATTATAACGTGTGCTCTTCTGTTCTTTTCTTGCTTTAGTATTCGTTTTATAAAATGCTAAGCATTTGTGCTGGGACAGCATATTACGTACCAAAACATTCAAACGGATTAATTCGGTTGCTGAATATTTTCTTCCGGATTTTCTTTGTTAGCCCGTTGTAATTGACTCAAAACGTTTGATACAATTATGTGTAGTATGCGGTAGTTCTGCGTAATTCGCATTGGCTATGGACTAATTTATGGTGCATGGTTCGCATCTGGAGGGCACACTTCTCGGCTAGCAGTAACTTCGAAGGAAAGCAAACGGTGGCTGTACCACTGCTAATTTAAATTTTCACGCAAGTCCGAGTTTTCGTTCTATTCTTGTCATTTTGCGATTAGCCTATATGGAATTGACCACCCCGCGCGATTTTACACGAATATATCTCCAATCTGCCCTGACTCCTTCGAGGGTAAATTTCTAAAACACCATCCGGTTTACGGCCTTCTACTTCCGTTTTTGTGCTGACGAGGCTTAAGGGGCTGCCTTTTCGAGTTAACCGAGCTCATACGTGTCAGTCCTTTTGCTCTTTGGAAGTGGAGGAGTGGGAAGCTACGTGGACGAGTACTAACCATGGCACCAAAAAGTAGCAGCAAACAACAGTCTGAAGAGGACCTTTTACTCCAAGATTTCAGTAGAAATCTTTCTGCCAAATCCTCGGCGCTGTTCTACGGAAATGCCCTCATTGTATCTGCCATTCCCATCTGTAAGTAGCTAACGTAAGCCTGTCCACGACTTTCTGTGACTAACTAATGTAACTAGCTTGTGATAGCCTGCTCTCGAAACTGTATTTGCGCCTACGGGACTGTGAGGTTAAGCCACCAGATAGCATATTCTGTTTCTTCGGCGTTATGATGAAAAGGAACAGATGTCCTACTGTTAGCTAGCTTATTTGCTAGCCAGCATAGACTTTCATTCATTATTGTGTTGGCACTCGCAGCTCTGTCAGCAAACACCGAAGGAAAAGCATATAGCCTACGTTACCTAGAGAATAACGTTTGCATCGTGTTTTTTTGTATGATGATGTGGCATTTACTGTTGGCAACTAGCAAAGCAAGTTGCTTGGTGGCTTAACGTTACTATGTATTAGCTATACTTTTTACTTTAGCAAACGAACTATTTAAGATAGATGGCTGTAAAATTGCTAAAAAGCTTCAAATGGGTTGTTGCACTGCATTTTTATAGCTGATCAGTTGACTAAGGAATGAATTGCAACAAGAAAATTTGATAACTTAATCTGATAATGGTTTGGTTTTAATTGATTGGCTGGTTTGTTTTTGCCTGTATCTGTGTACGGAAGAACTCAACTAGTCCACTCTTGTCTATTCCCGTCTATGCAGGGCTGTTCTGGAGGATCTGGCACATGGATCTGGTGCAGTCGGCTGTGCTCTACGGCATCATGACGCTTGTCAGCACGTATTTGGTTGCATTCGCCTACAAAAATGTCAAATTTGTGCTAAAACACAAGTAAGCACAAAATCTTGCATCTTATCACTTGGTGTGGTAGTGCTCCATATTGGTTAGGGACTTTCAATCATAAGGTTGAGTCCTGGTTGATCTATTTTTTAAAACTTTTTTTTTGCGCAACCTGGCTTAGTGATCTTTATTTTATACAGTATATACGGAATGTAAGCTCAGAAATGAATTGTATAGTGTAAATGTTTGAAATGCTTGTTATGTTGTAATGAATAGGAGGTAAATGAACATCCCCATTTACAACGTGAATGATTGAACACATGATGCACCCATGTAATAGTACTAGCTATATATGGCTTAACAAAAAGTAGCCTACATAGCTTGTTTCACACAGCCTTTAGATATGCTAGCATTTCTGCATGGAACCCACTGTGAGGCTGTATGGTCAGAACTTTTCTAAAGATAATGCTTGTGAGGAAAGGCACAGGGGTGTCAGTGGTAAGTGATTTTCTGTTGTCCCCTCAGAGTTGCTCAGAAGCGCGAGGATGCAGTTTCCAAGGAGGTGACCCGGAAGCTGTCCGAGGCTGACAACCGCAAGATGTCTCGCAAGGAGAAGGATGAAAGGTTTGCACGTCACAGCTTTCTATTGCATGTCATTGATAATCATTACATTACAGGTATTTAACAGACGCTCTTATCCAGAGTGACTTACACAACTTTTTACATGGCATTTTTAAAAATAATTTCCATTTACAAGACCAACTCCTTACCCATTATACTACACTGCCGCCTAGTAATCATGCACCATTATGCATTTCCAGGGTTTATATCAATAACTAACTATAGTGCAGACTCAAATACATAAAACTAGTCTGTGAGAACGCCAATGACGTTATAGTCGATGGGGATTCTATCCATTCATTGGGTCTGATCCAATGTCTTGCTAATGCATTGGTGTCCTGTGAATTATTGAACGTGGTCCTTTTAGTTTATCTTATGGCTTTATTTATATGGTCAATGGCCTGACTATCTAGTTGTGGAATACATTCAAAAAAAGTAATATCTTTCCTGTTTTTGTATGAAGAGATTTAGACATTAAAAGCAGAGTTATTCATACAGGATATTTGTCTTGTTTTTTTTCTGTTTGAATCTCCGAATGTCTCCAGTCCTATATCAAAGTAAAAGCTGACTCATTCTTTTATACATGTTGACAGGATCCTGTGGAAGAAAAATGAGGTTGCTGATTATGAAGCTACAACCTTCTCCATTTTCTACAACAACACCCTCTTCCTGGTTCTTGTCATCATTGCCTCCTTCTTCCTGCTCAAGAACTTCAACCCTACAGTGTATCCTTTCCTCTCCATGGCTTGTAGCTTTAAGTGATATATTTATTAGGGAGCCAATGCATGTGTTATGGTGTCACATGTCCTCATGGTAGTGCTATATATCATATGATTGAAATGGAAAAATTTCAGCTGCTCTTGCCTGTTTGTCCTATAACAAAACCTTGATGCATAGTATCCTCAACATAGTCATCACTTCTAGGTGTGGGAGGGGGGTGGTTAATTGCTTTGAGTTCCTTGTAAAGAAATGCACACGTTAGCCAGTTGTATGTTGTAGACCTTTACTTTCCTTGTATGCTCTTCTTTTTCTCGAATGGGCCATTAGGTCAATGTGGATGATTCTGGTCACAGATGCATGGTCCCTGAGACCCTTTGTGCTGCTATATTTAGTATTGTTTGTTTTTGTCCCGTGCCGTGACACTTCCCTTGGAGGGAGATGCAGCAAGTTTGGGTTTACACTGTAATTTGCCACATGGAGGGAGAGAGTGCACCCAGACCAACACAAAAACATATAACGAAAAGCCTTCGCTCCTTCCCCCTCATGGGTTCTGGGCAAAAACAATAAACTGAAACAACAAAGCCAAACAAAAGAAGGCAAAACACAGCGATAGCTTTTTAGCGTGCCACTTTTAGCTGGCCAGCTTTTCAGCAGACCATCTCCTCCACTCTTCAGCGGTGTCTTCTGTGCCCTGAGAAACAGACTGTCTCTCGGTGTGTGCTCACGATCATGACCCCTTACTATGGAGAGGAGCATACTTTTAAGCACCCGAGCTGATTAGTTAACACAACCCAGGCATGGCTGAGACAGATCTGCTTCTCCACTGGACCTAATGCCACAGTGCATATTAAACACTTATTTGAGCGCATGATGTAGAAGTGCCTGTTTAACTATATTATTTTGGGCAATTAAGTATTTTTCCTTGACCAATTCTGCCAGGAACTATATCCTGTCAATCAGTGCTTCCTCTGGCCTCATCGCCTTGCTGTCGACCGGATCCAAGTGAGCACCCAGAGAAGAGTGTCGGAGAGGCAGGGGGACCCAGAGAGCAGGGGGTCAGTGGGTGGGAGGGGTGCGACATTTAAAATATGAACAAATGGTAAATCTGGATAAAATTAACGATCATAGACCTGGTGGTCATTTCAAGAAATGCTCTAATCTTTTTCAATAAAATGATAAACTCCAGAAAGGTGTTTGTGTCAGGCATTATTATATGCTGCTACAGCTTTGAAATGATGTATACAGGTGGATGTATGTAGTTCAGGTTCATATTTTTCCCCCAATACGGTGTAATAAAAGTATCCGGGTTCCATCGCATCCAGGAAAACCTGGAATTTTGTATGCAGTTTTTTGGTTATGGAAAGTGAAACTGTCCTGGAAAGACATTGATTACCCTGGAAAAATTTTTTGTGTAATATTAAATGTTAAACACTTTGTGGTTGCAGTCCTTAACCTTTAATCTCCTGCCCCAAAATCCCCAATCATAATCTCCCCATCCCTGCGATCACAGTTCATATTATAGGTGTTGTCCTGGAAATGTCCTCTGAACCTGATAATGTTTTTGGACCAAAGTAACTGGTAATTATGTTGAGTATATAGTGATATGTGTACCTGGTGTGAGTATTAGAAATGTATTATATGTAACCCCCCTCCATTTCACATTACATAATCTCAGAGTTTGAATTTTGTTTCATAAGTAGCTACATCCATGCTAATACTACCTGTTGGGCTCAATGCTGCAAACTAGGTAGCAGCAGTCATGTCTGGTCCCTTTTTCATGGAAAGTTTACCTCATCAGTGAAGTACATTTCTGCCTCTAGGCTAAGGGTTCCCTTCTAGAAAATCCTTCATTATCTGTAGTTTAAATCAACATAATGCTTTTAAAGTAAAAAAAAAGATTTAAGTGTTTGAATATATTTTAGAGAAATCTGGCCAATTATGTGCTTGATTTCTATAAATTATGACCTGAGAATGTTATCCTGAATCAGAAACTTTATTATGATCAAAATGGCAGGGTTTGGATCGAGGTTGGAAAAAGGTTTTATTGTGGCCAATGAAGTTTATTATTTGTGATTATAACCAAATTTCTAGTGGGAATGGGACCTTGAAAGGGCTTGAAGTCCGTTAATTGGTAGCATGTTTTAGCGTGGGGAAACTCGTAAAACTGCAATCTCAAGTACATTTTGTGTGGAGGTAATTGCATTTCTCCGTGTAGCTTTCTACACCATGTCAAAGGTGTTCACACATACAGCTATTATACTGATGCAAAAGCTCTTTTTAAAAGAACAAACGCCGATTAATCTGCATTATGCATTTATTTAGTCAAGCTGAATATGTGGCCTATATTTACAAATTAAAAGCAGAGAATTATACATGACATGATAAAAGACCCTGATGTTTGAGATAAAACAGCCTGGAAAGTCAACATTTATCTTTCCATCACATAATTTTACAAATTGTAGAAAACATAGAGGATTCATTTAATTTATTTACTTGTGAATAATTTTTTTAAAGAGTAATTTACACAGTCATTTGAACTGAGGGAGTTCAGGTGACTTAGCCCATAGCCGCACACCCCTGCTGCGAGCCACAGAGGGACCTGGTGACCCCCAGCAGGGCAGAATCAAGGCACTGTAAACAGTGGAGATTTAAGTACCAACACCTGTATGAATCTTAAACTCTTTACAGCTTCCCATTGCCAGTCCTGAAGACACAGTATATGCTGCATTTCACCACAACTGGGACCAAGGTAATTGGGTTTTCTGGGATGTGCTACGCTGAGAGCTTCGCACCTATCTGGACATGTGGATCCGAGCTGGATATTTCCTGAATATGGATTTTTAGAGATTTGAAAAAGGAGAAAGGCATTTCATTCTTATGCATTCCAAAGGATTGCAAAACAGTTTAATATTCTATTAAAGAGTATTTTGTAACCTAATTAATTTATTAGGCCCTAAATTGCCCAACTGTGGACTCATTTCTAGTGTCCTTCATTGATTTGGAATGTTTCAAACTACTGTGCTTCTTTTATGTAAGAAGACTGTGGACTATGTCTTTTCACTGCTAACTGATAGCTAGGCCTCTGGGCCGAAGGACTGCATCTACAGTTCACAGGTACCTGATAGGCCAGAGGACTACACAGCTCCAGTTCACAGGTACCTAATTGGCCAGAGGACTACACAGCTACAGTTCACAGGTACCCCATTGGCCAGAGGATTACCACAGTCGGCACCTGCACAGTCCTGATCTGCGGGGTTTTTACAGACGTACCACTGAAAAAACTGTTCTGCCTAGAGACAGAGGCCCTAAAAATATTAGAGGGGAAATATCCACAAAACATTTACATGTAATTTTTATTAGTATAAGCAAAGCCCGAATCACACATCTACAGATGAACTGTCAATTAGTGTAAAATCTAGATTGGTATTCGGTTATCCATTTGAACTAATAGCTAATTAAGTTATGAGTGAATGAAAGCTAGGATATACGGAGTCCCCACAGGACAAAAATATGGGGAAACGCTGATCCTAATAATGAGCACATAAAATCAAAACATGTTGAGCTTCAGTATGTATAAAAAGAGTGTTTTTGAGGACCAGACAAACAAGATCTAATGAACGCGATAAAAAATACACCACTGATTCTATTACTTTTCACCACACCCCACTGTCACCCATCTCTTTAGTGTTTTCAGCTTGCAGTCTTGGACTGAATTTGTGCTTTGTGGTCCGGGCTGCCATGGTCAAGGCGTGAAAGCTGAGGGTGATGAGGAAAAATAGAAAGGGCTAGAGACAACTAAGGAATGGCTTATTTGTGCTGCTGAGGAGTGAAACCTTTACACTGTACACTTTACATATGTATTCATAAATTTGTATATAATGTAAATCTTATTTGCGTGGAGGGGGTTGATCTATTTAAATTACTTTATATGGTTTACTCTGAAGTGGTTTACTGTTATTTATACTTACTGTAGAGTATGTTTTTTAATGTGTCAGTTGTACCTATCCACCCCCTTGGTAAGCAAGCGATATAGTAACGAACCCTTAGTCTTCAGGATTCTCATGTAGCTGCTAGTACATTCTCATCATTACATCAGCAGTTGACAATGCAAGATCGATACACAGGCAAGGGTAGAGGCAGGGTTTTCTTTGTGTGTCCCTACTCTGCGCATTTTGGGAAGTTCCTTCTCTGGACTGAAGAGGGCAGCATGTCACTTTTGCTTTTACACCCACACTGTCATCTAATGCTCTGAAAAATGAATTTCTCTTCTAGAAGATCAAGTATGGGTCCCAAACGCTTGTTGGTGGAATTGGAGGTGGCTTAAGGAGGTAATATACTGTCAAAATACAGGAATATCCTGGCTGGATTTTTTTCATATCCTCATACGTTTTCTGTTGTTTCTCCATTTTATGTGCTTTAGTAATCTTTAGGCACATATCATTCCCAGTGGAGGCATGCACTTATTTGAATAGAGCTCAGGTTGTTATACTGGATATTTCAGTCTTGAGCAGAACTGCAGATAGGTAGGTGCATGGAACAAGTACCACAGGGCTGTTCCAGAAGTTTCTTTCCTTCTCAGGCAAGTAGCACGAAAGGCTCCAAGCTTATGAGCGGTAGTCTTTCTTACTGTAGGGTCTGTTTCCCAGTATGTGATCAATATCCGATACTATGTGGGATGTCATCTTTGGCAGTACCTGGATAAGAGAAAAAAGCAATAACATGATATCTACTCTGTCACTTAATTAACTGATGTGTACATATTTCACACTGAATGCTATAGATATTTGGATTTTGGAGCATGTCATGTGAGTCTAACTTGCCTGTATGGCGCCCAGGTTCTCTGTCAGCTGTTCTGGGTTTGAGGTTCCAAGGAGCACAGAGCTCACACCTTCATTACGGAGGCACCAGGCTATAGGGCAAGGGAAGGGAAATAATGCAGCCATTACCCACAATGCCCTGCAAGGCACTATGAAGCATGAATCAAGAATATCCACTCTGAGGACATCTGCATTTTACGCCAGAATAATAATAATAATTTACCAACCTTATCCCCAAGTATTGTACAATTTCAGAATAAGTGTTTTAAAAGAGATTTATTCACACAAACCATTTGACATATGCATGTGTAAAAACAACTTGTGCCAACAAAGTCTTCGTAAATATAAATTTAATTTATTATTCTGATAATTTTACTTGGGGCTTAGTTACTGGGAGGGGGGGGGGGGTTGAACAATGCTGGTCTGAGAAAACTAATTCATTCACAAGGACTCAGTCAGACACAAGATCTGTCTGAAGTGCAGAACAGGAGTACACAGTCTTGTGAACTAAGGCTCTGTGCTGTGACTTCACAGGCAAACCCAGTGAGGATGAGCGATCCTCGTTCAGACCTTGTATCTCAGCTTGAGATACTGCTAGTGTTCAGCAGAAGGCAGCATGTCTACTGTAACAGGAATCATACACTCATGACCTGCCTGTCCTGGTCATAATTGTGAGGGGAATTGTTTTTATGTGTGAATGTTCAGAAAAAGGAGGGGCATATAAGGAAGCCAGCAGTGGACTGGTAAAAGCCACCTTCGCTCTGCTTACCCACGGCCAGCTGAGGGAGGGTGCAGCCAAGCTTCTCAGCGATGTGACCCAGCTCCTTCAGCTTGGCCTGCTGCTTCCTGCCGTCCTCGCTCACAATTTTCTCCTTAAGCCACTGGTATGACTGCGGTGGAGAGAGGGAGGGGTTAACAATCCAGCGACTGAGTAAGAGAGGCCAGTTTCATACTTAAACTGAAACTATAACACACAATAACACAAAACAGCAACATAAGTGGGTTGACAGTGTCCCTCCATCTACTCCTGGTGGACATAATTAGTCCTGCACTATGATTACTCGCAATGCCATTTATCAATGTTCTCAGAGAAATAAGCTGCAGAGACAGGCAGACAGACAGATACAGTGAGCTCTATACTGTTTGGGACAAAGGCATATTTCTTTCTTGATTTGGCTCTGTACTCAACCATTTTAGAATTATAATCAGACAATTCACACATGGCTAAAGTGCATTTCTATACATTTTGGTTTCACCATGTTGAAATTAAAACACTTTTTATATATAGTCCCCCCATTTCAGGGCACCATAATGTTTGGGAAAAATGGCTTCATAGGTGTTTCTGAATTGCTGCTTTGTTGTAGGTATAAGTGAACTTCATAAGAGTCAAGTCCGTGACTGCTGTCTGCAGAAGACACTGTCTGTCACAGACAGAACTACAGAGGCTACACTGCAAGATGCAAACCACTACTTAGCTGCAAAAACAGGATGGCCAGGTTATAGTTTGCTAAGAAGTACCTAAAAGAGCCTGCATAGTTCTGGAAAAAGGTTTTGTGGTCAGATGAGACCAATATTCACTTGTATCAGAGTAATGGCAATAGCAGAGTGTGGAGGCCAACAGAAACTGCCTACGATCCCAAGCAGTCACCCTCATCTTTGAAACATGGTTGTGGGGGTGTTATGGTTTGGGAATGTGTGGCTGACACAGGTACTGACTCACTTGTCTTCATTGATGATGTAACTGCTGATTGCAGCAGGAGAATTAATTCTTGAGTTTACAGAAGAATCTTATCTGCTCAAGTTCAAGCAAATGCCTCCAGACTTATCGTATGGTGCTTTTCCTACATGAAGGCAATGATCCCAAACATACTGCTGAAGCAATAAAGGAGTTTTTCAAATTCTTGAAAAATATTTGACTGGCAAAGTCATTCACCCAATCTGAATCAAACTGAACATTTCATAAGCTGAAGAGCAAATTTATGGCAACTAACCACCGAAACAAGCAAGAGCTGAAGATGGCTGCAGTACAGGCCTGGCAGAGCATCACCAGGGAAAATACTCGGCACCTGGCGATGTCTATTGGTCACAGACTTCAAACAGTCATTGCATGCAAAGAATATGTCATAATATTCTTTTCACATAGTACTGAACACGACTACTTTCATTTACATGACATTAATACATCCCAAAAATTGTAGTGCCCTGAAATGGGGGAACTATGTATAAAAATTGCTGTAATTTCTACATGGTGGAACCAAAGTGTATCAAATCCCCTTAAATACAAGCTGTGAATGTGCACTTTAATCACATGTAAACTGTTAGACTACAGGTCTGAAATCGTGGGGTATAGAGCCAATTCAAGAAAAAAAAGTATTTTTCCCAAACATTATGGAGCATTATCCAAAGCATTATCCTGTAAAAAGGAAGAGCAGTGAGATTTACAGACATTTTCTCATACCTTCATGGAGGCCCTGGAGGTTTCTGGGATTCCGTTTTCGTACTTCCCAGTGATGATACCACAAGCCAGTGGCGACCAGGTCATAGCACCCACACCTACAGCCCCACATAACAAACACACACAGGTGAGAGACAAAAACCTACTGTACGACCACACTCACAACAAACAGGTGAGAGACACCTGTATTCACAGACAGGACACAGTTGCGAACACAACAGTCTGTGCTGTTTTAGTTGGCTGAGTGCTTTTCACGGATTGACACCTGCCTATCTTGTGGTAGAGCTCTGGAAGTTGCACCTCCACCTTCTCTCTCTGGAAGAGGTGATACTCAGCCTGCTCACACACTGGCGGAATCATGTTAAACTGCCGGGCCACAGAGTATGCTTCCTACAGGGAGGGAGAGGAGGCAGTCAGGAAAGCAAACACACACAGACATATTCCCACTTTAGAGAATAAAATGGAATATAAAATTTGAATAAAATGGAAATGTTTCTGCATGTTACATCATTAAAATGATACATTTTTAACTTATCAACAGATGTACAACAGGGTAAAACCTACAACTAAAGTTATCTTACCATTTCGGCTTGTTGCAAGACAGATTTTTCTTGTATTTATTATTTCATTCACTCTGCCTGTATCTGATCACACTGACTTAACCCACACATTGTCATTGCCACACATTGGGCCATACACCAAACACAATTAATATATTCTAAGAATGCTATACATATTTTAAACACTGATTTATTTTTTTTAATGTATTATCCGACTGTACATTTAAAACTAAATATTCAAGAAGCGCTCTTTCCAATCTTACTTTACCAGGCTTATCTATGTGATCCTAACTAGGGTGCTCTGAATTCAGTGGAGAAGCTGTATGGCACCACCCCTTTTAAGGATATTACATAACTACTCAATCACTTGACTCAATCAGTTAACTGTCATTATCTTTGTATTGTGCTGTGTTTGTTCATTTGCGATTTTCCCTAGCTTGCCGTAATGGGTCTTGCCTGTAGTGGCAAACTAAAATGCATCAAATTTTGAGTGTCAGTGAAACTGGGATTGTTTTTTAAACCATGTCAGCAGGAAGATTAATCCACTCTAATAATTAAACTCAATGCTACAGCAACAAAAAAAAAAAAAAAAGATCCACTCTGCTAATTATTTGGCTCTGAAGTAATAATGTAATGATTCTCAGCCTTAGTACTCAGACAGTCCCTTTGGACCACAAGTGGGTACGCAAGTCATAAAATGTGAAGTTCGGAAAGACAAGCAAGGGGTTGGCCCAAAAAAACAGGAAGATCCAACGATAATGTCCTCGATGCTGTGCTGTACTGCACCTTCATACATTTATGGAATTATTGTTTTAAACAAAGAAAATTAAAGTGCTCTAACATGCAGATACGGTGTATTTGGTTTAAATGTTATGTTACATTTGCATGCACTTTCTTTCTGTCTGAAATACTATATTGATTTATAGTCTCCCTACAATGTTTATCCAACCCATAATTTCACCCACTCCAGGCATTACCCACTGCCTGTAGAGTGCGTGTGGGAGTGTGGGAGAGTGTGGAAGTGACACTCTTTATCCTGACACCAGGATGCAACCCTGATACAAATTACAGCCCATTACAGGATCTCCTCTCCTCTGCTGCCCTCTCCTTCCAACTCCCTCTGCCGTTCGATTGACAAGCCCCATTTATAACCATGAATTATTCATGCAGTTTAAATTACAGTGCTTTCATCTGCACTAATACGCACAAAGAATTTTCTTCAGATTCCTTTTTTTAATTAAATGGCACAGAATTAGCATACACTGGGATTTGACAAGCTGGCACAATGAGGAAATGCTAGAAAAACAACAAAAGCCACAACAGAAAGCAGAGCGTCTGAAGACATTCCAACATTTCCCCAAAGTGGGAATTATTCACAGTTTTTACAATAAAGCCAACCTCCACCCCCCCTTCCCAAATCAGCTAAACAGAAATGTCCAAGAATTACTCAAAGATGAAAGTGCACATACGTGAACATTTTGTACGCACTCCACAGGAGATTAATTCATCATCCTATTCCCAGTGACTACTATAAATGAAACAGAGTTTTAACCTATTTTTTAAACATACACAGAAACATGTAAACATATAAGATGTGAAAATCCCACTGGCTCTGAGGGACTCGGTCTAGGGCTGTTCCTCAACCAATAAGACCTCAAGCTCTCCATATGTCCAAATCTTACTGTTACCCTCAGAGATTTCACACTGGCACAGAGAGGCTGATTGCTTGGATGAGGTAGCCAGGAAAGATGAACCCCACAGGCTCAAGAGACTCAAGAGAAATAAAGTAGATGACTCCCAAGTAGCACATGCAGCCAAATTGCTCTCAGTGAAGTGACAGTAGCCTGTGTCTGAAGTGTAGATCAGCTGGTAGATTGTTCAGTGAAAAGAAACTGCTGGGGAAATGCATGTTAGTCTGTGCCCTCCCTGACTGTTGGAGCACATGGCGGCTGAGCAATGGGTCTACAAGTATGACTGAGAATTCCAAAGAAAGAAATTGAGCAAAGAAAGTGGCCCTGTGGACAAGGGGGAATGGCTGTCGACATTGAGAAGTGGGTTATGGATGGCGCAGACAGAGAAGTGGTTTGTGTAAGGGGTAGAATGGTAAGGGACGGTATAGTGGGTATAGAATGGTGGGTGATGAGTCGGAGGTATGGAGGTGCCACCTGTATTTTCACTCACCATGATCTCCATAGCACTCCAGCGAGATGTACCCCAGTACATGGCCATGCCCTGGTTTATCACGTATGTCATCGCCCTCACAATCTCTGGGGAGACAAAGGTGAAGCAGTTAATCAACTTAGCAAACTGACTTCAACTGAGGAGTGACTGTCTCTGTGGTTATATTAAAAATCCCTAAGTGCAAAGTGTGTGTGTGTGTGTGTGTGTGTGTGTGTGTGCGTGTGTCTGTGTGCACGTGTGTGCTTGCATGTCCATGTGTCTGTTTTAGACTGCATGAGTGTGTGTTTAATAAAAATCTCTAATCAGTAGTAAAGGGAGGCAAGTGAAAAAAAACCTGTAACAAAATGGAAAAAAAATATTTGTGTCAGACTGAAAAACAATGGACCATAATGTGTTCCATTACAACATATCCACTACACTCAAGGCCAAACAGGTGTAGAGATACATGAGGGAGAAAGAGGATGATAGATAGACTACAGCACAGAGCAGGAGTAGGAGGTACATGTGGGAAGCAAAGAAGTCTTGCAAATTTGCATTTATTCGCCGTGAGGGCAAATCTTTCAGGCACGGTTGCTTTTCTAATTCCAAACAGTCTTATCAGTCTTCGCTCCTGTTGAATATGAAACCCACTTCATCAGTCCTGAAAGGCAGGAGGCCAAAATATTTAATGGGCAACACCAGTAAACACACAAACACACACACACACGCACACATGCACGCACGCACGCACACTCACACACACACACACACACACACACTCACACACATACTGTACATACATCTGGGTCAAATCTCTATTTGCAACTCTTTTGATTCCAAAGAATATATAAAAATATACTTATCCAAAAAGCAAAAAAGAGTTAAAGTAAAGCAATTGACCAGGTCTGATACACACATAATGCTGCACACTGTCACATACCCACACGCACACACACACTTCGGCACACTCACATACATAATATTTTCTTGTTCTCATAATTGACTGTAATCGCTGAATAAATTCACTGTTTGAGTAGATAGTTATTTTTGGATAATAGAATTATAGCAGTCTATTTATGCAAATAGGTAAGAATACCAATCTGGGTCTCAGAACCATTAGCCTTCGTATAGTTAGCACCTTCAATATGCCTGACACAAGAGCAGCCAGGAATCAGAGGAAAACTGCTCAAAGCTCATCACTATAGTGACCTGCAAAGTGACACACCTGCCTATCAAGCCAATGCCTGAAGCATGGTAATGTGTGTCTGTGTGCCCGTGTGCATACGTATGAGTGCGTGTGTGTGTGAACGTGTATGTGTCTATGGGTAAAAAAAGAAAAAATGCATCAGAAACAGTGATACATATTGAATGCAATGTCCCCTTGCACACATAGGGTTTAACAGCATTTGAAATAAAATACTGTAATTACAAGCACACATGAATGCACACATAATTTTAGTGTGCAGACCTTGTACTGCACGTGCTCTTGATATCCATTCAGTGTCTGCTACATAAAATGTTCATTGCATACAGTGTGCATTCTTTACCATGTTCCTGCTAAGCTCTTAAAGTATTGACCAGAAACTGTTACTGTTTCTAGAAGTGCTTCACCAAAAACTTGTACAATTCTATTAGTAGATATTCCATTGTTTCCTTGCATTACTAATGCCCTTATCAAGCGTGATAGAGGTCTTACATTTTGACATGCTGAACATTTATGCTGCTATGCATTTACTGGGGCAGTTTGGGTTATTTGCCTGAGTCAAGGGGCATAACAGCGATATTGCATCTGGGATACAATCCTTCAGTTTTCATTAACTGTGGTGCAGTGGAAAATTCAATGTACTCTGGAATCAGCCCTGACAATGGGGGATGCAGAGTCTACAGGCATTTGTTTCAGTCAAGACCTGAAACTAATTAATTCTGAGAGGGCTGGTGGTTTAAAGAGAAGCAGGAAGTTGCACAATTGTAGACCCCAGTTTACTGGCCTTATTAGCATGTATCAAATTGAGGTTTCGAGTTAGGTAATTATGGCCAGGAATAATTTGACAGGAAACTGCAGGGCGATGGGTTTCATGCTATGCTTTTGTATTTCGGTGATTTGACCCTCCAAACCGGCAAATTTCAAAGATTTCGGGGACAAGCTATCGGTGGTGCCGGTGACGTGGGGAACGGCAGTGGCAAAAAGCGAAGCTGGGAAGGAAGAAAGCAAAACCAAGGAGATGAAGAGCAAGTTCTTTGCCTTTCCTGACTGTGGGCAGCGACTGAGATCTCACACTAGAGCTGTTTTCTAAACGCTATTGACGGAATCAAAAGGAGTAGGAGGCCCAACCGCTCCGTCGTACGTGTGGGCGAAGTGCAGGAGGGGGATGGGATGTCAAAAGCAGATTCAAGAGAAAATAACAATGATGGAAAAACATGCTTTTTTATCCTCTACATCAGCCCTGCAGCTCCTATGGGGGGACGGGTAGATCTACATGCTGAATGTGTGTGTGTGTCGGTGTGTGTGTTCATGCGAGTGATGTTGTCATGGAGATGATGAGTGGTCATAAACATCGGTGCCCGATGACATTGATTTGTCATCGTGGAAGGTGACAGCAGGCAGGCCGCATGCATAATTGGCACTCAGGCCTAAAGCATAAACTAGAGATTTTATAAAATAGATAAAACAGAAAAAAATAGAAGACGCTGTTATGAGACAGGATAATGGACGAAAGACAAAAACACTTTGCTGTAGTACGGGAGAGTAACTGTTTGTGGGGGTGGGTGTCTCACGTTTTAATTTTCTAATAGTACAAATGCTTGATAGATTTGTAATGGGCATTCATAACTGCTGAACTATAATTTTCCAAGATTGCTAAGACCCTCCCAACCTCAGCCCACCCAAACTTTTTAGCTTCATCTAGCACAGTAGGAGTGGGGCAAACAATTCCAATGCCTGTGTGGAAGGGACCATAGCTGGGAAAAGGAGCACTAAAAGCAGTTATAAGCACATCACTGCAAATTACAGCACATGTGACAGCGATGTGGCAGCAATGACTGTGATTCGGGCTTATTTGATGATAATTGCTATTTTAGATTTAGATTATTGTTGCAGTCGCAGTAATCACAGGGCTCATCACTTCAGCCCTGGAATCTTAATCATGGTGATGGCGATATCGTGCTGCTCTCCTCTCCTGGTGGTGAGAGATTGGAGGGAGCCCATGGAGACGACTACACCAGACCATGATGGGAAATGCTGATAAGAACTACGGTATGAAAGCATCATCTCCTACTTACTTTTAGTGATCATGTTCTAGCACTTTCCATTCAAATTATAAACAACTAAACTCTGCAGTGCTCATAACTCTTTAACAGAGTACTATTCTCTGCACCTTTAAGGGATTGTACAGCTATCGGTAGATGAAGCTTTCACACTGCAGGGTTTTTGTATTTTTCCATCTGCAGTGTGCAGCTCCAACTCATAGGAAGGGCAACTAGCATCCTCAACTCAAGTATGAAAGTGAGGTTTACAGAGAATACAGATCAGAATATAAAATGTGTGAGTCATTCACAGATGTCATAAAAACTGTTACTTTTTCATTTTTTCAAAGTAAAGTTATACCAGGTGCTACATCCCCCTACAGAATTTGGAGAGTGGATGTTGGATTGGAGTGTTCGAAAGCCAAGTTGCTGCCAAAAGTGGTGCTGCAGGGCCAGGAAGGGTCAATCTTACTTTGACATGTTAGAGATACCACTGCAGAGGGTGTTCCTTTTTGTTCTTTCCAAACAGAGCTTTCTACAACTGCTCCCAGAATGATTCCCAACAGTTGACTGGTTGTAAAACCTTGTCTCACATAACATGGATCAATTCACCATAATGCTCTCTAGTCTGTGCTTTCTTGAATTCATGCAGGAGAGCCAGAAACATATACAAAATAAAAAGTAGAATAGGATATACTGAGGGAGGAACTCCCATTACGCTTGATCTGCTGACTGCATAAATACTCGTGCCCCCATCAACTCACCCTCCATGGGTGTGTTGCTGTCGGGACGGTTGGCAAAGACCACATCGACATATTCAAGTTGCATCCTCTGGAGGGACCCCTTCAGTCCTAAGAGTGTGGAGATGCACAAATAGGTTAGTCACACAGATTAGTTAACTCTTCACATTCACATACAACTCTAAGCTGTTCTATCCTGGACCTGGAAGGCTACACAGGCCCACAGGCCCTGAGCTGGGTATCCCTGAAGCAGGGTGAAAATGTAACCTCCGTCCTGGAGCTCTCAGTCTATTCAGAAATGTTTGCTTTTCTCTCTCTAATGTCATCACTGACTCAATCGCCTACAATTGAGCTACAAGAGACATAAATTATCTCCCAATCACCCCAATGCAATATGCTGTCACAGAAACATTTCAGTTACACAACAACATACGGTAATGCGCATTTAATATTAAGCCAACAAACATTACTCTAACTAGCTGTGTTCATTTATTTATTTATTGCTGAGATTTCAGGCAGTTATAGGATGCTGAATTATAACTTGCCTCAGTACACCTCTTTCACTGTATTTGCTCCATCTCTGTGGGCATTAATTTCAAACTCCAGACTCGCTCACACTCCAGATTGATTTTCTCTTCTAACAGAGTTATTTTGTGATGTTGACCTGCCATACTGAGCCAGTGAAGTCCGGGCATAATTGCCAGGCATTGTCCATGCGCAACACAACCGCGGTGTGATTTCCCGCCACAGCCAGGATCTCTGGGAAGTGTACAAACACAGCTACGACCCAGAGAGCACACCAGTACTTCATAACGAACCATGGAAGCAAGATAACGAGGACAGGAAACCACCTTACACGCAACAGCACGGCATCCCTCTGAGAGAGTTTAGCCTTGGGTTTGATGTTGGGGTAGCGAAGGAGAGGAGGAGTGGAAACATGCGTTCTGGATTTCAAGGAGCAGATAAGACCAGAAGTCATTACTCCTTTAGGCCTCTCTATCTTCTGGGATCTGGAGATTCTCAGTGTAGCCTGCAGAAAGCCTGTTTGCAGGACTGAAGAGTCCCTGGATGCTGCTGACATTACTTCCACACCTGAGCTCTTGCAGGAGAATAAAGGGATTCTCCACCAATCAGGGAGCAGGCAGATCTCTTTTCTGGTTGAGAACAGCACTACTACAATTTAGATTACATCTTTAAAATTGGTTTACAATACACATGCATGGATATGCTTGCTCAAAATCTTTGATTTTGCTAAATTTGTTTAAACAGTTAAAATAGTTAGAGTTGTTGAACATCTTGAACAGATTCAATAGTTTGAATGTTTGTTAGGACATCTGCCTAAACTACAGTTGACACTCGTAAATGTTTTCATGCGGTTTCTTTATAAGCACATGAAATATTATTTTCGGTAGTACAACTGAACTTTTTAAAAATCATAAATAGAAGTGCTAATGTATTCCAGCTGCTCTGTGGAAGACAGCCTGTTATGAGATTGCAATGAGAGGTAACACGGCACTGTGCGGACAGTAGGCGGGGTAAGTGTAGATAACAGTATGGGGGAAGAAGCACCAATGATATGTGCGGTAAGTAGCTGTTTGGTTGAAGCATTTGGGACTGACAGGTCTTTTCTGCAGCTCATTATCTGCGAGGGCCGACATGTGGACAACAGAAGACATGGTTAATCGAGTAGGGGAATCTTTGGGAAGCAGTGTGTGTTAAAGAAGTGGGGTGAGTTATGTGATGCCCTGATACACAGTCTGGTGTCCAGGAAAACCATTTTGTCAGAACCGGACAATCAATGTCCAACAGGTGTGACATGCACACAATGGACCCCACACAACAGTTTAGAGTTTGTACAATGTATCTACAATCTACACTGCAGAATGTTTTTGCACTGAATATTAAATGCCTTTTCTTACAGGTTTCGACAGAATGTTTATTGGACATGAAAGATATAAAGTGGAGAAATGTGGCAGAGGTGTGGCGTTCTGAGTGGGAGGTGACAGGCTGAGTGGAGGAGTGCAGTGGAGAGGGACAAGTGACAGTGGAACAGGCTGGGACACCACAGCTACATCTCACCTTCTATAATGTGCTTCCTGGAGAGGCCTCTCTCTGTTTCCGCTCTGCAGGAACACACAGGGATTAGCACAAACGTGCGCATGTGCGCACACACACACACACACATGCACACACACATACACACACGCACACGCACACACACATACAGAAATTGGTTCTTAACAAGTAGAAAGCAGAATGCTCATCCATCTGGAAGTGTGCCAACAAACCACTGCATGACACATCAGGCACAAAATAAACTTGTTCAGCATTTCCTGTAGCCTTCAGTGAGAAAATGCTATGTTTAACCTGTCAATCTATTCCTATAAACTGCAGGACCATTGTCACGCAGCACCATGTGCTACGTGAGTTTGTTCTTTGTTATTTATTCTTCTCATTCAGAGGAAAGGATTAATATTCATGAAGAGAGCCGAACAGAGAGAAAATATTCCACTTTAGCCTTATCGCTTCTGCCAGCTGTGTCGCTAGCAACAATGTACTGTGGAGTTTTTAAATAACTTTCAGATAGAACTGTCTGTTCATAAGTTTCAGATCTGCTAAAAACAATGCACACTCAGCAGAGTCAGGGAAAGGTTATGAACATGACACAGCAGGTAGAGCAGTAATAATGTTGAGTAAGGATGAAGCAGAATATATACCAGAAGTTACCTATTAGCCTTGTGTATCATTACAGTTGCCTGATGCCCGGTTCATTGTCCCAACCAAACAACATAAATGTCTTGTCTTCTGTCTCCACTGGTACACTATTTTTCCATCCTTATCCCCTCAGCCCCACCCCCTGATCTGTGATCAGTTCTCACGGATGAACCCCATGAATATGACAAGGAAGCCAATGTGTTTCTGGTTGCCTTAGTAACTAAATACCCATGTTTCATATATCAGAGATGGTTGCACATGACTGCAGGACTACTCTTTATCAGATCCAAAACTGATAAGCCACAGTAGTGGCTATATACATGGCACTCAGTTGTATAATTCATGGAGAAAAAATGAGGGCTGTATTTGTGACACTTTAACCGCAACTTCAAACTCTTCTAAAGTGTAGAAAAATACAGTTTCCTCACACATCTCATCAATATGACAATATATACTGCAATTGGATAAATAAATATTTTTTTCCCAAGGGAATCACATGTTGTTGTGGCTTCACCTGACCGAGTAAGCATCAGCTGAGGTTAGGTTCTTGGACACCAAACCTTAAGGACAGCACACTTACTTTCCACCCCAGTAGAGCTTTGTGGTGATGACCAAACTGGAACGCCTGATTGGAAGATTGATGGAGAAGGGGAAGGGGGGGGGGGGGGTGTGTGAGAGAGATCAGAGATATTATATATGAACACATTGAACAACAGTCCCATCAGTGGCTCAAACTCTAACATGACAGAACAGAGAAGAAATTAGACTCTTATAATGTATTCCAGGGCTGAAATATCACTCCTGAAGCTTTGCCCGCTGGGCTTAATTTTAAGACATGAGAGATATAAAAACCATATGAGAACCTTATCCATAAGCTACTTTTGCTAACATTTATTATCACACTGAAAAAATGGCAATGCAATAATGTCACTGTACATGTACTGAATACATATAAGCTGAAATGTATGCTCTAAATCTTTATTCTGATTGCCCCTAACTATTTCTTCAAACCACATATTATCTTCTGCTGTGGTTTTGCATCTTGGCCAGCCTTTAAAACTCAGATTAATATACATTGCAAAGTGAGCTGGCGGTGCGGACCTCCTGATGTCCCACGCTTGGTAGCCAGGGAGCCGCAAGGCTTCCATTAACATATTTTATATAACCATTTAATGAAATATGGAAAGAAGGAAAACACTACAGTAGTAACAAAACTTGGATGGGGACCAAGGGGGATGGGGTCACTGAATTGTGAGGAGAGAGAGAGAGAGAGAGAGAGAGAGAGAGAGAGAGAGAGAGAGAGAAAGAGAGAGAGAGAGAGAGAGAGAGAGAGAGAGAGAGAGAGAGAGAGAGAGAGTTGCTGTGCCAGTAAACAGAGAGATTGTGAGGTTTTGGAAAAGAGGGCGAATTCATGCTACTGGAAAATGATCAGAACAAGAAAAATGATGTGTACGACACCATTCAGACAGGGTTATATATTTAACAGTGCAGTTTCAGCTTTATCTCAGCATGTCTTTCCTTATCCTCTCCAGGCAGTAGATTTGGACAGCCGTTCAGCTTTGAGCATCTAGCACAGAACGCAAACTTGTAAAAAGGCAAATCCTTTAATAATAAAATAAAAAAGAGAATTTTTGAAAATGTGAGAGATCACAGCAGCTTCTCAAAGTCTCAGGACAGCTCAGAAGCCTATCAAACTATTGGTTGCCATGGTAATAGTGACAGACCTACTTAATGGAGTGTTATCAGTACTCGTAGCGCAGAGACAGAACAACTGACTCTCATGCTATAGAAAAAAAGAAATAAATGCTGACCGGTGGGGAAAAAAATTAATTTGCACACCTGTAGCCACATATGCACAAACCCATGCATGCACCCACACACAGACACCCACACACATTTAGATAGCAGATAATGACATTTACCTCCAGCATTTCTTCTTGATGATGTTTCCCAGTATGATTTCGGCTCTGAAACAAGAATTATGGAAATGAAACACTTTTACAGTTTTTGCACCTCAGGGGCCACATTCATGCTTTAAATCTGAAAGTACCCTATTCTGGCTGAACTCAATAGCTATTATGAAGAAAACAAACAGCCATTTAGACATTTGCCTGAAGATAGGATTAAAAAACACAAAATACAGAGTTTTGATCGTACAGTACATCATTTATAACCGGACCCCTGAGGCATCTGCCACACAGAAGATAGAAACTCTGCACGTCCTGTTCTTAAAAAGACTGGGTGAATAGACAGAATAGACCTGCTGTTCTTCATGCTTGGTTCTACTAAACAGGCTAGAATATGCAAGATTGTGCTGGTCAGTGTAATTGGACATTGGGCATTATTCTGAGATGCTGAAGGTGGGGGATTCTGGGAGGCGTGTGGTTGGGGTTTGGCTCTCACTCACTTCCCGGCAGCGTACACCTCGGCGGTGTCGAAGAGGTTCACTCCGCTCTCGTAGGCAATGGTCATGAGCTGCTCGGCAACCTGCGGAATACCCGGCCGCAGTATAACGCAATAGATGTTACACATGTCACAGGTGTGTGCATGTGACCCATGGCATGGCACTGTTGTTGCACCAGATATACATTATGTACAGTATATACAGACACATATTACATGTATGTGACAAGTATGATGTGCATATCACAGGCAGCACACACATCATGACTTTCAAACATACATTTGGATTTTCACACGCACTTATGAACACACATGGCCTCTGCAGAAGTCAAGCCTGTGACCTACTGAGTTTGCTAGATCCACTCCATTTGCCCTTCAGATGCACTGCGGCTTTCCCTATGTGGACGCCCTTACTAAACCTTCCTAATTTTAGCATGATTTTTTCCCCATTTTGTTTTATTGTGATGCTTCAGCATCTTCCAGGTTTCTTCGTGAGGTCTGCTCCATAGCTTCCTCCTGTTAATAACCCTATTCATTATACGGTAACACGGCAGCCATATTGTCCCAGACTCCATTTTGTGAGGCCCATAAATCAGCCAAAATGGTGCCCAGAATTGTGTTTTAATTGTGGGATTTGTTGCACAGGCTATAAGGAAATTTGTTTTCCTAATTTTGCACTGAAGTGAAATGAGCGAATAAGGTAATGACTTTGGAATCATCGGTTAAACAGCGCTACCCAATCAAATATTGCTCCCATCCTGTCCGCTTTCTGAAAATGTCCGAACAGTTTACTGCAGTGAGAAACTTGGCGGTGATCCAGAGAAACAGGGGAGGAAGCCTCACCATAAAAAAACATAAACTGCTTCAATTGGGTAATGATAAAACCCAAACCATTTTAATGTCATACAAATCATTGAAAAGATGTGAGTACAGACGTTTGGACTGTAAAAATGATGGATGCCTGTTATCACTTGGCAGAGGGAGAGACTTAAAATTTCACAGTCCTGAGCATCTCTGGAACACTAACTCAGAGCAATGGTATAACTCATAAAGCCTCGCAAAAAGAATAACTGTGTGGACACTGTTCAGATCAATTATAACTGCTTTTCTGTTCTTCCTACCCACTTCTAGTGGTAAAATTCCACTAATACTTTTGAGATTTAATCAAACACAAATATTCTACTGGGAACCAACTCATCCACTCACACACTGTATCCTACCCCTGCAGTGCACAAAGTTGTTCTTTATCCTCAAGTCAATTTACACATTACCTTGAAGCCTTTTGTTCCTTCAAACTAGTTGTATCACTCACTGTCAGATTGTAATGCAAACATTGATGCGATTTCTGATTGGTCAGAAATCTTTTTGTTCAGGTTTGATAATTAGATGTCCTGAAACAATCACCTTGGCATGATGGATTGAGATGATAATTGGCTAGAATAGGTATAAATGAATTGAATGTTGTGTCACGGAAGGCATAAAAACAAAGCGAAATACACCTTGGCTGTGTCTAAGGAAAACATTCAAAGGTAAATGCATTCATTTTTGGTCTGCTGTACCACTAGGGTCAATATATATAACGAGGATCTAACTGTACGTTTCCCTGTATCTGTGTGTAATGAACTGTCAACCTCTTCAGTTGAAGACTGAAGAGTCTGTTGTTGAGTATTACATTTATTGTATGCTGGACTTAATTTAGTAAGATGGTCTGTGAGTGAATGAGAGAGACAAAGATTTTCATGGCTGCTTCTTCAAGTCACTTATAAATCAACAGATCAACAACAGAAAGTCAAGCTACAGCTCAGAAATCCAGTTAAGAATAAACTTTGCAGCAAGACTACAACTTTTGGTTGTGATGAACACCAGCCCCAGAGGACATACATTCAGAGAGGGAATTTAGAGAGACATACATTCAGAGAGGGAATTTAGAGAGGGTTCAGTGAGGGTCGCTCAAGAGCGATGAGACGGTCGACCAAGCTACGCCTTTGCCTGAATGAAAATCCATTCTCATTGCATTAAGAGAGAACATTTGACTAACGACAAGAGAAGTCCACTATTCCTTAAAGCTCAGAAAAAGCAGGGCCTGACTTCGGATGACAAACTGCAGGTAGTGCTGTGCAATGCAGAGCAGGGGTGTATGTTCCCTTAATACCGTCCAATGAGGATGGGGAGCTGGCCCTGGGTTCTAGTTAAAAGAGGTCAAGGACAAGCCCAGGGGGCAGGGCCAATCCCATTCTTACATAACCCTGAACCTCACATTTTCCCTTTGGCTCTGAACACTCACATGGACAACCACAAGGAGGTTCTCCTATAAATGAGGTAATGTCACAGTTATTCTAATCGGCTCTGTATTCCCATGGCAACTAGCCCCAACCTAAATCCTCTAATGATTTTAATCCCAAGTGATTTACTAAACTCTACATGAATCAGTACAGAGATGCACAGTAATTAAGTGGTATTGTCATTCTAAACAGAGTTCAGATATGATTATAAGTGAATCCTACAATTATCTATGCCTGAAAACAAAATGATATTTCAGTGATCAACTCAATGGCTGAACTGAATGCGAATGAAAGTTCCTGGCCAGGGCATAATGGAGTTTAACGAATGGAAAATAATTAATCTCATACCTCATCTGTAACCTGGCCTCCAAAAGTGACCCAAGTTCCTGAGAGAGAGAGAAAGAAAGAAAGAAAGAGATGTTACAGGCTTCTGACATTATAATGGGTTTGATCCATTATAACTGGATGAGACATTATTTCTTTTCAAACCTCACTCTTACAGTTGTGGGACAGTTTATATAAACAATTACAATTTCTTTTTCATCTGAAAATGCTACACTTGTAAGTCTCCATTTCTCAGGGCACTTTTCTGTCCCTAGCTTTGGAACAAGGCAGTAAAGTGATGTAAAAATGGTGGTTTCGGAGGTGCTGAACACCAGTAATTTTGCCTTTCTGCACCACCTACAGCCAAACTGACCTTTGTCACAACCAGAGGGAGGGAGGGATGCAGATAAATTTATACAGATTTGTGAGTAAAAAAAAACAAACATTTTTGAATAGCTTGTTCCATGTGTTTATACATATGTGTTTTTCATCTGCTGTGCATGAGCATGTTCGGTAAGTATGACTGTATTTCTGTGTGTACAGACTGGGTTGTAAACAGAGCCTGGATTGCGGACTCTTATGGTTTGTTGATTTCAGTGCATAAACCAGCAACTGCATTCTTTCATCAGAAGTGAAACTATGTTTATATTGAATTTCAGGTAATGAAAATGAGGAGATTAAAGAGGAGTTTTTAAAAACTGAGAGGAATAGAAAAGTCAGGTACATCACTGCTTGTAGGGGCACAGACCTGATATCTGATTTACTGTGCCGGAAGCTGAGGACATCCTAGACTCCTCATCTCCAGCTTAAAAGGAGAGAGGAATAAACACTAATACAGTATTTTATTTGCTGGAATCTTCTTTTCACCAACTGCTGCTGACACAGAACTACAGCTCAGCTTAGAAAAATGCTCAAGCCTGCTATGGGAGGTGACATCATCACCCAGAGCACCTACAGGAGTATGAGTGGTTGCTTTGGCTGGACACATGGGCCCAGAGTTCAGGGAGACCACTGTGGCTCTTTTTTGTGCCATGTGAAAAAGGAGGGCTGTAGTTTGAAACATTCGCTCAGTCCTATTCAGCCATGCTCAGTTGGTGCTTCCTGGCAGAATGCAGTGTCCACCACGTCTGGTCAAGCATCATCCTCCCTGCCTCCCCTCCTCCCCCACAGCCTGTCCTGCCCTCTGTGTTGTGCAGCTGCTCGCGTGCTTCTGCCTGCACTGTCAGTCTGTTTGCAAGGTCACTGTGTGTCAGCCAGGCAAGGCAAAGGACCAGGGGATGGAGGGCAGAGGCTGGAGAGAGCAGGGACAGGCATTTGCTCAGACCGGAGGCAAAAACATGACCTTACCCCTGACCGCACACTTTATTGGTCAGGGGGTTTGCTGTGGAACCAGTCAGGACATACGGTATGAAAAAATGTCCAGAGAGGGCAGTCAGGTTCTCTCAGCTGGCAGGAGTGTACAACTGTACACTCTTCAAAAAGGCGGGAAATAAGAGAGCAACCAAACCAGGTGCAGTTGTATGATTCAAATGATACACATATATGAGTGCCAAAGAGAAAAACATTCCTTCGGCCAATAAACCATAGATAAAGTGGAAAATCAGCTAGAAAGTCCGAAAATGCACGCCGCAAGATTGACGATACCGTATTACAAATATAAATAATCTTCCCTCATTATTTATTGATATTTTTTCCCCAGTCATGATCATCTTCAAAAGTTTTCAGCCAGACAGGATCTTGGAATTGTAAATGAGCCGGTTTTGCTCCCCTCCTCCCAGTGAATCTCAGCTGGGTCTCTGCAGGCAGGCAGGAGGTGTCGCATCATCTCTCATTGGCAGGATCTCCATCTCCTGTAAAGCTGCTGTAAAGTGTTGAGCAAGGAAGAAATTGAGGGAATAGCTTGTAAAGGTTGGAACCCGCCTATCAAAGGGTGTTCTGTAGGCTTCACCTCAGAGAAGGGAAAAAACACAAAAACGAACCCAAACTGCATGATCCACAAACCGCCCATCATGGAGGATACATGGGTCCAAGGCCTGACAGAGGAGTGACCATCTGTGGGTCATTGTTTTTGGTCTGCTCATATGGTAGACAAACAAATGAGCCAAAACACTTCCTCATGGAGTGACAGTGCAGACAGAAGGAGAAAATGACTTCACAGATATTTAGAGACCACAGCGAGATGCTGATGCCGCGCATATGACTGAAATGAGTAAAAGACGATCTACAATCAGATGGACAGCTGGGCATATACTTGATCATTCTGTTATTTCTCTTTTTTTTGAGACTATATTGTAGCTAACAATTAGACAACAAATCAACAGTCTGCTAGCATTTCATGGTAAAACATTTTGTTATCGTTACTAAACTTTGTAAATAAATTGATTAACATTACATTTATAAAAATAAGAAGCTTACATATGCATTTACTAATGTTAAAAAATTGTTTACTTATGGGTAACATACAATTCATTGCTTGTTTATTTACAGGTTGTAAGCAGACCTTTAAATAATGTCTCTTTCTGTATGAAATATTTTTAACGACCTAACTTCACAAGAAAACATGCACTACATCCCTGCAAACTGACTTTACTCCTATATGCTGCATATCCCAGTCAGAAAAAAAATGTTTGCTATTTTGCTACTATTTATACAACACAGAGTGATATTATCTCCACACCCACCTTTGAACATTATATTAATACAATCAACACTGTCTCATTGTGTGTCCAAACTAAAATAAAGCAGGTCAAGCAATTTGTGGTTGGCCCACAAGGCTAGTCATAGAAATTGCCAAGCAACACAATATAAAAACATTCTGGGCAGCCTAGAAGCATATATGGCATTGGGAACAGTGTGCTAGACACTATCCACTGCATTTTCAAACAACACATCTACCTTTACAAAAAAGCTAAATCACCCATTGATGTAGTAGGCATGTTAGATGATGTGTTAGTTTTCTTGTATAGGCTCAACCTCCTGTGTTTCATTAGCCATGAAGCCTTGACAAATGGGGACACAATTGATCCCACTCACACATTAACTATTTAAATCACTCAGAAGCTGACCAAACCGAGTAGCTATTCAGCCTCTTAGTGTTTGGTTGGGCTAATTCAGGAGTAATGGCCCCATTACTGTCATACCGTCAACTCCTAGGAGATTGATGCGAAGATCAAATCTAAGCACACAATGGAAAATCAAACAGAATGAATCAAGAAAAGAGGCACAATGCCTAACATTGATTCTAATTGTCCCTTTACTGCATCTCTCTTGAGTCAATGTACTGCAAATGTTGTTACCAAGATTTATAGCACAAACTGCACAAATGTATAGCACAATCTGCAAAACAGAATGTTTCCTAAAGGTAGGGATAAACAGTACAATATTAAAGCGGTAACTACAACAAATATGGCTGTGGTGCGGTTTTTCATGTCAGAGGTCACCATTGGTTGACCAGGTTTCATGGTGCAATCCTACTCTTTGTCATGATCATGGGTGAAAGGTTAAAGGATGAACAGATATGGGAGTATTAGTGAAGCAAACATGATATACTATGATTTCTGACAGTCCTACTTCAGTCCTGGTGCAGCGGATGGGATGACTCTGCGTTTTTCCAAGCTTACTCGTGCTAATTCCTCCTGACTGCCCCACATTTGACCTTTATCCGCCAATTACCACTCCCAATACCTCCCCCCTTATCCACATGTACTGCTTTTGAAAAATGGGATCATGAGAGGAATAAAGCAAACCGATGTTCTGATGTGTTTCCCTCATAATTCATCCCAATCGCAGAGGCTCAGTAACCAGTAGTTTTTTCTTCAATCATTAATGCAGGTCTCGGAACGGAAGAAAACACCTGGGGGAGAGGAGGGGGGGTTAAGAGAAGGGGATGAGAGGATTATTAAAAACTGCAGGTTAGACGATTTGAGTGATTGATTATGCTCCTTTTCCAATTCTGCAAGGTTGCTCATTTGGTCTCCAATCCAATTATCAGTGGAGCGGAACTATGGAAGTAAAACCATGGGAGACCTGAAGCATTTGCATGGCTGAGCTAACCAACTGAACAATCAGAAAAATCTCTGAAGCACTGCGAAAATCCTGGAGTCACAACAGTGAGACGACCTCTGGAAAGATGCCAATTGATCATTGATTAGTGATCCTTAAGAGGGAAATGTAATGAAATGTGTGCCAAAAATAACAGCCCTATTGACTCCAGGTTTAATATTTTGTGGTTTTGGTTCAGGGCAGGTTTATTGGTTTTTCCCGTAAGTCCTATGCCACAATAGTGGATCACTCTGAGAAAGGGCACCTTAATTGTCCATCCACCAGCAGTGGTGATGCACATTTGCGATTTCTTAAGGTCTGGATCAAACCCATTCTTTTAGCGAGACAATTTTGTGTTCGCTAGGTTACATGCTTCAAGACTGGCTTAGATCTGTTCCCAGCCAAGTGGTGGGGATTTATTGAGCGTGGATCAGAGGTACATTAATGGCCACAGAAAGAATGTTAGTAGCGCCCCTATGGTTTCGGGGGAGTATCTGAATTTTACCATCAAATAGACAGCTATTTCAATTTTCAAAACATTTTTTGATTCAAAAGTTCATTCCCGTCCTGCAGCCATTCCTTGTTCTGACTTCTCTCATATATCTCCTCTATCTGGTTAACCACAGATCCAGCACAAACTGGGGTGCCTAGAAGGGTCATAGCTGGAGCACCGGCTACTGTCTAATATGTCCTGTGTTTAGCCATTACCATCAATCAGTGCCAACCGATTGCAAATAGCACTTGTTTTCTAATGTCAGCTAAATGAATGTTCTGCTATCCCTTTCAATATCCCTGTGATCAATGACCACTCACACTGGCCAGGGACATCTCAGACTTGATGTGTCAGCGCTGAATTGATCTCCCTGCTCAGTCACAAGACCATCCACCCTAGTGTCTTTCACAAATTCTGAGATGCTGGTGAGCCAGTCGTGTTCTGGCTCTCGTCCTTACCATATTCCAAGGATATGAACTCTTGGGCACAGCATGCCAATGTCCCCTTTACACATGATGATTATTATTAGATATTAACAACAAGGGACAGGAGCTACAGGATAATTTATCAGAGGGTGATTTAGAAAACTGATTCACCACTTCATGCGCTATACATCTGAAGCCTGGTCTAAAAGGCTGTGTACCTGCTGTGGGGAACCAGAATGCAGAGCATGGCTGGGTAATTTGTGCTGCTCCATGCTTAAGGAACCAACAGATTAATTAAATGAAAAAAAAAAACATTGATGTAATGAGGGAAAAGCCATTTCTGGGAGCAGTGGGTTGTTCACTCTGCATTCACCCAAGTGAAACGGGCGAGTTATTAGTTGGCACATTTGAGCATAACAGCCGAGACCTCCCTGCCAAATGTGCACAAAGCACAAGAGCTAAGCACAAAATGCCACCGCATGATTGTCACCCTCGGAGGCAATGTTGGTTTAAGGGAGAAATACATGTTTGAGTGCTCAGTGCTTTTCTGTTTGGATGTTCCTTTGGGCATTAAGCCCAGTGACCCAGAGAGACAGCTGGGACATGAGTGTCTGGCTCTTATAGCCAGCCCCTCCTCTGCTCTCTTCTCCACTGCATTCAGGAACAGTTAACACCATACAGGCCCTCGTCTAACCCACTATGTTCAGGTATGAAGAGCAATCATGGAGAATGTGAGAGATCCAATCACAGCTAATCACTTAGCTGTGAGTGTACCCATTTTTTCCACTGTTGCTGTGTGGCAGGACAAAAGGTGATGAGCCAGCAGCTGCCCTCTGCTTTCACAGTAGATATTTTTAATTTTCTCTGAAGGCTTCGCTTTCCAAAGCACACGTCACCCTCACCGACATCTGCTCGAGAGACGGACTCTTCGCCGGCAACCTTTCTGTGTTCTGGCTGGTAGGGTTACTCCCTCCTCCCCCTGAGCCCTGATTATTATTGCTTCTGATTACCAGCAATGTAGGCACATTCACACACTCACACAGATGCACACATTCAGACAGATGTGAAGACCCACACATTTACACACACACTAATGCTTTCAAAAATCTTTATCAGAAAATATTCTATGGGGAAAGTCATATTTTCTGCAGTCTGCAGCTTGGCTAACTCTGGAAAAATTGATTTCACTGCAGTAGCATTCTCAACTGTAGAATGTTGTACAGTGAAATGTATAGCTAAAGGGTTCAGAAAGGCTTTGAAAGGTAGCTCTTGGTCTTTTGTTTATTTTTTTTAGAATTTGTGTGATGTAACTCCCACTGTTGTCACTATGGCCTTGACCTCCCCAATCCACCCCTTCAAAACTATGCAAAAGCTCCAGATATGCTGCTGAAGTGTGATTAGGGCACTCCATCTGCTGTACAGCACCTATACTGTTGTATGTGAATGTGTCAGTCCCCAAATCTCTCTGTTTGTGTGTGTGTGTGTGTGTGTGTATCCACATCAGTCTGAATGTGTGTGTGCCTACATCTATCTGAATGTACATGTCCACATGGGTTTCCTCCGGTTTCCTCCCACAGTCCAAAGACATGTAGTTAGGCTAATTGGAGACACTAAATTACTAAATGTATGCTCCAGCACCCCCTAGGGATAAGTGGGCATAGATAATGGACGGATGGAAGTTGGATTAGTGAGGGGTTTTCACTGTTGATGCACTTGTGTTCGGTATTCAGAGTGCCAGACATCCAACAAGGGTGTTACTGGTTATTGTTAAAACTGCTAGAGTTAGAAAATTAAGCATATTTTACTTAATCCTCACTTTCCTGTCAGTTTCCACATACTTGTGCTTGAGTGTGTCCACATCTGTTTGTGTGCTTGTTCTTGTGTGTATGTCCACATCTGTCTGAATGTGTGTGTATTGTGGGGGGAGTAGGCAAACCTTTGATGTTTGAATCGAGAACACAAAAAAATACTGCGAAGATTCAATACCATGGCAAAATAGAGAGGCCCCCACTGACTGACTGATTTGAGGCCTGTGCGATAGTGGGATTTTCTAAACAGCAGGATGAAAACATGACGGTTATATAACTTCATAAGAGCCTGAAATGCTAACCCCTTCCTTTCTTCCTTGTATATAAAGCCTACCTCATGGCTTGCAGTATACACTGACACTGCACCATCCTTACTTCCTCTTAAAATGTGAGAATCACCTTCTTAAATCCTCTCAGCACTAAGTTGAAAACTTGGTGGTAGACACTCATCGAGGGTTTGTATGGTGGCCTGAACGACTAAGATTATAACTTTAGAGAAACAGGGAAAGAAGCTTGACATTAGAATAGTATTCACCCCTTAAGTTGCACCAGCCCGAGTGGATTTATTTGCATTCATTCCCTTTTCCATCGTGAAATTTTCAATCAGTCTGGTCACAAGATACACCATTTGAAAGTAATAAAACTCACGTTTCTACCTCAATGGACTTTTAGCAATGTTCTAGCGACAATGGTTATTCATTTTGTAACGTGGGGTGGCAGATCCCTTGGGGGGCCCTCACCTTCTTTGCATTTTGGAACTCTACAGACCAGTGAACAAAATCAATAGTCATTTTTAGTCCCAAAAATGTATTAACTCAGAGAAACCTAATTATAATGTCCACTGTTAACTTGGAAAATTCTCCGGAGGAATTATCATTGTTATCCGTTTGGCTGTTGCATACAAATCAAAAATACTGTATGCAAAGTAATGCTGTTACCTCTTATTTTCATAGATTCTTTGGAACAAAACGAGCCCTCCTTTAAGGTCTGTGACCATTACTGGCCAAGCAGTCCTTCAATATAGGCAATGGGACCCACAACAACTCAACATGGACAGTATAACTTCTGCCCAGTACACTGCCAGCCAGTAGCAAGCTATTATAGTGACAGCTGAGAAATGTTTTCGATAATGAAATTACATTTCTATGTTCTATCGTTGTTCGGCTTGCATGAAAGGACATGCATTGTTTCTCCTGCTAAAAAAACCATAACTTTTTCAGCGCTCATGCTTAAAAGGTGCATGAATCTCAATGTTATTGAGACTTTATACATACAAAGGTTGTTTTACAACAAGAATTTACTTTGCAATGGCTAAGTCTAAACAGAAGACTCTGCGATTGGAGGTCTTGGAAGAAATCACTCGTCTGAATGAATATTTCTGAGGAGGACAGAGAAAACAGCCTTGAACCTGCAGCAGAGGGCATGTTCAATGAAAAACTTGACCACATTTTATATCTGTGAGCATGTCAATACATTCTCAAAATATTTTTATTATCAGTCAGTAGTCTTATAAATAAGGAGTTGGTATACTGAACAATAAAATATTTTGAGAATAGTGAGAATTTTGAATATTTTGACATGCTGATGGGAATGGGATATTTGAAGAAAGCTTCAATCAATGAACTTCAATCAATGGATTAATAAACTAGATAGGTAATGTAGTTATTTTCTACAATTTTCCAGACCTGCTGCTGCCAGAGGTTGCAAGGAGAGGGAGGTAGAGTCCATAATATTAGTTTGTTATCAAGTGTCCTTTTGGAGTGTCCAATTGGCTTTTTTGTAAACCTGCCTAGACATAGCTCTAATAAAACAATGCAGAATTGGTGTTGTCATCAGATTTGAACCAGGATTTGTCCGTCCTTGTTGCTGTGGCTGCATTGTGTTTCATCTATATCCACTTTTAGGTGGGAAAAAAGTCCACTTTCATTGTGTTTGCGCTTATGTTACTTTGCTTCAGTAATATTTATTTGGACTCTTGGAAAACAAACTCCCAAGGGTTACCTTTCGAAGGAGACCAGGATTATGCCTGTAGTCAAAAGGGTTCAAGATTTTATTTTTGGAATATCATTTTTAGTCATTAATTTACTTTAGAGTTGTCCTATATACTAGTGTGTCACAGGACCCTGATGGTATTTTGGTCCTGAAATGTATTTGCTAACTCTGTCTTTTCGACTCTTCTCAGGACAGTCATGATGGAAAACAGCACACATGCCCTGGTTTGGGAGTTAGCTGACTGTAAATTGCTATGTTATTTTTGTTATTAATGCCTGTCAATGGTTATGTAAGAACTGATAAAATTATCTCTAATTGGTACTCAAGGATATTTCATGTAGTCAAATGGTAGTTGTGGGTGGCAGCCAAGATGTTCTGCATTGTGTTCCCCAGGTTAATTGCTTTCTAGGTGAAGCCAACATACCCAAATTAACTTTCAGTGCTTTTGACTGCTGTACCTTCCAGCACTGATGCAGATCTATCTGAGAGATGCACTTTTGACTTGCACTTGTTTTGCCAGCATGCAAGCATGAATAAACTATTGTTGATACAATGAACACTAGAATTTCTGCAGTGTGCAGCTAACATTCTTATTTCTTTGATTGATGTATGACTCTGTGGACCTGTAGTATATATTCAATTGTTTTTGACTGAGCACTGCTATTGGAACAATGTTTTAAAATGTGTGGCCTTTTTCAGGGTGCTATGTGATAAACATACTGTTTTGGCACCCTGGTGGTTAGACCACAGGTTGTCCACCTAACAACAAAAGGTTGTGGGTTCAATCCCCATTTGTTAGACAGAAGAGTTATTCAAACAGTAGGCCCGGGTGCTCTTTCTCTCTGCTTGGCACCAATGAGAGAGCCGGGCTTCAGGTAATAAGTTACTCTGTGCCACCAATAACATATCAGCAAGGTGAGGATTATCTGAAATATGATTTGTTTTCAGATCCCAGCAGTTTTAACCATTAACTCCCTCGTTTGACATCTGGCACTCTGAAACCAAACACACGTGCATCAACAGTTAAAACACTTCCCTTATCCAACATCCATCCATTATCTATACCTGCTTATCCTGAGCAGGGTCACGGTGGGTGCTGGAGCCTATTATCCCAGCGTGCATTGGGCGAGAGGCAGGAATACACCCTGGACAGGCCGCCAATCTATTTCAGGGCACACACATCATTCACTCGCACACTCATACCTATGGAAACCTTTGAGTTTCCAATTAGCCTTCTTGCATGGACTGTGTGAGGAAACCCACGCGGACACGGGGAGAACATGCAAACTTTACACAGAAAGGCCCCAAGCCGAGATTCGAACCCACGACCTTCTTGCTGTGAGGTGACAGTGCTACCCACTGCACCACCATGCTGCCCACTCATTCAATGTAAAATATATTTATTTGACTTCATTTAATAATTATTATCCAAGATATCAATCATCAATTGATACTAGGTCTATGAATTAGCCACAATAATCCATGGCTGTGATGTTCTATCTACGGTATCCTTTATGTGATTGTTGTAATTTGCAAGTTGAATGTAACAAATCCATATTTGCAAAGACAAAAACAGCAGTGCTCCTCTTAGTTATGTCACAGTAGATAATGCGAGCTTTGAAGGTTTATGAAAAAAGTGAAAGAAAAGGCCAGATATTGAGCTTTATGACTGCCCTTAATTTGGACTTCAAGAAATCAGTTAGCAGAAAACAAAAGATATCGGCCCACTGTGAGGCAGAAAGCAATAACTGGACTCCCCACCAGTCTCCCCTGCCACAATGGAAACTTGTGAAATGGTAGGTCTAATGGCTAAACCAGAGGCACTCACCAAGGCCCAAACATGACACCCGCAGTCCTGATTTCCCAAGGTTCCTGGGGAAAAGAGAGAGTCAGGTTATTAAAACTATATGTCAGAAAAATGAAAACTTGCTTTGCAAATGCAGGCAGTGAAAAGTCCATACAGACCCTGGGCAGTAGTGGCTATTAACTAGGAAGATTCCAGGGTACACGGGCATATCTACTGCAAATACCTATTATTAAAATGTAATTATAACATTTTAATTTTAATTTTTGTTTTGCTTTTCTATATAGAAATAAATTAAATC
This sequence comes from Anguilla anguilla, assembly GCF_013347855.1. NCBI lineage: Eukaryota > Metazoa > Chordata > Actinopteri > Anguilliformes > Anguillidae > Anguilla > Anguilla anguilla. Next base: position 19,856,063 of record NC_049212.1, on the reverse strand, counting down.
TTTGTAAACTTATCAGTACATTTTTCCCTCTACATTTTCAACTCCAAGCTTTTTCAGGCATTTTCACATCTTTCCATTTTCACTGAATAGAAAGAAAATTGATTCAAATTGTCCTTGTGAATACTTAAAGGCACACTATTGTGTAAACTCATTACGGCTCTGATTCAATAAAAATGAACATCCAACTGACTGAATAAGCTAGGCATTTAAAGGAAGAATGGTGATGCTGAATGTAAAATCTCAGTTTTTTAAATTTATTTATTTCTTACGAGTCTCGCTTTTAGAGGGTAAAACTAATAAACCACCAACAGCACCTACCCTCAAATTAGGCCTAATGTCCTTGGTTATTTCCCCATGCCATAATGGGCTATTATGCAGGGATTTGATATACTTTTTCTTAATGCCTGCTTGATGTAAGCCATATTGAACAGAAAATAGCCCCTCTCTTAAATGGCTAATGTGCTTCCATTAGTTGCATCTCTGATAATTCTAGAGATATGCCCCCAAACCTGTGCAATTATTTAGTGTTTTCCTTATAAATATGTATAAGAGTAACACAATATATGCATGTATTCATGATCACTATGGTTGATAATTTTAATAAACTATTCTTATCATAGCAATTTCTATCATTATCATTGGTTTGTACACTTAATATTCACAAAGTTTATTCCAAGGTTTGTGAACGACTTGCACATATTAGAGTTATACCATAGTTTGTAACACTGGAAGAAACAAGCATTTTTATGGCTGATAGTCCCAGTATCAGGGTGACAAAGGAAATAAAAATAATAATAAATGAATGAAATGAAACACGGTACAGTTTTCTTTATGGCATCGGTCTTTCCTTGCAAGGGATGACATTCAGTTACCTTTTCAGAAAATTCACAATATGGCTAAATTGGTATCAGCATATTCTAACATTCTCAGCTATAACACACTGCACTTTAAATGTTACATTTCACTGAAAAATGTATAATTTCCAACAGAAAGGGTAGTCTGGTAGTGTGAGAGAATGAAAATAAAATCGAACATAGAACTTTGTGTCTTTGTGATGGTGGCTTAATTCACCTCAGCAGGAACCACCGACAGCATCAAATAGAGTATCAAATCAGTGATGCTCAACTGTGACAGTTGCATGGCACGGTGTACCATATAATTAATCCAAGCTAATGAAAGCACAAGAAATGTGAGTGTTTGTATGTTGTGTGTGTTGAAATGGCCCATTGACTTGCCATTTACACCATTAAATATACCATTAACTGTGTCTTTAGCTGGCATCCGAGAAAGACACATCCACAGCTGATAAACTTGCTCCTGATTGTTGCAGGCACACCCAGGCAAGTGTAGTGGAGCTCACTGTGCACTCTAATTGGCTCATTATTGAGTCAGGATCACAGTCTGATTAGTCATCACGTGCGACAGGAATATTTTCCACAGAGAAAGCTAAGCACCATGATATGATCGTCAAAAAGTTTATATGTTAATATGTAAGCAGGTAATTGAGCTTGGGTGTATGGTAGCAATCCACTAGTGGGGCTGCTCTGAAACAGGGGGATTTATCTTTAGCACAGTGGTTGGTACAGCTCCCTCTTACCCGAAAGACTTCAGTTTGAGCCTTGCAGAGTATCGCTTGTCACAGTTTACTTATGTTTGCTATGTTATGCTGAATGTCTGCACATAAAAATAACAACACAAGTAACGTACACCACAATAATGTTGTTAAAAATGGCATAAAAGGAATGTGCAGTATGTAAATGTACTTTTACTTATGCATTGTTCCTGTCATACTGTACTGTGCGTTTGTCAAGCAATTATGACAATTTCAACTGTATGAATACTTTACAATCATGTTTTTTGTCCTCATAAAATATTGCATTGCGATTTCCATTTATCTAAGATCTGTAATTTATGCGTTGAAATACATTAAAAATGTTGAAAATTGTTAAACATATAAATCTACTAATGAAGTGGTACCAGGAATGAAACCCTGCTTTTGTACTTTCTGTAGAACTGAATTGGTAAGCCACATGAATCTTGGCATTCTTACATCCTTTGTTTTGATACCACGTACCGTAGAAAAGTTGATTTTTCATCCTGTTTACTTTGACCATACACAACAATGTTCCATATGCAAATTTGTACTTTGTTTTGCGTTGTTTCACATTTCAGTGTGAAACGTATATGTGGATATAACTGGGCCAGTGTTCTAATGGTTTTGCTGAGCACAATGATAATTCTGTTCTGCCTGCTACCTGTAAACATAACTTTGGAGTTTTCTTGAGAAAGTTTTCAGGATTAACGATACAGAGATAAGACTGTGCTGAGTCAGGGGTGCCGAGCATCTATGACCAGGGATGGCAGCCTACTTTACGGCTCATCTGGCTGCTGGGGAGGAGATTTACTGCCTATATCAGCACTCACTGCGTGCAGAACCTGCGCAGGGGCTGAGATCTAGCACAGTCAAAGGCACATTGACACAGAGAACATTTTAACTTCTACCAGCACATAGTGAACAACTATACCGGAACATAATCAACACCTGTTCCAGCACGAAGTCATCACCTATACCAGCACATAAACGATCCCTGTACTAAAACATAATCAACACCTATACCAGCACAAAAGTCATCACATATACCTGTACAAAGTCATCACCTTTACTACTATAAATCAACACTCATACCAACACATAAGCATTACCTGTGCAATGACATAATCACTGGTACCCACACTCAGTCATTACCTGTGCCTCACAACAAAAACATTTCAAACTCATTCAAATATTCAAGATCTATGGAGGATTGTACAGTACAGTAAAGAGTGTAACTGCTCAACATATTCATTTTTCATAGTTATCTTTACAAATATCTCCAACAGGATAAACCTAACACACCTGGCCTGTTTCTGTCATGGGAAATTACATTTTCAAACATTTATCAGATCACTGTAAACACTGTAAATCCTCAAGTATTCACTCCAAACCAAACAAAGCACACAGCTAGAGATCTTGATGAGTTGCTATAATTAGTAGAATCAGATGTGCCAAATTAGGGCTGAAATGGAAAATCCTACAGGTCAGTAGATCTCCAGGAACAGGGTTGGACACCCCTGATCTAATTGAACAAACATGACTTACTTCCATGAGGTTAATTTGCTCTGGCATCAAGAAGGAGAGTGGAGGGTATATGGCTGTATGACTATCTGCTTGGCATTCTTTCAGGGTACCCGTCTGCTCACATGCTGGGCAGCGAGTCCCTGTCACTTTTAGTCAGTGTTACCACCAGACCTCAAAGCCTTGTCTTCCCAGAGGGAATATGACAATAAGCCAATGAGCAACATCTTTGCAGCTCAGCTATAATTGAGCCATATCCCAAAACATTAAGTCGGCTCTCGTTTAGTGATTTGAATTAATGTAACAGTCAAATTTTTTGAGTTGTTGAGCCTTGGAAATAAATACCTTCTAATGAGATTTGAAACATGCATTTTGGGTGTATACATTCAAGGAAACGTCCGAAATTAATTAACTGAACAGAAAAGATTTGACTTCCTTCAGGGGCTGAGAAAACATTAATATGCAATGTATGTACTGTGTTCCTGTTGAAGGTGCAAATTGAATGTGCTGAAAAATGCATATTTGACAGCTCGGGCTCATACAAATTGCATGTAGTCAGTGGAGGAAATATCAATAAGCACATGCAAATTGTGAGACACATATAAGTGCTAAATATTCAGTGTGGTGTGGGGAGGCGTATGGCTCCTGCTGCTAAGTTTCAGAGTAACAGCAGTCGCTTCCCATGTTGGCTGCGACGAAGCCAGGGCATGCGAAGATCAGATTGCGCTCTTTCTGCTCATCTGCATAGTGGTAGATATCCAGCTGTTGGTGACAGGAAGCACAGCGATGATAAATGAGCCCTTTGTCTATGGTGGCGTGTCCTTAATGAATCAACTTCCTGCGTGAACAGGACGTGTGGGTATGAAGGTGACGCTTCACAGGGTTAAATGAGAAAGCCTCGTGCAGAGTGTGTGGGTGAGTGTGAAGGGCTCATTTGTGTTGGGTGGGATTGTGTCACTAGTGCCGCTCCTCATTAATTAGACAGTGCTGACCTGGGTGGTCTGTTTGTGTAGCCAAATAGATGTTTGAAGTGTCAGCTAGTTAGTCCACACCTGCAACTGTGGACCATGAATCAGACTGACATCAAAGCCACTACTATCAGTGATATGTGGGGGTATAATTTCATGGATAACGTACAATATCACCAATCATAAGTCAGGCTGTCTCTGCTACAAATGATTGGATTGTTGGGACAGAACATTGAGGCAAATAAGAATGCAGCAGTCTGTGGAACCCAAGAGAGAAGGAGTGAATCCAGCCCTGCCATTGGCTGTGTCAGCACCATAAGCAGATTATTGGTGATTTACTAATGAGAATATTCCTGCAGATTCATGATGGATCCTCCTGAAGCACAGGAACTGGTGACTTGATTGGAAATCATGTTTGTATTTCAACCATTGTGAAATAAAGGATAAGTGACTGAGATTCACATGAAAATCCTGAGAAAGAATGCGACATGTTACCCCTAAGTGGCTGCCATAACTGCTGTTGTTCATCACCACAGGTAGCACACTGTAGATGTCAAATGATCAAAATTATTAAATTCATGGAGCCAAAATAAGAGAATGGAGGGCATTTAACCCGTTAAACTCTACTGAGCTATCAGACGAATGCTAGCTGGCTGTATTATGATTTGTGAGACAGGTTAGAACTGGGGGCGTAATTTAGTGCTGGCTGTACCGATTCCCTGTGTTGCCAAGGCAGGCAGACCCAGCCAACACAGAACATTCATGTGTTGGATAGGTTAACTCTCTGCGAGAGCTGCTCAGATATGGGTCACTTTCTGCCTGCTGAGCAGACATTCTGAATTGCTGAGACACCGACAGCACGCATTCATTGGCTGGCGCATTGAGAACAAAATGGCTGGGATGGCAGTGCAGCGTGTGGCTCTCTGTTAGATGCGCGATAGGACTTATCCACATGCAGGAGGGAGTTGTTCTGAAAAGGAGGAAATGTCTGGAGAGGCATTCACCTTTGAAGGTGTGAAGCGCTACACACTGTTGCCAAAGATCTCCCTCCCTGCGGTATCTTTGGAATTGATTAACTTCATTTCAATTTCAGATTTGAATGGTCCATTCCAGTGCCGGAGCCCTGGAAGCGGAACTGTTCGAGTGGCTGACTGCGGAATTGGAACTGACTGCAGAGAGCTAAGATTAATTCTGTTCACGGCAGCCAAGTATTCAACAAAAAGCACCCATCTCAGCAGTTATAGTTGCTGAGTCTCCTTCAGGTCAAGTTCCGCCTGTCCTGGCCCCTCGGTGTGTCGACAGTCCTCCCAGAACTCTTCACGGCTCTTCAGATGTGCTATTCAGTCACCACTTCCCTTCCCTGCTCCTCAGAATTGAGCGGAAAGGTTCTCTTAATTTGGGGCACAGCCAGATTCCCGCTGTATCCACTCAAACGTGCAGCTCGGTGACTCGCAATTACTCGGAGAAGCTCATGCTAAATAGAAACTGTCACTAGCGGACCCCTGAAGGGGAGGGTTCAGTTATTTCCGTTGACGATGCTGTGTGTTAAAGATGTGCACGCTCTGCTAGCGGTAATGAGCGCTCGCCACGCCTGAGCGAACAATCCCCCTCAGACTATCAGCGCATCTCCAGTTCTTGAATTCCTGGACACAGGAGGCACAATTACGCGGGAAGCATCTCAATCAGAGACTGCTGAGAGAAAATAGCGACTACGATGGAGTCTCTGAAGAGCCCTCAGCAGCTCTTATCATCTTACAAGTATAAGTATAATCTGATCTTGGCTCAGTGGGAAACGTGCTGTCAGAAATGAAAAAAACAACACATGGAAAGAATTTTCTTTACAAATACGACAGGAGGATTCTTTCATAACCTCATTAATTTTGTCATCCAGTGTGGTCATCCCAGAACTGCAAAATGTGCAGTGTAAATGGCATCCAGCCACACACAATATGGAATCACTTATGTACTCCAACCATCCCATGCTTACACAGACACAGACACACACACACACACACACACACCGTTTATCGTACCTCCTCTACCACTTTGCATTCGCTTTCCTGTGTCAGGAAAACATAGGATATACATGCCATTGCAGATTGTCATTAGAGGGAATATACTGCTGTGAGTTAAATTATAAATATTCAGACATTAAAGCAATTGAGATGTGAGGTGGCTGGAAAACCAGGGTGATGTTGACCAGTGATGCCCAGGAGACTTTATTAACTAGATTACTTTGCCATTCTGTAGTCACCATTGAGCCTGAATCATAGCATTCACTACACATACAATTTAGCATTGTTGACTGGACTGAGACTTTAACCATATTACTTAACAGTTCTGCAAACAGATAATTGGTTGCATTTTTGTAGAAGCCGTATGACGTATGTTTTAAAAATCGCAATGCCATACTCTGAGAGTCGATTTGACAGTCAACTAATTACATAAAATGACCACCATTCCCTATACTTTTGTACCTTCTAGTGAAGTCGGAAACATGTGTAGCAGTAATATACAAACCAACAGGTGTTGAGCAGTAGCAATGATCATTTTGCAAAATGACTACTGTTCAATCAACTCTAGCAGGGGTTAATTCAATTATAAGAGTCCATTAGTCACAAAATGTACTCTATTAGAATTGAAACTACATACACCACACCACTATGTACACTCAGAGCTGATTTTACACTGAAGATTTTACAGTGATCACCAGGTAATGAGCAAAATGTTTATGATTTGATAAAAGTCAAATTTTGTACCATGGTATAGGTTACAATGAAATCAGTATACTGCTGAATCCCCAGTTGTGACACATGCTTCGATTAGTTTTTGGTGATGATAAAATTAGTATGTGTTGAATGTTTAACAGTCTTTCAATCTGCAGAACAAATATTCACAAAGTCACTCTGCATTGCACATTGATGTGTTGCCACAACAACAACAACAATAATCTAAAAAATGATGAATAAATCTGATTTTTATTTACTATTTGCTTAACTGAAATATATTCCTCTGAGTTCCAGCCTCTCTCCATCATTTCCCACACTGCACCATGAATTTCCCAGTCTGCACAGTTAGCATATTTAATTTGCAAGGTCATGAAAATGTATTATAAAATTAATAGCGTCCCGTGGCCAGAGCAACAATTGATTTTCTCTTTTTTTGACAGGGCCTTTTGGATCTCAGCTCTGTACTAATCCAAGGCTCCCTGCAAAATAATTAGGCATTCCACAGCTTCCTTTAAGCTTGATTGATTGATCAAACCATATAGACGATTTTTGTTTTGGCATGGCTATAACAGTCAAAGCCGAGGCAGTGTAAAGCGGTATGAGCCATTCCTCATAGGGTTTTAAAATTTGGGGAGACTTAAAACAGCGGTTGCATAATTTACTGAACTACTGGGTATAAAGATTGTAGGACATACTGTAGCTCTCATTTATGCCACAATTGCTTCACCATGCTTTACCATTACTTTATAATCTGAAGACACCTGACATTTCTTAAATATTTTGTATAGATTATCTGCATCAGAATATGGGAAGCCATTGCAAAAAGTTTACATTTTCTTAGACAAATTCAGCCGACTGTCATGGTAATGTATACTGCTTTTATATATAAATGTTCAAGCAGCACTAAAGAAATGTGACCAGACTGATAAAAATCACAACGATGTTATGAGCGATACAACCTCTACCCCAGCCATCAAAAAAACTAAAATCTAAGGTCTTTTTGCTGGACTGAACCACAAACATGCAAAAAAAGTACAAAAACAGCATGATCTTGTTTAGCAGAACCATTATGTTATCACATGGATATACAACTGAGATGATCTAAACAAGACAACAGACCAAAATTCTGATATTATTATATCATTGTGTGTGAAGAAAGAAAAAAGTGACAATAAGGCAGATCTATATAATCTGGAAACTAATACTCCTAATTATGTAAACTAATCCATTGTCATGGTCCTGTTTTCCTGTCTGTGTTTCCCCTGTTGGGCCGCCAGATGGCGGCACTTCTGTTTTGTGCCCTGCTCCCCCCCTGTTAATTGTATGATTGTTTCATTGTCTCGTTATCCCATCATTGTTCCCACCTGTCTTATCCCCTCCTTCTGGTTTGATTGTTTTTTGAGTTCACCTGTGTCTTGTTACCCTTGTCTATTTAAGTTCTCTGTTCCCTTGACTCGGGTGCTGGTTCCTTGCGTTTGTTCTGCCTTGTGTTTGTTACCGATGTATGTTCAGTCCATTTATACCTGCCTGCGTTCTTTTACCTGTTTGTGTTTGTTCCCTGACTTACATGTACCTGCCTGCTTGTGTTTGTTCCCTGACTTACATGTACCTGCCTGCTTGTGTTTGTTTCCTGACTAGTTTTGTTCCTGACTAGTTTTGTTCCTGACTAGTTTTGTTCCTGACTTGTTTTGTTCCTGACTTGTTTTGTTCTTGACTTGTTTTGTTCCTGACTTGTTTTGTTCCTGACTTGTTTTGTTCCTGACTTGTTTTGTTCCTGACTTGTTTAGTTCCTGACTTGTTGATTTGCCCTTGTGTTCTGCCTGCCTGCGTTCTGCCCTGACTGTGTTCTGCCCTGCCCGTGTTTGAGTTCCTCTTGTTTTCTGTTTTATTTAGAGATTTTTTGAGTTCGTGTTTTTTCCCTTTGTGGCCTTGTCTGTTCCCTGCTTGTTTGCCTGTCTATAGTAAAGTCTTTGTTCCCCTCCCATTTTGGATTTGTGTTTTCTTTTCCCTCTGCGTTTGGGTCCCCCCCTACCCGCGCCGTGACAGAAGGAACCAGCCAGTTTGGGACCCAGCAGAGTTTTTTTTTTTTGTTTTTTTTTTTTTTTTTTTTTTTTTTTTGTTTATCATGCCACCGGGGTGGTGGAGTGACCCGGAGGACTCGCCACCCAGCGACTGGGAGTCCCTCGCCCTTGAGCTTCCCAGCGCCCGGGGCGGACGGTCACGGAGGCGCCGTGGTCGGGCTGCCTCCCGGTCGGCCAGACCTGCAGCTGCCCAGCCAGCGGTTCCCGGCCCTGCGTCATTTGAAGGGTCTCGACTGGCGATCTTTCCGGGGTCCGGCCCGCGGGGGTCCCGCCGGTCCCGTCCGGCTGCCCAGCCGGGTTCCCTACGGCTGTGGTCTGTGTTCCTGTCCCCTGCCCAGCCCAGATGGCAGGGCCCTCGGCCTGCTCCACCCCAAGTCCCAGAGGGACCTTCACGGCCTGCTCTGCCCCGAGTGCCGGAGGGACCTTCACGGCCTGCTCTGCCCCGAGTCCCGGAGCGGCCTTCACGGCCTGCTCTGCCTCAAGTCCCGGAGCGGCCTTCACGGCCTGCTCTGCCTCGAGTCCCGGAGCGGCCTTCACGGCCTGCTCTGCCTCGAGTCCCGGAGCGGCCTTCACGGCCTGCTCTGCCTCAAGTCCCGGAGCGGCCTTCACGGCCTGCTCTGCCTCAAGTCCCGGAGCGGCCTTCACGGCCTGCTCTGCCTCAAGTCCCGGAGCGGCCTTCACGGCCTGCTCTGCCTCAAGTCCCGGAGCGGCCATCACGGCCTGCTCTGCCTCAAGTCCCAGAGGGGCCCCCAGAGCCACCTGGAGCCCCGGAGAGGCTCCCAGATCCGCCTCGAGCCCCGGAGAGGCTCCCGGATCCGCCTCGAGCCCCGGAGAGGCCCCCAGAGCCGCCTCGAGCCCCGGAGAGGCCCCCAGAGCCGCCTCGAGCCCCGGAGAGGCCCCCAGAGCCGCCTCGAGCCCCGGAGAGGCCCCCAGAGCCGCCTCGAGCCCCGGAGAGGCCCCCAGAGCCGCCTCCAGCCCCGGAGAGGCCCCCAGAGCCGCCTCCAGCCCCGGAGAGGCCCCCAGAGCCGCCTCCAGCCCCGGAGGCCTCGCCTGCTCTGACCCTTCCGCGGAGGCCGCCTGCTACACCCAAGTTTCGGACTGTACTTGTGCCTCGAGCCCCGGGGGGGCCTCCGGAGCCGCCTCAAGCCCCAGGGGAGCCTCCGCAGCCGCCTCGAGTCCCGGGGGGGCCTCCGGAGCCGTCCAGAGCCCCGGAGAGGACAACGGTCCCATCTGTTGTCCCGCAGGGGCCACCGCAGACTGCTCTGGCCGCCCCGCAGGCTAAGCCGCCTGCCTTGCCCCCTAGCGTTCGTCCTCCCCCTGGCGTTCGTGCTCCCCCTGGCGTTCGTGCTCCCCCTGGCGTTCATGCTCCCCCTGGCGTTCGTGCTCCCCCTGGCGTTCGTGCTCCCCCTGGCGTTCGTTCTCCCCCTAGCGTTCGTGCTCCCCCTAGTGTTCTCGCGCCCCCCAGTGTCCGTTCTTCCCCTAGTGTTCTTGCTCTCCCTAGTGTCCACTCCTTGCCCCCTGGCGTTCATGTTCCCCCTGGCGTTCGTGCTCCCCCTAGTGTTCTCGCGCCCCCCAGTGTCCGTTCTTTCCCTAGTGTTCTCGCTCCCCCTAGTGTCCACACCTTGCCCCCTGGCGTTCGTGCTTCCCCTGGCGTTCGTGCTCCCCCTGGCGTTTGTGCTTCCCCTAGTGTTCTCACGCCCCCCAGTGTCCGTTCTTTCCCTAGTGTCCTCGCTCCCCCTAGTGTCCACACCTTGCCCCCTGGCGTTCGTGCTTCCCCTGGCGTCCGTGCTTCCCCTAGTGTTCTCGCTCCCCCTAGTGTTCGCCCTTCCCCCAGTGATCGTCTCTCCCCCGGTGTTGTCGCTTCCCCCAGTGGTTGCCCCTCCCCCGGTGTCGTCGCTTCCCCCAGTGGTCGCCTCTTCCCCGGAGTCTGTCCTCCCCCCAGTGGTCGTCCCTCCCCCGGTCTCGTCGCTCCCCCCAGTGGTCGTCTCTCCCCCGGTGTCGGTCCTTCCCCCAGTGATCGTCTCTTCCCCGGAGTCCGTCCTCCCCCCAGTGGTCGTCCCTCCCCCGGTCTCGTCACTCCCCCTGGTGTCCATTCTCCCTTTGGTGTTCGTCCTCCCAACCGTGTGTCCGTGTGTTCCCCGGCCCCCCTGTCTAATTGTCTGCCCGCCTGTTTGTCTGTTGGTCTACCCGTATGTGTGTCAGCCAGTTTGTTGGCCTGTTTGTCTGCCCCCCAAGCCGTCAGCCCATCGGCCAACGTGTTTGCCCGCCTGTCTGCCTGTCTGTCAGTGTGCCAGTCCGCGTGTGTTTTGTCTTGTTTGCCTGTGTGTCAGTCTCTATGTCAGTTGTTGGGCTCCCCCCTCGCCTTCCCTGTCTGCCTGTCCCTTTGTGTGTCCGTCGGTGTCGCCGTGTGCCTCCCCGCCTGCTTGTCCCTGTCCAGTATCTGGCAGTCTGTTTCCCCCTCAGTCTTGTCCAACCCAGTCCAGTGTTGTCGTGCCCCGTCTCAGTCCTGTCCTGTATGTCTGCCTTGCCCCTGTCCAAGTCCCCCCTGGTTTCCTGAGTCCCCCTGTCGCCCGATGTGCGGGCCCTGAGTTTCCCCCGAGTCGCCCGATGTGCTGGCCCTGAGTTTCCCCCGAGTCGCCCGATGTGCGGGCCCTGAGTTTCCCCCGAGTCGCCCGATGTGCGGGCCCTGAGTTTCCCCCGAGTCGCCCGATGTGCGGGCCCTGAGTTTCCCCCGAGTCGCCCGATGTGCGGGCCCTGAGTTTCCCCCGAGTCGCCCGATGTGCGGGCCCTGAGTTTCCCCCGAGTCGCCCGATGTGCGGGCCCTGAGTTTCCCCCGAGTCGCCCGATGTGCGGGCCCTGAGTTTCCCCCGAGTCACCCGATGTGCGGGCCCTGAGTTTCCCCCGAGTCGCCCGATGTGCGGGCCCTGAGTTTCCCCCGAGTCGCCCGATGTGCGGGCCCTGAGTTTCCCCCGAGTCGCCCGATGTGCGGGCCCTGAGTTTCCCCCGAGTCGCCCGATGTGCGGGCCCTGAGTTTCCCCCGAGTCGCCCGATGTGCGGGCCCTGAGTTTCCCCCGAGTCGCCCGATGTGCGGGCCCTGAGTTTCCCCCGAGTCGCCCGATGTGCGGGCCCTGAGTTTCCCCCGAGTCGCCCGATGTGCGGGCCCTGAGTTTCCCCCGTGTCGCCCGATGTGCGGGCCCTGAGTTCCCCCCGTGTCGCCCGAGTGCGGGCCAGCCCTGAGTCTCCCCGTGTCGCCCATGTCCTGCCCAGCCCTGAGTCTCCTCGTGTCGCCCGGGTCCTGCCCAGCCCTGAGTCTCCCCGTGTCGCCCTGTTTTCCTAGTTCCTGAGTTTTGTCCCAGTTTTCCTGTGTTCTGTTTTCCCCCGTCCGAGGCCAGTCCCGAGTCCTGTTCCCCCGTCCGAGTCCAGTCCCGAGTCCTGTTCCCCCGTCCGAGTCCAGTCCCGAGTCCTGCGTCCCGTTCCAGTCCTGTGTCCAGTCTTGTTCCTGTCCAGTCCTGTTTCTGCCCTGAGTCCTGTGTCCAGTCCTGTTCCTGTCCAGTCCTGTTTCTGTCCTGAGTCCTGTTTCCAGCCCCGAGTTCCCGTCCAGCCCCGAGTTCCCCTCCAGCCCCGAGTCTTGTTCTTGTCTTGTTCCTGTCCTGTCCAGTCCAGCCCTGAGTCTTGTCCTGTCCAGTCCAGTCCTGTTCCTGCCCCAGTTCTGTGTCCAGTCCCTGTTCCTGTCTGAGTCCTGTCTCTAGCCCCCACCCTCTGTTGACTCCCTCCCCGGGTCGGCCTCCTGGGACGTCAGGAGCCGTCCCTTGGGGGGGGGGTACTGTCATGGTCCTGTTTTCCTGTCTGTGTTTCCCCTGTTGGGCCGCCAGATGGCGGCACTTCTGTTTTGTGCCCTGCTCCCCCCCTGTTAATTGTATGATTGTTTCATTGTCTCGTTATCCCATCATTGTTCCCACCTGTCTTATCCCCTCCTTCTGGTTTGATTGTTTTTTGAGTTCACCTGTGTCTTGTTACCCTTGTCTATTTAAGTTCTCTGTTCCCTTGACTCGGGTGCTGGTTCCTTGCGTTTGTTCTGCCTTGTGTTTGTTACCGATGTATGTTCAGTCCATTTATACCTGCCTGCGTTCTTTTACCTGTTTGTGTTTGTTCCCTGACTTACATGTACCTGCCTGCTTGTGTTTGTTCCCTGACTTACATGTACCTGCCTGCTTGTGTTTGTTTCCTGACTAGTTTTGTTCCTGACTAGTTTTGTTCCTGACTAGTTTTGTTCCTGACTTGTTTAGTTCCTGACTTGTTGATTTGCCCTTGTGTTCTGCCTGCCTGCGTTCTGCCCTGACTGTGTTCTGCCCTGCCCGTGTTTGAGTTCCTCTTGTTTTCTGTTTTATTTAGAGATTTTTTGAGTTCGTGTTTTTTCCCTTTGTGGCCTTGTCTGTTCCCTGCTTGTTTGCCTGTCTATAGTAAAGTCTTTGTTCCCCTCCCATTTTGGATTTGTGTTTTCTTTTCCCTCTGCGTTTGGGTCCCCCCCCTACCCGCGCCGTGACATCCATGTAAGAGGACATTTTCCAATGTGACTGCTGACATTCAGGATAAAACTGATGAATAAAAAGACATCCAGAATGTGATGCAGTTAGGGAAAATCTCTCTTTAGATCAGTATGATCTCCACACTTCTGAGTATGCTAGTTAAAATTAAATACATGTCCACTGGATGGCCAAATGACGAAAAGTTGTGCAACTGTCACATCTTTAATATCACAAGAATCTTTAATTTCAAGATACCTCACGCAACTATACTTAAGTAATCCTTCGTAACTAGGAATAATGGGTCTTTAACAAAAAAAAAACAAAGAAAGATTTGCATATTGTGCCTCCCCCCCAGTCTACAATAATTGCACAGCTGTTGGAGAGTGTCACTGAGTCTGTAATTACTAGGCTTGGGAATATTTCAGGTCATTTTGGGAGGGGTATGGGGGAGATGTAAGCTGCACTATTCAAACAGCATACTTATTGAGTTCAGATGGCTGATTACATAACCTGTGTGATCAGGCTGATACAGCCTCGAGAGGAAAAGAGAAGAGACATGATCAAAGAAAAGAGGATATGAAGAGGAGAGCAGGAGAGAGTCTAAAGCCGCGTTTCCACCAAAATTACCTGGAACTTTCAGTCCCAGGAACTACTTTACCAGGAACTAAAAGGTTCCTTCAGCCAATGGTTGTCTGCGTTTCCACCGGGGTCTAAAGTCCCGCGAAGATTAGGCAAATTAGCCCACTGACGTACGAAAAAGCTGCGTTGTCGTCGGTCCATCTGTCATATGATTTCTTCTGTAACCCCATACTACCACCGAAGTAGCCTACATTATTTTCTAATAACCGGGACAGCCCGGAGGGGTTTATTCCACTTATATACAACGGGTTACCAACAATGACTATATATGGTTACTTTTGTATTTATTGATTTTTATCGATTTAATCACATGGAATTGAAATATTCTTCTGCAGCCGTTTGGGCATATTTTACCGCTGTCAAGCAAAACTGTCGTTGGTAGTTGAACTTGGACCGTTATGCAACAAATAGGATATAACAGGCCAATAGTCAGATTGTAACTGTTTTATATATCCTCTCAAACACATTCATTATGTTTTTATGCGAACATTCGCTTTCATGTCTTGACATCCGAAGCGACAGAATGCATTCACATTTCCAATATAGGCTAACAGCAGAAAACATGCACACGTTGTAAACAATTTGCTGTTTGATTACTTTCTCATCATCAATTCCATATAGGCTAATCGCAAAATGACAAGAATAGAACGAAAACTCGGACTTGCGTGAAAATTTTAATTAGTAGTGGTACAGCCACCGTTTGTTTTCCTTCGAAGTTACTGCTAGCCGAGCAGCGAAGTGTGTCCTCCAGATGCGAACCATGCACCATAAATTAGTCCATAGTCTTCCTGGTCTTTTTATGGAATTGAAGAATGGCAGAGTAAAATTACGGTAGTCAGAAAAAGCTAAAGGCACGATTACTAGAATTAACCTGTTATTTTACCCTGACAAAAAGTGCGGAAGGTGATTTCCAGTTTGCTTTTACTGTATCACCAATGTGAATTACGCAGAACTACCGAATACCTCACATAACTGTATCAAACGTTTTGAGTCAATTACAACGGGCTAAGAAAATCCGGAAGAAAATATTCAGCAACCAAATTAATCCGTTTGAATGTTTTAGTATGTAATATGCTGTCCCAGCACGAATGCTTAGCATTTTATAAAACGAATACTAAAGCAAGAAAAGAACAGAAGAGCACACGTTATAATTCCAAGACGTTGGCAGGCTATAACCAAAAGTAGGCTACTGCGCCGCATAACATACAAGTTTGATTTGAAGTTATTATGAAAATAAATTGGTTTGCGCCTGCATATTTTCAAACATGGCGCCTGAAAATAGACACAAAAAAATCCCGTGAGTACTCGACCAATCAGAAATGTTCAGCGCTGCAAGCTCCACCCAAAAGGTTCCTGTACTTTCGGAAAGTACTACCCCCCGAGCAGGAACCTTTTGGGGGGTAAAACAAAGCCCCCAGAACTAAATTTAGACCCTAGTTCCTGCGGTGGAAACGCGGCTTAAGAAGAACTTGGTTTTCCGTGAAGACTATCCTTGGCCAAACACATATAAATCTTGGAGAATTTTAGCAGTGTGTGAGAAGTTATGATACTTGAAAGGCAGCTCTCTGGGGGACTCTGAACATCATATTAATCCCAGGAAACAAACTGCCTTTTTTAAACAGTGCCATCCCAAGTAAGAGCCTACTTGTGCTCACACAAATGAAAAATATCAAGAAAGGCTCAAATTCCAATTCTTATCAAATGCTACAAGAAAGTTTGGCTATCTTCATATTTTTATACGCTTTGTTAATTTCAGAGTTGTCCAAAAAAAAACAAAAATGCACACAAATGTACCTGCCTTTCAGAGCTAAAGGTTGTGTCATTTGGTAATATATAATGTTCTATAGCCTGTCAGCCCATGAGATATGCTTATGTTTGATAATTACAGTGCTATTAACCACCTCAGAGAAGCAGAGTAAACTGTTTACCTGAAATAATTTTAATTTAGTTTAATTAATGTGATATTATTGCTCCAGATAAACAAATAAAACCCTCAATATCACATCTCCTCAACCAACAACAACCTGGACAGGTTTATACTGAATGTAGTAAAAATTTGCAAGAAGAGGACAGTGAATGCAATTGTTTAATACTGAGAGAGGCTGCTGTGAGTTCAAAACATCAGAGGTCACTATATGGTGCATACATCCATTCTGACAGTGGTAATCTAGTAATTTCTATCTATGGTTAAAGTCTCACATAAGACATAATGCTCTTGCTGTCTTGTATTAGCAAATATTAGCAGTAACATTAGCATTGCCAACTCACACCAGTACCCTCAGTGTCCAAACAGATCACCTTGATATATGATTAGCTTGACGTGCTAAAGACCAATGAGACCAGCAAAACAATTAATTATAGTTTTGTACTAGCCTTGAAATAACCCCTCGTGGTCAATGAATAAAAGCAGTCAGGGTCAGCTGTCTAAATCCAGCCTGTCTCATGTGTCAAAATTCTACACCATCCCATTTTTTGGCAAATTCATAAAAAAAAAAAACAACAAAAAAAAAACAAGTTCTTTAGATTGGGTGAAATTAGCTCTATACATTTGAACTGGATGTTTCACCAGTTTGTGCTAAAATTTGCAGACACAGCATTAAGTTTCCATGGGATCACAATGATTGAATCAATGAAATGTACATGAAACATAAACAGCATTAACAAACTAATGAGTGGAAGAAAAAGTTCCAGCATGGAAACACTTCAATTCCTGTCAAAGTCCTGACCTTGCAGACTTTGTTTTGTAATCTACTGTATCATTAAGTACCGCAAATTACAGAAATAACCATTCATGTGAAACTCATGCAAAAATTCTTTCCCTTAATTCCGGACTGGAATAGGCCACAATCACGTTATCTACAGTACGTGATCTGCATTTGCAGTGTGGAATGGTTTCACCCGGCTTCTTTACCTTGGATATGCAGCATAATTTTTGCTGTGTGGGTAAATTCAGGCCATGGTCTCTGAAGTGGGAAGCGTGCCCAATTACTGTTACTCGCTGAGTGACTGGCTGTGCCTTAGGAACAACGAAGGCAAAAGTCCTCGGTGTGCTCAAAGTTGTGATGGTATCAGTGGCATCTCTGATGGCGGAGGGGGGCTGCGGCCCCCTGACGCCCGGCCTAACGCTGCCCTGGCACATATGCAAAACTCTAGAGTGGCATTTTTTGTGAAATCGCCCACTAATGGAAAATTGGTGACACTGATTGCTCATTTAGAACATTGAAACAGGAACACTTGGGTTGTGTGACTAGGAAGAGAATATGGGGATGGTCCCATATGTGATAGGTGATACCGGCTCCATTTGTGTTGTACATTCTTTTCCATAAGTGTACTATTTTCTTATAATCAGTTCTCTGTTATCTGTACTAAACAGATCTGGGTCAAATACATATTTAAAATATTTTATGGTCTTTTAAGTACTTTTTATTTGAATTATTTGGGAAAATATAGGTACAGTTACTATGTATATTATTTCACAGATTTATTACAAATACTCTCGTTACCTTTTACTTCACTGCCCATGTGGGGCTATTTCACTATGTATATTATTTCACAGATTTATTATAAATACTCTTGATACGTTTTACTTCACTGCCCATGTGGGGGTATTTTTTGACTGTGAAGCACCTCATAGATCCACAATGTCACTAATTTCTTCACTCATTCACTGAGTCACTAGCTGACTCACAGTTAGTTGTTTCCATGTCTGTTCTTGTTAAAACATACAGTATATATTTAATCAATACATTTGACCATTTGAAATTTCATATATTTTACAAAAATGATATTCTGGACATTATTAATACAAACTTATTTCTAAGGGAAATTAAATTGTCACCTTTGATTCTTACCTTGTTTATCTTCAGTGATTGCATCGAACCATCTAAAGTCTACTACAATAATTGTACTCAGAATGCTCAACAATTAGATTTGAGTGATTATCGTTTTATTGTCTAATTTAATTGTGTTTCGTGGTCTCTACCCCTAGTTTTCACCAGTCATTTTGTATTGGAATTATTATTAATATTGATTAATATTATTAACATTAAAATAATATTAGTATTACTTATTATTACTATTTATTGACTATGATCGTTGTGTCAGATGGAACACTTGACAGTATAAAGTAAATATTTTACAATGAGATGGCAATTTCATAATTTCAAGATGCAAACGCAAATATAATCTATATTAAATATAAGAAAACATAGTGAAAATCAATCATATATGGTGAAATACAGTCACAAATTTTCAGCGAGGACATAGTGCTCAAGAATATTAGATCTCATCAGTGCCATGATATAAACAAGAAAGTGCGCTTAATCTTAATTTTAGTCAGTGGGCTTAAAGAGAGGTTGGTAACCAGAAGAGATTCTCTAACAACCAGAGGTGAAATTACAAGGCTGGTCAATACACAGTACTCAATACAAATTTCCAAAAAAACAACTCCAAACACTCCACAATCGCTCAATCTTGCATTTCATATAGCAGTGTTAATTGGCTGATTAATGCTAGGTCTGGCATCCCTTTCCCTGGCAGTGGGTGGAGCCCACACATTGATAAACATTTTTATAAAAACTGTTACAATCTTGGGCACTGTACTAGATGAAAGTATGTAGAATTCATTTGAAATATTATCCGAAAAGTTTTTTAATTCAATACTTGAAATTTCTTCAAATATTGCATATTTGTTTCTTTGAAAAAGTATGAATTAATTACTTGAATAAGTTGTAATATTTCAAATACATGTGTTTTGGTTTCTCTAGTATTTTCAAATGCTTGAAATAGAAATTATTTGTTTGGGACAATTGATTCACAGATGCTTCAAATTCATCAAAACAGCATTTCAAATAAAGACTATTGAATTAGTATCTGTATTTTAGCAAGATCTGCTATTAATATTATTTAATGTTTGTGATAGTTTTTACACAACTGTATTGTAAAAAATGATCTCTTATCTGAAATTCTAATGAATATGACTTAATAAATGTGAAAATTTCATAACTGATTTCAATCAGTTAAGCTGACTTATACAATAAGATTTCAATGTTAATTTCAATGTTTCCATTCCCTGTATTTTAAACAGTCAATGTTTTCCAGTGTACCCATCAATACTGAAGTGTTGTTCAGAAAGTATTAGCAGGATATCAGGGATGTAACAAAACCTCCATGACAGACACTGCAAAGAAACAAAAGTGTAATTTGTTCAAGAACACAAATGCAACAGTAAAACTGTTTTGAGAGATTGAAAAAACTTCACCAATTCAGCTTAGTATGTGGGATGCTCATTAAAGTGCAATTCCCTGGTACGCTTTAAATAATCTGTAAATCGGGGCAAAGTGTGTATGCTTTGCTTGATAAATCAGATTTGCACTGACTTTGTGCTTGGAGGGTAATAAATCAGACATTTGAAAAACCGCTTACAAAGGAGTACTTTAAATGAGCCTGCGAGGAACGCAGGGCAATGGTGAGCATTATTCTCCCGGTTTAAATCCATGTTCAGAACAACAGCACTAGTTTATAATAAAGATTAAATGTACAGCAAAAACACCATATTAACATATTTCCACTTTCACAACAAGCTTTTCATTTGTTTCTTAAATTTCCTGTGCTACAATCCCCCTCCCACCCCCAGTCTTTCCTCCTTTGGAATGTGGGATGAATAAATATTTAATTTACAGCCTGTTGCTGCATAACATGACCTCCTATTAATGTTCATTTGTTCTTTGCCTTCTGGTGGGGGGGTTACATTGTTTAATGGATGCAACATTCACCACAGCATGTATGGTCAGTTCATTACTGCGTACTATGGAAATAAATGACAACACCCAAAGCAATTCACAAGAAAAATGAGTAGTGTAGTCCCTTGATAATACTAAGACTGACATTTCAAAGTGAGGTGAGGGGGTGGGTCAGGGATTCTGGGATTTCTGCAGGTACTACTCCGGAGTCTTGGTGAACTCCACTGAAATTTGTTTGATTAGCTGAGGATAACATTCTGTAGTCTTTAATTTCCTGACAGATAATCTTCTGCTTCTGATTCGTTATTGACTGGGGACCAGGTGCAAGAAAGTGTGTGTGGGCCTGTATGTGTGTGCGTGTGTCTGTGTGTGTGTGTGTGTGTGTGTGTCTGTGTGTGTGTGGGTGTGTGTGTGTGTGTGTGTGTGTGTGAGTGCGCTCATGAGTGGGTGTGTCTGTGTCTCTTTGCACGCTTGTAGATGTGTGTATGTGTGCGTGTGTCTGTGTGTACATTTGTGTATGAGTGTTTGTTTGTGTTTGTGTGTGTGTGAGGGGCACACACTTAAGTTTGTGTTTGCATACATTTCTACTGGCAATTTCCATGTAGCAGAAACATGTTTGCTAATTCCGTACATCTCTGTGTGAGAAAGTGACAATGATGGAGAAAAGTTGTTGGTTGGTACAGTGTTACATTTTCACAGTGTTTCTGTAGCACTGTAACAGCCTAACCACTGTAGTGGCAGAATGCTCTATTATATGTGGAGCAAGCATTCTCATGAAAGATCCACAGTTGTTATATCAAAGAGTAGAGCCGGAAAGCCATATTTATTTCACTTCAAACACTGGCTACATCACAAGGCTTGTTGAGCCATATAGCTTAGAAGTGCAATGTGAGGCGCTTCTGTTTACTTACTTGGGCAGTGAGGATATTAATATTTCAATGCACTGATATTTGTTTACTGAAAATCAATATCTTAGTTGTCAGGGATTTTGTCACCCCCATTCCCCTGACTTTATGCTGTCATGCTGAACATTATTAATTCAGGTGATTCCTTCCTTGTCAGCAGAACTGATGGCTTATTTCTTCCTCGCCTCAGGGGAGACAGGAAATCAGTGATGCTTTGACAGGGACCACAATAGGTCACAGGAGAATAAAAAGGGCAGGGCTCGGAACGTCCATCCCCTGCTCTGGAATCCCTACCGTGACAGAATTCTGGACATTCATTCAGAAATTTAATTCCAGTATCTCTTGCAGCATTCTGAGGTCCAAGACCACAAGATTCGTCCCTGCCTGCAACCTGACTTTGCATTTCTTTCATGTGATTTTTTTTATTGTGCACTTTTCATTTAATTCAATTAGCATTTTGGCTAAACCTTCACAGCTCTGACTTTGTTATTACGTTGCAGTAAATATTTGATGATGCCATTTTAACACCCTTTCTCTGGCAGAGGATGTAATGCTGATTATCTTAGATTATATTAGGGTTGTGATGGGACCTTAGCATCCGCACATCGTTCAAACTGGTGCATGGTAATACAGCTAAAATAAGGCTGTGCCTAAAGTGCCTAAACGCACTGTGATTGAGAGCTGGTTGCTTGCAGTTCTACAAGAGCCTCGGCCTCTGACTCCACCCACCCAGGGAGCTGAATCAGGAAGCTTTTGTTTGTAGGCCCAGTTCCTTATCCACTGCGCCACACTCCCACCAGTTTCTTGCATAGGCTCAAACCCCAGAGGCTGCATCACCAGCCTGAGGGAGCGATGGAGACAAGCTGAAGGGTGAGAAAGGGTCATGTGTATTTTTTATGTTACAGTTACAGCATAAAAAACATAAAAAAGTTATAAGAGAGGCCACCTGTGTAGTGGTATTTGCTTTTCTTATGTTGATTTGTTTGGTTGACTTCATACTTACTGGTTGTAAGTGCCTTCTTTGTGATATACTAACACTGCAGCTTTTATTGGTCGCTCGGGATGACAGCATCTGATAATTGATTGTAATGTAATGCTAAGCATATTTTGGCAAAGAAGGGTGAGAATGACAAAAAAGGTCCGGTAGAAAGAGAGAGTGCGCTGGGGGGACGCAGACAGTAAGGGGTGGTTTGTCCACCCCAGGGAGACGGGCCTGTTGGATGATTGAAGGACTGACAGCCATTAATTCATCTTTCATCCAGCTGCTGACAAGCAAGGAGCTTGGCCAGACTGACAGGGCATTTCCCCAGGCGAGAAGCTTCAACTGCCAACAGCACCATCCTGGCACTTTCAATTAAAACAGACAATAACAGATTCCTTAGATTGCTTCAGCTGCATCTGGTCATTAGTGTATCAGTATTCTACTTCATACAGAGCAACAGCGTAAAAACTGGTAAACAAGTCAAATCCACGAGCGTAATAATAATGCTAATTATGATTTGTATCTAGGGCCTAGATTAGCAGTGAATAAGCGGCAGATGTAATATGTAGTGCGCCATGATTAATGAATGTGACTGAGCCTTTTCGCCCTGAGAACGAAAACATTATTAGTATAGTTTTTTTCGCTGTTTTACAGGACGAAACATATCCTGCTTTGAACACCGGGGGCACAGTGACACAGAAGGAAATAAATTAACAAGAAGAATAGAATAATGACCATAAACCCCCTTTCCTGCCAACCCCCCCCACAGGGCCACCATAATGAATACCCTCGCCGACAGGGTACAAATAAAATATCGACTTCTAACCATAATGCTGTGGGTTAAAATTCAGCTCATTAACATACATCTGCATAAAAGGATACTGCATACATCATGATCTGTTCAATACTTCCTGGAATCAGGGGGTCGGACAAGCAAATAATAAGAGGTCCTTTAACCTAAACAAACAGTTTCACTGTGTACCGTTTCTCACCACTAGGGGTAATGTTAGGATACCTAGTTAGGATAATATGATTACGTTAGTGTATTTGGCAGGATTGTTGTTTTTGTCTGATTAGGCAAAAAGTGCTAGTTTGTACTGGGTAGGATTCTTGTTTGCTGAACAGCTTACTCTACAGGGTTGGAGTCCTGATCGATGTGGTCACTTCTGGCACTACGATCCTTACTTCACTCTAGTGTTTCTTTTGCACTTCTACATCGTGAACCAATGCACTTGTTGTACGTCGCTCTGGATAAGAGCGTCTGCTAAATGCCTGTAATGTAATGTAATGTAATGTAATGTTGTATCCTGTAACTGGTCAACTAGCAGCAGGACCACTGGATGTATCCCTGGCGCATCTCCAGTGAGCAGCAATGCAAATGGTGTGCATTCAGGGGGGGAGTGAGAAAATAGAGACACTGATTATTTCACACGTTGTCATGGAAACAGGGAGAGATACTGCACACGCTGTCATGGACTTTGGAACTGCCGGGCCACGTGACCCTCCGTGTCACAACGCGTGTGCGTGTTTGTTTGTTGTTGGTTGTTCGTTTCTGTCCCCTCCATAAATTGTAACCACTTAACCAACTGCCATCTGCCCACTTAAAACCCCAGATTCAAACCCAACATCCTTACACTCTTCCCATTTCATACACACTGACTCACTTCTGACTTCCTGTTCACGTTAGCATGTACCTTCAGTGTCACATGTACATCAGTGCTCATGTAGCACTGAGGATATCTGGGAATATTGTCAGATTTATGGCAGGAATTACGCAGCTTTGCTGGTGTGCACTGTATCCCTGTATGCTTGCGAACCATTCGGGGCTCTTTGTGTGGCGTTCATGGCTTTTCTGTAAAGTGTCTTTGCTCTTTCTGAGGATTGCAGTGTCTTGATGCTTTATACTAGTGCTTTGAGTAGCTCCTTGACACACTGAATAACAAGGAAACAAAAGTACTAGAAGTGAGAGAGAGCAGAGTTGGCAACTTTCATGCTTTCAGGCTCTGTCTCATGTCACACTACACAAAACATCTCATGTCAAATAAAATGACCGCAACTACAAACAAAGCCAGTCCGCGATGAAATTAATTATGCATCAACTCGAGAGAGAGGAGAGAGAGAGAGAGAATTTTGCATATGCCTGTTGGCTTGTGCCTGTAGTTTTGATTATGTGTTCATGGGCTTGTGCATTTGGGCTGGCCCCTGCTTTGCCACTGGGGTGAAGGAAGGTCAGGTAGCCTGAGGATCTCATGCAGGAGAAAGCCTTTATTCATGGACAGCTCACCCCCCACACAGAACAAGAACAAATGCATGATGGACAGCTTTGGACACAGAGAACGAGAGCTGCAGCATGTGAGTTCTACTGGAGAGAGAAAATACTGTGTGGGTGTGAAAGAGAGGGGCACACAAACTTACGTTTGTAAGTGTGTGTGTGTATGTGTGTGTGCTTGTGCGTATGTGCATAATCTTTTCCTGATATACTGTATGATCCTCATTCCTCTCACAATGTGCAGGAGGTTGAGGTGAGCTGTTTTATTAATAGACTACACTAAGGAAAGTACATTGGTTTCTTTCCTCAGCTGTACTTGTAGAAATGTCAGACTCAGACCACATGATCTGAAATGTGCTTGGCCACTGGTAACATGCATAAGGGGAATGGATGTGGTTTTTTTGGTCATCTTTCCCTTTTCCCCTCCCTTCTCATCATTCTGCACCCAACATTGTTGAGCATGCAAATCAATGACCTTGTTTTCCTGATCAAATACCGCACTGTTGATCTGATTTCACCCTTCCCACGTTCTGCCTAGGGCTACAGCAAACCAGCCACTTCTAAACCAATCACAAATTACTGTGATTTTATGCAAACGCACAGCTCACAGACAGTCCTGAACCAATTTCACTTTATAAAGTTGAAACCCAGTTCCTTGCTCTCTGTGAATTTTGTATCAGGGGGAAAAGCAGTAAAAAAGCTCTCAATGAAGCAACGTAAAAAAGTCATTAAAGGAAAATGACCACGTCTTCTTAAAAAATACATTTACAAGCATGCACATACATACATATTGATTCAGAACAAAGTGTGGGCTTTCTCAAAAGCACACTGACAGAGAAAAAGACGACTATGGCTAAACAGTGTCTGCACAAATAGCCTACCGCTGAACAGCTATTTGTCCTTTTCTCTGTCAGAATGAGTTTTACACTGTGCTAAATTCAGTGAGTACTTGCGAACTCACTCTAATAAATGAATGCATGTTTGCATACAAGTTCACTCTCTTCACTTAATTTGACTAAATTTAACATTGTACATGAGCGCTCAAGGAATTATAACTTTAAAAAAATTTTGTTCATTTGTTTTGCTTCAGATCATTCCATTTTCTCTACACACAGTTCCATAAACAAACGTTTCCACCTGTCCAAGTACGTTATGTCCTACTGAGTTAATCATTAAACCTGAGAAGCCATTTTGAACTATCTGTCCACCCTGATATCAGTCTCCTTCCGATTTAGCTTTACTGTGAATTGAATGCTCTCTCCCAGCACATTGTATTTCCTTCTTGCCAGGCTTGGCTGTGTGATAACTCTCCTATTAAAGCTACATCTAGCCCAACCTGGAACAGTGACCTACTGCTTATCCCCCTGAGAGTGGGCGTAAGCGTGGGAGTCGCAGTATGGACAGGAGACAGAGCTGTCTGTGCCTATTTCAAAGGGATCTGCAGTGTACCAATGCCCCTCCAAGGCCAGAATTGTCTGCGCATGCATCTATGTCAGCTATATTGTGATTAATTTACCAGCTAAAGCCTCTATCCAGGACAGGAGCACATTGTACACCTAAAATCTTCTGTAACCTATTTCCACAGGTGCAGGTTTTTAGTGGAGCAGTCAAGGTTTTGCCCATTGATCAAGGACATGACAGCAGTGAGGCACCTGAGAGTTAAAGAGAGAACGCCTTGGTCCACATCCCTCAGGCCTTTAGACTCATTGTGACAGGGGCGGTATCGACAGGCTACAGGGAATGACAGATTTTGTTTGACATGCTTTATAGCAGTTGATATCTCCCTCAGTAACAAGCAGTCTCTTGCCAGTGGGCATTCCATGTTTTACAAAATATTAACTTGTGTGACAGGATAGTTCCATAGGGATTACAGCGTATCCCTTACAGTGTCTTGTTGCCGCTTCCACAATGATGAAATATGAAGACTTGGCTAAGCTAGCATTTCCATTGCTCAAATTTGATTGGATATCTCAAACAATTAGCATTGATTCATTTTATAGCAACGTAATGAGTGTGAAGCAAAATTCTACTTGCATATTTACAAACAACAAAGGCAGGGGTTGATGTCTTGTATGTGAGTGTATAATGATCGATCTCTGTAGAGTCTGAACAGAAACAGGCGCGTAATGAGGTCCTGTCGGACGATTCTGCCGGTTCAGAGACATGGGGTATTCACAACAGCAGCCCCTGTCAGTGACCCCTTCATCCCCTCTGCTGACAGCCAATCACTGACGTCCAAGCAGAAAAGAGCCAGCCACATTTCATCCAAGGCACAGGAGGGGAGCACCAGATGAGAGAAACTGTGGCCAGTTTACTGCGAATCTTTCAGACAAGCACGCCCACCTACACGCATAGGCACTAGAAAGTACAATTAAATGAATGACTGTGTGTGTGTGGGCGCGTGTGTGTCAGAGGGAGAGAGAGAAGAGAGAGGGAGAGAGAGAAAGAGAGCAAAAGAATATGAGAGAAACGGCAGCCCAGAGGGAGATCAGGTCTCCACGGCACTGTCTCATCCCCCACACTACACTCCAGGGCATGGAGCATATTCTCATCATATAATCCAAGCATCCGCAGTCTGCAGCTGATGAGACACATCACACACAAGCACACTCCAACACCATGATGCCACAAGTCTCACATATGCACATTCTGGGTACTCTTTGGTCCTGGAAAAAGTGGTACTTCATGGGGGGATTTATTGTTGACTGTACTTTACCCAGGTCTTTTTTCTTTTTCCGTCTGTGTGCCCACATTAGTGTGGCTTTACCACAGTGTTCAATCAATGGTGAATGATCTGCAATCCACAGCTGCTTATATGTAGAACTATCAGTCTCTTTTTCTCCCCCACCCTGTCCCTGACACACATATACGTACACATGCATGCACACAAACACACATACACATGCATGCACACACACACACATACACACACACAAGTACAAAGCTGCTATCTTATATTGGGTGGTTGGCCTCGCAGCTGATAAAAAAACAGAACTTTTTCATGATTGCATTGGTGACAAATTGTTCTACAGTCCATCACTTACGGCATGCGGTCACCCCTGCACACGTTCTCAAACTAGCGGAGCAGATCGACAGGGTGATACAGGCTGGGAAAATCTTGAAATCGAAGAGCAATAGGGAAGTGCATTCAAACCCGTGCCCCAGCTGTGGACACAAGTGTGTCAGGGCACAGATCTAAAGGGCTGCTCATCCTCGCACCTGCGCTAGTCGCGCATCTCTCACGCCAGGCTGCCGCACAACGTGCTGACAACGTTCTGGCAACACTGCTACCGCGACGAGGCAACAATATGTTAGTGACCGCAACATCACAGCAATTGCTGTGAAAAATTCTCCCCCACTTCAGCTAGACTTGACCCATTACTCTTTTAGTTTCAAAACAGGTGTGCTAATGAGATGACCAAGAAAGTCTGCTGTAAGTGTGGTTCCTAATCTCCCAGCTACCCAACAGAAACTGCAACAGAACTACAATATAATAGTCACAATTCTAATAAAGTAGCTTAAAGACAGTCTGAGCCAACAAGCCACTTAATGTATAGGGAGTTAAGAAAGTCACAGAAAACTACAAATGGTGTGAGAGGAAGGAGGTAGGACACATACCGATACTTCATGCCGGTCAGTTTTCCTGTGGACTCTTTGAGGGAGATGTGGTGTCGCGGGGTGAAGGAGCCGAAACTCCGCGCGATGATGGCCACTGTGCGGAACTTGGCTCTGGCGGCATTGACCACATTGGGGCTGGTGGTGTTCTGCTTGCTGTGGTCACCATTGCGACCCTTCAGGTTGTGGTCGGTGCAGGCGATGGAGACCTGCATGCCTGCTCGCGGGTGGCGTTCCTCCGGCAGACGATGTCAAAACTGTTTTTTTTTTAAATTGCTGTATCAGTATTGTCCCTGCAGCCCGACAAATAAAAAAATGGAAGAAGAAAAAGTCAAAAGCAAGTTCTCAGCATCGCAAAGTGGCGCCACTTCCTTCCGTATCCACGTGTGTGAGAGCAGCAGAACAGCAGAGAGCCGCGGAACAACGTGGTCGGAATGTTGCAGAATGTTCCGAAGCTTCTGGAGAGAGTCCAGGATGATGTGAAAGAATCTTTGGCGAAGTCCGGGTTCTGGCTCTTTATGGTGCAAGCAAACGTTGGCAACAGGAAGTGAAGGGGGTGGTGTGGGGGGGTGGGGGGTGGGGGGGTCTCAAGACTGAGTGGGGAGTTTTCTCATCCTCAGGACATCAGGGCATTCCTACAATCTGCTCAGACCTCCCCTCTCTCTCCCTCGCTCACTCAGTGCTGGAAGCCCTCACGTGCTCACCCTTCCGCTACTGTATGCCATTTGATGCAATTCTGTCCCAGTTTTATTTTTAGCTCTTTTTATTGTGGTTCTTCCTCCTCTTCTTCCTCCTTTATTCTTCCAGGGATCAGTGATGAGGCTCCATCTCTGCTGGTATACCTTGGAGGCAGTGAGACAAGCTACAGTTCACTTCAGCTGGGAGTCTCTCTCTCTCGCTCTCTCTCTCTCGCTGTCTCCCACT
The DNA here is from genome assembly GCF_013347855.1 of Anguilla anguilla. NCBI lineage: Eukaryota > Metazoa > Chordata > Actinopteri > Anguilliformes > Anguillidae > Anguilla > Anguilla anguilla. Next base: position 19,827,569 of record NC_049212.1, on the reverse strand, counting down.
GCTGCACTAAGTGGTAATTTTTCTGTGATTCAGTGTTGCGCGGGCAGTGGAGGAAGTCTCAAGAGCAGCGAAGCACGCTTACAATCTCTGTGGCATTCTGCCAGAAATAAAGAAACATTCCACACTTAATTTGAAATTAGACAACAAAAAATTATTTTAAAAAAAACTACCTGCACAGGTCCTTGACCTCTACAGCAGGGGAAGTGTTGTCCAGAGAGCCAATCTTCCTCAGGTCTTCAATTCCCCCTGTTAAAAGACTCTTCTTAATCCAGTAATCCTCTGTGCTAAAATATTCTCCATCCAGGACGGACAGAAAGGGGTTTCCTCTATGCCGGTGATGACACCAGAATTTAGTTTCATTTCAGAAACAAAAGCATCCATGCAAAAGAAGTACTGTACGCAGCAACACAGAAGTGATGTCTGAGAGATGCTGAGAGGACAAAAGAAAAGGAAACAGAGGATTTGTTTTTGTGTAAGTGGCCAGGACAAGGGGAAAGCGATCTGAGAGAAAAGAGGCGGGTGATACAGATGGGAGAGAGAGAGTGAGTGAGAGAGGGAGTGAGTGAGAGAGGGAATGATAGTGAGTGGCACACAGCTCTTAACACAATGCAAGAGGGCAAAGTATACAACAAGAGCTGAGTGTGAAGTGTTTGTGTGTGCATGTGTGGGTGAGTGTGTGTGTGTGTGTGTGTGTGTGTGTGTGTGTACGTGTGCGTGTGTGTGTGTGTGTGTGTGTGTGTGTATGTGTGAGTGAGTGTGCTTGTGAGTGTGTGTGCATGAGTGTGTGTTTGTTTGTGAATCTGTGTGTGTGTGTGTGTGTGGAGGGGTTTGGGTGTGTGGGGAGGGGGTGTGAGGGAGGGAGCTAGCAGTGGGATTGAAGGCTTATTGTCTACTTACTGTTGAGTAATCACAGCGCAACACACTCCAGGAAACCACAAGCAGCGTTTCTTATTCATGCGTAATCACATCACGTTGTGTGTGCATGCATGTAGGTTTGTATGTGCGCCTGCCATTGTCTGTGTTCAGTGGTGAGTATTTGTGCATGTGTACCTATTTGCATGTGTGTGTATGTGCTTGTATGCATGAGGGACTGTTTGTGTTTGTATGTTTTGGTTTGGTTCACAAACTAATCCCTAGTAATAGTTAGAGGACTGAGTGGCCTTTTTTCAAAATGTCATCCCAACACAGTGCATATGTTAGAAGTAAACAGAAACCCTGCACCGATGAATGGCCCTGCAAACAGGTGACCTGAATAATTGCATCTGCCCCCAATGCTGTGAACCCCTCCCCCTCAAACATCAATCCACCCCCATCGCTGCCTGTCAAAACCCCCGCAATATCCTCCACACCGCCTATCTCAGCTCCCTCTTTGGCCTTCAGTCCTCCCGGGCAGCAGGGAGAGGCCACAGAGTGGAGGCGAGAGGTTTTATGTTAATGAATGTTTGTGATTAGTGAGAAAGTCAAGGTGATGACCCATGAATTATTAGACAGAGATGCTCCTCAGGCATGCAAAGACAGCCTTTCTAATTGTAGAAAAAGGACTAATGTGTATGTGTGCATGTGCATGTGTGTGTGTGTATGTGCCTGGGGGTGTGTGTATTTGTGTGTGTGTGCATACGTGCATGTGCATTTGTGTGTATTGCAAATCAGTGCATGACAAAGGTGTACTGCTGCCATTGTTGGATCCATTACAAATCCATTATAAATCAATGGGTATCAGCTCTACAAGCCAAATGTTCATTAACTCCCAGAAACAGTCCAATAATGATAAACACATAGACAATATGGGTCATGGAATTTAAATGGATTCCAATCAAATCAGTTGATGCACAAAAGGGAAGGACTCTGATGGTGACCTCTTCAACCCCCCTCCCTTACCATGGCCCTTCTCAATCAGATGATGGCAGGTATCCTTCCCAGGATGCATTGAAGTGTTGACAACCCTACCCAGCTCTTCTCCTTTCTACTCCAAAGTGACAAAGACCAATTTTATGCATCACTGAAAATTCTGTGTACCAGATAACACCCTCCTCCTATCTAGGCATATATTGCACATGCTGTGTTTGTGTGTGTGTGCATGTGCATGTGTGTGTGTACATGCTCATCCAGTATTTTTTTAGGTTTGAAGGTAAAAATTACAGGATTCTCAAACAGACCACAGATCATATGCATGCACCCAGTTAAACTACATTGTGACTTCAAATATTCATTTTGTGAAGGAATTCAGAAATACAGTTTAAGTGTGTGTGCATGCAAACATGTCTAAGTGTGTGTGTGCATAGTTAATTATTCAGTGCCAGTGTTGTAATCCAGGAAGATCTACCCACAAAGAGACACTAGTACTCCAATCTGACTCTTCCTGTTGCGGTCCTAATTGACAGCTTCTAACAGGAACTCACTTCTGCTCTCTCTCCCATCTCATTCTGGGACAGAGGCAGATAAAAGCCATCAAAAAAGGGACAGAGCTGGCAGACTCTCAAACCACTTCGCTAAAATGGATCACTTTCTCGGTCCAAAACCTCACACAGAGCTTTAAGCCATCAGTGGCGTAGCCACGATTTCTTTGCAGTTTAATGACCACAGATGACAACCTATGAGTAGAGTAGAGAACAAGGCACATTATGAAGAAAAGGCAATTAACTACAACAGATTAGCTGCATGTCACGATATAAGATACGCCTTAAGAATAGCCAGCCTTCCATCAACTGATCAGCCTTAAGCGCTGGGCTTTTAATCCCCTTTTTTAAATCAACATCATCTTTGAGACAGCTGAAATTAATTTCTCCTCTACTTGCCTTAGTAAGCTGGTGCTGTTAGAATTGCATTGTAACAAAACAGAGGATGAACGCTTGTTTGCAACCAGGATAAAGCCAGGGGTAACAAACCCCGTTTGTAGCCAGTCATCAAACATTTTAATTCTCTGGAATTAATGTAACAGGGCTGCACTTTGTTTCCTCTAGGGGCCATAGCAACATTTTTATAAAAAGAAGAAAAAACGAAAAAGCAAGCACATGCCAGAGGAGTGCGTGGAGACGCACACAGAACAATAGCGATGTTATCATGATTGATGATACTTTTCATCGTTCACAATTAATCGCCCACACGCAGGAGAACGCAGATCAATGGCTAGCACGCGGGATGGTGCTTGTGCGTCCCCTTGGTTGTAGGGTTTGCAGAAACAGAAGCAGAGCTCTCCCAGAGTGGATAAGCCGGAGGAATCAGCGCGCCGAGCTCTGGCACAAGGTGTGGGTGTGCAGAGACCCTCGCTCTACCGCCGGGCTCGAAACATTCAAGCAAGGCACTTAGGATTGAAGAACACAAATCAATCCTTGTAGTGTTTCCCTACATAGAACCCCACTCCGGCTCAGCAGCTCGCCCGCTGTTATAGTTCTCCGTTGCGTACGCTCGGAATGATAGCGGTTAAATTGGAAACCGAGAAAGAAAAAAAAAGATGTGTGCAATGCAATGAATTTCAAAGAGCTGGAGGTGAATGATTCAGTCCCCTAACAGGGATTGGGGAACACTTGTGAGTAAATATATGACCATTTTTCACAAGCACGACTGCACGCGAGTCCCCGCTGTGCAATAATACAGGGGTGAATATGAAATAAACGGAGAGCCGCTGCAGCAGATAGATAGCGAGAGAGGGAAATTCGATAGCACAATGCGGAGTAATCTATTTCCAACCGCGCGGCGCTCTCGCTGTGCTCCTGAAGCACTTTCGCTTTGTTCGGCGCTACATTAGCATTGGGAGGAGAGCGCTGCGAGCTGGGGGACATCACAAACCCCTGCCGGGCCGAGAGAGGCGTGGAGCAGCCCCTCCAATCCCTTTACACGGCTTTCCAATGTCACGCATCTCCGATCCTCCCAGAATGCTCCGCTGCCACCGCAATCAACAGCCATTGAGCTGAAACCCCGGGAGACTTGCCCCCGCTTCCCTCTCAAGACTCGGCTTTTAGCTGCCTCGCTGTTACATAACAGTGATGGCAATTAGTTTGCATCCTAATCGACTCCAGGCAGACTGCGGTGGGCAAGATATATCAGATAGCCAGCTGTTCTGCTCTGTGGGAAAGACCTGAACGTGTGGCTCCAGGTCTCAGTTACAGTGGGCCTACACACCGCCCTGCCAGACGCGGCCCAGTCAGGCATCAAGCCTCCCTGGAGCCGTTCCCAGCTCTCCCATGGACACCGTTCCGGTCCGATAGCAATCTTCTGGGAGTGCAGGAGGGGGGCCCTGAGCGGAGCGGTGATGGAGAAGAACACAATGCCGTGAGTACGGGTAGTTATGCACGTCGCTATGGGGGGGCGTGTGAGCGCCTTAGGGGAAATTAGTTTCTGAATGGAAATGTAGACCCTTTCAAATGCATTGTGGGGGCAGTTGGAGGCCGTGAGGGACATCTGCCAGTCTAGTGCATTGGGTTGTAAGGACAGGACTCCTTACGTCAAATGGCTGCTCTGGCTAATGAACCTGGCTCCTGACTGAAATGGTTAGAATGCACCTCCCTCCGCCACTATGAACTCTGTCAATGAATAGGGCAGGTACAATGGCTGCTTGTTTGTCCTCTGCAAGACTGTTCTTCAATGTGTCTGCCAAAGAGGATCACTTCAAATACACATCAGCCCTCTCTCATCGCTATTACTTCTATTCCATTCCATTCCTTCCATCAATTTATGGAATTTATTTTTCTAACTAGGGTACTCGATAATCAAGTGGATCGTTCTCCAGGGAAAAACAGCCACACCCTTACGGCTTTAACCTGCGCGTGAGCTCACACGACAGAAGAGCGTGTCCCACACCTCAATCACAGAAATTACCCTTTTCAGTGCTGGGGAGGTCACGTTTCCTTCCATAGCTTAGTGATGGATGAGGAGCGCCTCACCCTTCATTGCATGGGACGGCGTGGAATGCCGCGATTTAATAAACACGTTAATTGTATTCATCAGGCAGCTTTTAAAAAAACAATTACCCAGCTTTCCTGTCTTCATGATCAGATATCATCGGCGGCTTACCCGCGTGATGACTGAGCTGGCATTTGCATGCCTGGCGCAGGTTATATTTAAGTTCGGAGCATTAATGACTGATAGCTCTGCAGCTGGTGCTTAAGCCCAGTTCTTGATTGATTGTTGACTCTCATGCCTGCCTTAATTAAAATCACATGGAGCGGTAGTGACGGATGGCGGACCTAATCGTTGGAGTGCTGTGTAAATGGAAAATAACGCGGGATGGTTTTCGCTCGACAGAGATAACGTTAATTGCGTTTTAGCACCCATTAAACGAAAATATTTTCTAGCATGAGACATTCACAAACAAAATATTTCCAACAAAGAGTCAACAAATACGTTTCAATAGATTTTGAGACCTACCTCATATTAGTAATTACACTTCATTAGTGTCATTTTATGTATACTGTACATTGAAGACAGTACTGAAATTTTTGTATTCAAATGATACAGCAAAGTGACCAGTATCATAATAAGAGGCTGTTGAAATGAAGTGGCCAGATATATTTATTCATAAGGCGTAAGGGCCCTGGAAGCAGATAACAGATCTGTAGGGGAGTGGTGAGGGTTCAAAAAAACACAAAAACTACAGTAACAACAAAGAAGTTCTTTGACTTGCTGAGAAACCTTTGAGAGTGATTTCTGAAACTAATCCAATGCTCACATGCTTTAAAGCCAACCAAATGCCCTCCTGTAATACCAAAGTGCATTACCATTGAGTGGCAAAAACATTTCATAGTTGTACTAATGAGCTGCACCATTAAAGCATCATTAATACTGTACACATTAACCAGCTGCCTCCCCTCTCATGGGTAAATCCATCCTCTGTTACTATGCCACTTCTATAGATATTACAGGCTCTACCGGGCACTGTACCCTGCAGGCCACTGAAGACAGTCCGAGTGTCTCACGGCTATTCATCAGAGAGTATGGCCTTCTCCTTTCTGTTGTAACCTTTAGCCAGATACGTCTTTAGTCACACTGATGTCTAATATGCAAAAACCTATGATTCATTTAAATTTTCCAGGCAATAGGCAGGTCAAAAAATAAAAACTATTTTTAATAACCTACTCAAACGCAATAAAACTGTATTCAAACACAGCTACGTCCGATTTGCTGCAGCTCTTTTGACATGTATATAATGTCTGTTTAACTGAATTGAACAGAAACACCTGTGCTCTACTTAATTGCTATATCCACGCTCTAATTATTTGCTCCAATTACTTTCTAATTACATTTGATGAAGGCTTCCATGCCTGAAGGCTGAGTGGATTCTCCAGCCCTCAATTGTTTTAGATTTATTAAAACTATTCAGACAAAGGTTTGACGTCTGTGTTTCAATAAAATTAATTTCAGCCTCTAAAACTGTTCTGTTGACATTTGTGGTAAGGGCTTGTTTCTAGCCTCTTTTTCTTTAAATAGTGAAACACAATGTGTGTGTGTGTGTGTGTGTGTGTTTGTGCATATATATGCTCTATTAGGTGGTGTAGTTTTTATCCTTTTGCAGTTTGTATTCTCTGGCTAACTGTAATTATATGTTTTGAAATGTGGCTTAGCATTTGAGGTGGTCAGAGCTCTGCTCTCCCTCTCTCTTTTTCACATCTCTCTCACTCTCTCCCACACACAGGCAAGTATTCCTCTTGAATTTTTGGTTATGCTGGAAAATGGATATCATTATTGGAGATAAAAGCAGTCATTATGCAGTGAAGGGTTTTGTTTACAAATGGAACTCTGGTGAAAAGGACATTTTCATGTACAGAGAAAATGCAGATGTGTGTCTCAAAGTGGGGCAGACCTTATCAGATTTACCCTTGGCCTGTCAGCACTCTGTGAACCATAGGGCTCTTTCCCATCGCTGATTTTATCCGTCCTTGTCTCCTTTGTCCTGACCTGACCTGGAAATCGATCGAAGTTCAGCATCTTCACATTCCAACCCATTAAATGCTTCTTGAAGAAACTAGGAGCGAGGAGCTAGGAGACTCCCGAAGGATGCTTGAGCAAGGAAGTAAAAGTGCATCCTTTTTCACGTGATGGGTAAATAATTGATTTGTGGATTCACCTCTCCCCATCTGCCATGTCTGTAATTGATGTGGCTTCAAACTGATGCTTGACTGAACAAGGGCATTTCATAAGCCTAACACATTTCCTCAATTCATCTGTCCTCACATCCTTTCATTGTGGCTTTTCCTTGCATCCTCTGTTGAGTGAAGCTAAGGAAGCAAGAAAGGATGTGAGGATAGGATGCAAGTTGGTAAAATAGGGGCAGGTGCTAAGTGAGAAAATGGCACACCAACCTAGAAGAACTGTTTTATGACACCCAGTTATTGCACAGAATATATTTAACCAAAATGATTGAATGAAAAGTAATGACAGCAGCAATAATAACACAGATTTAAAAATTATCAAATGAAAGGTTCACATCCAGCACTTAGGGCAAAAGGGACAGGAGCTCAGGCACCCAGATACAGCATTTCCCATGTTGTTGATGAATGCTGAGGATATACCGTGTGAACAGCAACAGCTGCAGTTCAAAAGGAATTGAAGTGGACACTGGAGAGACACCACATTACAGTAAAAATCCCACCTGCCACCATCCCCCAGTCATGGATGAAGCTAAGATTTGATGAGAGAGTAGATTTTTTCTTCTTCTACAGGATGAGATGAATTTGAGAAACAGCTAACCATTTCACAGACAATTCAAACTAAAGGTCATGCCCCCACTTGGGGTCGGTTGTCAGGTGGGCGATTGAAAGCAGTTAGCCAACAGCTATTACCCAGAATCCTCTCCTGGGACCAACGAATCTTCATCCTTGGTGGGTCTCATCTGACTGAGCCGTTTAATGGCTGCTATGTGACAGAAAGATCAAGAGTGTCAGGAAGAGACTAGTTTTTCCTTGCTCCACTTACTATAAATCAGAGATATAATCTAAATTGACATTATTGATCCAAAGAAGGAAATAAATCCTGTCACAATGCAAATGTCAACCATGCGTCTTCAGTCTGAAATGTCTCGGGTGTGACGGAGAGCCTATCTGCGCATTTCTCCTGGTTCCTCCGCCTCATTGGCAGGCTCATATTAAATCACATTATCTATTTTGCACAGCTGACACCCACATCCAGGGAAAATGGTATTATATCTACTTGCACAGCTGTGGAAAATAATTCAGGTCACTGCTCAGATACCTCCAGTAATTCAAACTTGCGACCATATGGTAGCGAGCCAAGCTCTACAACCAATATGTCATACACAACACTTCCCTCTCACTGCAGTTCACTCCCACCGGACTCTGCAAACCCAGAGTGCAGTGTATTAGAGTGCAGCGCGTTTTCTTCACTTTGGGCTGGGGTACGATCCATGCTCAGCCTACTTATTTGACCCCCATCCCCGCCATGAGTGACCCTTTGCCTCAGCGGGACAGGACTAAAGTGGAACATTTAGCAGCTCTACACCTTTCCCCCAAATTCAATCCCATCTCTAGAGTGAATGGGGCCAATCCTGGCCCTAGAGTGCAATCATAACAGGAAGTGAGACTATTAAATGAAATGCACACATGGATACACACATGCACACGAGCACGCATGCACGCACACACGCACGCACGCGCGCATGCAGACACACACCATCCTGTCCAGCGAGTAGGACTATGTGTAAAGTCATTTTCACCTGCTTTTGTTTAAATGTTTTTTTTTTCTGAAGGTAGTTCAGTTAATCACCCAACCACCAAATGATACAGGACTTGAGAATCCCAGGGTTCAATTAAGTGGCCAATTACTGCCTCGCCTCCACGGGGTTCCTGACTTAGAGCTTCCAGCATACCGCTGAGTGAAGCCTTGCAGTGAGTGTCTCTCTGCAGGACTCCTGTAGCTTTAAACACTGGCTGTCACACGTATCTGCTGTGTCCTTAACTGTAGTGTGTCTGTGTGCCATATGTGAGCATGTACTGAAAGTGGGAACAGACCCACTGGTGTCCAGAACAACTTACCACTGAGCCTTCCTGCAGGGCATTTTTTGTTTTCATATGTATTCGTGCATTTGCGAGTATGTGTGTATATGTGTGTGTGAGAATGTACACATATGTGTGGTCAAAATGTGAGCATATGAATGTATGCGTGTGTGTGTGTGCACTTGTGTGTATGTGCGTGTGTGTGTGTGTGTGTATGTGCAAGTGTGAGAATATGTGCATTAGTGCGGTATAAGTGTGCACATATGAATGCGCATGTGTGTGTGTGTGTGTGTGTGTCCGTAATATCTCACACTGCACAAGGACACAGCCTCCACCCCCACGGGTCACTGCATGCAAAGTTCACTGTACACACACTCAAGTATGCAAGAGTGAAAACCACAACAAATGCACCAGGTACATACAGCCCCAAACAGCCTGCTGTGCTCACAGTCAACCACGGTGCTCAAATGCAAGCAGCCAGTAGCGCCTGAACCGAGACAACGAAGCACGAATTAAACCGGACAAGAAACGCCGTTTCGTGTGTGATGCTTTTTCAGGTTGGCACAACTTTCTATTGTTTGCAGAGTTCAAGGAAGTGGAGGTGGTGTTCAGAGCTGACCCACCTGACGTTACTGTAATGAAAAAAGATTACCCGGGTCTACTTCATAATGCGCGCACGGCATTGCCCAGCGGCGCACACACATAAATCTATCGCACTGAAGGAACTGCTGATGATAACAACAATATCAACACATGCTCCATCACAGTTATATCCACCGTGTGCGCTCACAACGGAAATTAAAAGACAGATCAAGACCAATGGGGAAAGAAAGCTGAAAAAACATTTGGCAGAATTCCTCCATTTGTATTTACAGACACAAAAAATAATAAATCTAGCTCCAGATAAGAATATTGATATGCTTATAAAAAGACACCGATAAAGAGAGCTCTCTCCAGAGGGAAGTATTGCATATTTACACCTCAATGCCAGTCCACTTTGTGAGTCTGACTTGATGGCCATGCATTCAGCTTGACTCACAACACATAAATACTTCAAGCACTTTTAAAGGCAATATCCCTAATATTGGTCCCCAAGGCAAACACTGAGCTGAGTGGCCGATGTTCCACAGGGGCTGTTGTAATTCAGCAGGACCCCAAACCTGATGCTAGTGGGTGGTTACCATGTCCATCAGAGTACCACCAGACTCCCTCTGCCCTGTGTTCACACATACATACACAGATACACACTCTCTCTGTCTCTCTCTCTCTCTCTCTCTCTCTCTCTCTCTCTCTCACACACACACACACACACTATAATTTACCTACACTACATGTCAGGCCTTTTAACTCTGGCATGAACCTCAGGTTCCCTCAAACTAAGAGAGAAATGGGTGGAAACGCTGTAGGAAACATCCTACACTGGGACTGAACAGATGCTGCCACTCAAAGGGACCATTCATCACCACATTATTAACAGCTGGGCTCCCCCTAATGGTCATATCAGGCGCTGCTCACAAACGTGCTGGTGTCTGGCTCTCCCGCTGAGCTCCATAGTAGTTCACATTTGCACCTGCAGATGGGCTGTGGCGGGTGCCCACTCAAGGTACACAGGACACACTGCGTGGGATTCAACGACCATACATCCGTGGTTACCACCCTACGCTCGCTATGAATCATCTTTAACTACATGCTGTAATGGTGTTCTCTGAGTCAGAGGTTGGGAGTTGGGAGGATAACAATGAGAACACCTCTCTGCTTTCTGCTCCTCCAGGGAGTTCAGCTGTGGATGGTCAGCGTATACTGTAAATACTAAGATCTGTGAAGTCCCCTTGACATTAAACTCAGATAGGAAATGTGTGGAGGATTGTGCATATGCAGGACAGACATTTTCAGAACACACTTCTCACATAATAACCCTGATCCCCCCAGTCTCTGCGTGCTCATTTAAGCATCCACACACATACACACATACACACAATCTTTATGGGGCATACACATGAGTGTATTCATCCAGTGTCACTACTAAGTAAAGCCATAATAAACCTGGTAAATCTCCCATCAGTTGTTACTCGGGAAGCAAAGGAGAGGGTTGTGAACTTCTAATAATTAGAGCAGTAGTGTGGAGCAGCGGCTAAAGCAGCAGTGTGGAGCAGCGGCTAAAGTAGCAGTGTGGAGCAGTGGTCAGAGCAGCAGTGTGGAGCAGTTGTTAAAGCAGCACTGTGGAGCAGTGGTCAGAGCAGCAGTGTGGAGCAGCGGCTAAAGCAGCAGTGTGGAATAGTGGTCAGAGCAGTGGGGTTAAGCACAGGGTCCTTTACGTTGATTGCTTCACTTATTGCCAGACTACATGATTATGCCTCTTAAATACACTTCATATGCTCTGTCTACACCTTTATAAATAATTCACAACCCCGCCGGCAGAGGCAAGCTGGAAAGAGCCCAGGATGGGTAAAGGGAGACTAGAGAAAGGATAAAATAGACAGAGTGTGAAAGAGGGAGGATGAAGAGTGGATGTGAAAGGCAAGCTCAAGATAGAGAAAGACAGTTTTTTTTCTTCAAATGCAGCAGAGCTGCAGTAGAGAACCCACTTCCCTGAACCCAATGTACCAATCACAGAATACAGCACAGCTGTTGTTCTCAGCCTTCAAGTAAATGCACGCCTCCAAGCATGTACTGAATTCCTACGGCAAAAAAGTCAGTCTTAGCAAGTATTTTGGTCTGATATTTAGACTTGCAATCTTATTTCTATTACGTTTTTTTTATTAATACACAAAAAGATTACCAATGAGATTAGTCAGTTTTACTCTATTCATGATTTGCCAATGAGGTAACAAAATTGAAAAATCACTTGTCAAGGAAAAAGAGACTTAAAACAAGTTAATACTTTGTAATTCAGAGACAAAATAGGATTTTAAGTCTCGTTACAAGACTAAAACACCTGCAGTGATTAGAGAACAATCACATCCAAAGCTTCTAGGTGCTAAGTTTTATGCAGGTTAAACATTTTTCTGGTTAGTGGTAATATGTGCTTAGGGGTGGTCTTCATATTCAAATATATGCCCAGTAGGATTTGTCCTTTATGCTTCATGTGTTTGTGTAGTTGACACACATTTATTGATTTTGGCCATCAATATTTTCCCTCTCACTTTGATTTGATGCATTGTTCTTCATGTGGGGTCTGTGCTGCAGTGCCAGTTGGATATGCATTATTCACCTGTTCCAGTTCACTGTAGATTTCTTACCTTCTGATTCTTCAGAGTTAGAACAATCAATGAGGCTTTTTCCATGTTGAACAATGAGTTTGCCTATCTCAAACTCTTTTTCTTTATGTGTCTCTTTATTGTAATATTTTCATGTTGTCTAACGATAACTTGCCAGATTTGCAACATAAATTAGTCAGTATGTAATGTACCAATAGTTCTACTCTGCCATGGACAAAAATGTGTCTCAAGATTGTTCATGTGTCCATTTTTCACCTCTTCACTTACAAATAATGGCATCGTTTTATTGCTTGGCGCTGATGAACACTTCATAATTAGTGCCTAATTGCATAATTATTCATTGCTTATTACAAAACAAACTCAGAGGAACTCAGAGGCCCTGCAGGGACACCTGGTGAATAACCCAGATGGCACCATCCTCAAAATGAACCCAGGGCCCTAGTGATAACGTCTCAGCGCACTTACCTCAGAGTCAATCTGCAGGCATTCAAGCTTCACTTGTGGCAATTTTCAAGATTAATTGAGATGATTAATATACTGAAATGGGATGACTGTTTAACACAAGACTTGAGAAGAAACTATAGAGACCTTGTTAAATCTGAAGGTTTATATTTTTAAACTTCTTAAAGGCTAACAGGGTATGAATTGTGGGCATCTTGATTTATTCTTAATACTTTTATTTGGCTGTATTAGGGTTGTATGTATGTAAAGCAGCAAATGGGGAGGCAGTGTAGTAGAATGGTTACGGAACTTGGCTTGTAACTCAAAGGTCGTGGGTTTCAATTCCCAGCTGGGGTACTGTTGTTGTACCAGTGAGCAACATACATAACCTGAATAGCTTCAGTAAAATATCCAGCAGTATAAATGGGCTGTTAAACATATAATGTGCACATTGCTCTGGATAACAGCATCTACTAAAGAATGCATGTAATATAAAGACTGATAAATAAAGCATTCAATCAATCCATTTTTTCTCAACATTTAGCTGTAGTCTCAAGTGATACTGTGATGCTTCATCATATTTTGTCATGAAAGATGCCAGAATTTCTCAGTCCATGATATGTTCCTGGGAAGCTACTGCATTCAATACGCTCTGAGAAAATTCCAGAGCCAGGTTGATATTTACTTTTGACTTATTTCCACATTATGCTCCTGACATAACTTGGCTTGAAATAGCTACTGCGGTCCAAATTATTAATCCATTTTAAGATTTTAAATACTTCAGTCAGATCCACCCTGTGTCAGGATTCTACCTTTGTTTCTGTTTTTCCTTTTTTTGGCTGCCAGATGGCAGCACTTCAGTTTTGTGTTTCAGTTGTTTAATTGTAATATTGTTTTCAATTATTCAATCATTGTTTTTGTTCGTGTCTCGTTTTCCCTTCTTTCTCTGGTTTGATTGTGTTTTGAGTGCACCTGTGTCTTGTTATCTTCGTGTCTATTTAAGTTCTTTGTTTCCCTCACTCGGGTGCTGGTTCCTCGTGTGTGTTCTGCATGACTGTGTTCTGCCCTGCTCGTGGTCTGCCTTATTGCGTGTCTCTGTTATTTCAGGTTTCTCGAGTTCCCTGCCTTTTTGAGTTTTCCGAGTTTCTCTACTTGTTTGTTTGTTCTGAGGAATTTTTGAGTTTTTGTGAAATACCCTCGTGGCCTTTTGTTTGTATTTGTATTTTTGGAAGTAAAGGTCTTTGTTTAAATTTTCCTTTTGATGCCTCGAGTTTTTTCCACTCTGCATCTGGGTCCATCCCCCCGAAAACCTGACACCCAGAGTGTCTTTCTGCACATTCTGGGTCTCTTAAGTCCTTCTGGTCTACCAACATCCAAATCTTACACAGTCAATGAGACGGTAAATCCTGCCAATTATGCTACATCAGCCACGGTGCTAAAATACAGGTTGCTTTTGAATCACTCCGAAAACAAATTAATCAAGTAGGGGATTCCTGGATGTGAGCCTGATACGTGTGTGTGGGCCAGGGGGGGTGCGTGATATTATCCAAATGACTGGGTGAATTATTAATTAAGTGGACTGTAAGTAATGTAAGTGGACTGATGCAAAATCCACACCTTACTCAGATGAAAAGAGGAGCTAACAGGCTATGATTGAAGAGAAATAATACTTGGGGGTTTTATGGGTAGTATTGGCTCTCAGATATCCGGTGGCATGTTCACGATCAGTCAGGGAAATGGATACTCTGAAATTCTTTCATTCTTTCACACATTCCACGAGGAGCTTTGAAAACATTATAACATGCCCAGGATGAAGTTTGAAAAACCTTCAGTTAAATCTGGGCCTGCCTGAATGAGTCCAACAAATGACAAATAATTTTGAAAGCATATGTTTCCTTTTAATTATACATGAAGAGAGATTCACATTATAGTTATACATGATAATATCGATCTGGTGTTTGCAGAGCTTCAATTAAACCAATATGCACAGCATATTGAGCTAAAACTAGATTTCTTTAAGTTGATGCAGCTGAAACATAAGATGAAAATGCATTGACATCGAAGTATCAGCTTTTGTGCCAGTTAATTACACCACAATGTTGATATTGGAGATGAATTTGTTTATGAGACTAACATTAATCAACACTCAGTCACCCCCAAGGACTTGACAGAAGGGTGTGATGAAACCTTGCGTGCCAATTCCTTTTTCAATCCTGCAAGGCCAATTAAGTATTTAGAGGGGACACCTGCCGATCCACGTTAAATATTAATCATTTTTCCGGGATTAATAAATGATGGGCAGTTGGCATGCTGACGCCTCGCTCTTAGCATTTACCTAGCCATGGCGCAGGGGAACATTAGCGGCAGTTTGCTGGGGATTTACATTTATTGTGCAGCCAGGTCTCCGAGATTAGCAGGGCCAGTCTACAGGCTGCACATGTAGCGCAGGCCAAACACTGTACCTGGATCCGTCTGTGCATTTTGGGTAAAGAAGTTTTCTTTGTACTGTACTGTACCCTTTGGCACTGGAAAACCTTTGCACATTCTCAAGGAAAATATATGCGCCCCATCCATTTTTTATGTTCAGCAGCATTGCGATTGATCATAAGACAACTTCTCCAAATTCAGCATTGCCAATTTAGAGATTATGTTTAATAATTTCAGGAGATTTCTCTGATTTAAAAAAAATATGTTTCTTTTAAAAAGCGAGGTTAGGTTTCTGGAAATAAATGTACAGTCGTGCTTAAGATTAAAATCTACTTTTTGTGTTATTGTGGGCAGAAATGAACAAAAAAAAATATTTTCACTTTGGTTTGTTTTTCAGTAAATGTGCATGTATTAACTGAATTCTTCTCTACCTAAAGTAAAAAATAAATAAATAAACTAGTGGTGGCCTTCTACTTTTGGCCTGCATTGTACATATTTAAAAATCATTGCTTTCTGCACGCTCTTTCAAATGCTTGCCACACCCGTCTCTCATTCAAAGTGAAGAATGGCTATTAATGTTCACGCTGAGGTTTCTACCCTGGATATTTGTGCTCATTCATATTTGATGGTGTGTATGGCGACACCCATACTGAGATGAGCCCAGCTAAAGCGATCAAGGCATCGCCAGCGGAGGGAAACCGACTCCAATGGCATGCGTCACATTAGCCTGCAGTGATACTGGAAAACGTGAATCGGACTGATGAGCAAGCTCAACAGTGTCGCATCGTCAGTTCACATGCGTTGCATAAGGCGGCAGGTAATGGAAAAAGCAATGCGCAAAAGCACCATACAGGAATGCCCATCCCCTGGTTTCTGAGTCACGAATCAGCTGACAGAAGAGCACGAGGTCAAAACTGAGTCATGAACAATTGAGATGCTCTTTCACACCCAGCCGTCACACCAGCCTGTGAATTCAGCCTTCACACCAGTCGGTGAATTCATCCTTCACACCTGCCTGTGAATTCAGCCTTCACACCAGCCTGTGAATTCAGCCTTCACACCAGCCTGTGAATTCAGCTTCTCTTTTTCCTAAGTGTGTTTCAAAAGAATCACAGATACTCTCGATTTTCTTCAAAAGCCAGAGCTAATCACTGACATAGCTTACTGGCTTTGATTAGAGTAGACCTCTGCTCTGTAGGTGTTGTCTGTATTAGATCTGTTTTTTTCCTGACTTAAAATCGATCATGACTCCAAAACTGTATTTCACACCCTTGTGCATATTTACTGAAAAAAGCAGGGTGTGCATTAGTCGAAATAAAGGAGGGTTTTCAGCCCAGGTGAAGCAAAACAAACCAAATGGGCAAAGCACAGAACAGAAGGTCAATGAGGAAAAAGTCTGGGTTAAAAATAGCACTCCGCCCCAGACCCAATATAATCATATTAATCCCACAGACAGCTTAGTGTGACTGGAAATTATATTGCTCAGGGTGTCCCTACCTCAAAGTGTATATGACCTAAAAGCTCTCTGAACTATCTGTGAAGGCTTTGTGCCAGTTCATGGTTGTCTGTTTGACAGAGGTGGAAAAGTCAGGTTCAGAAAGTACAATCACCTGGATTTGCTAACTAGCACAATTCCTCAGGCAGGAGGTAGGACTATTAAGGGAATCAGCTGGCTGAGTTCATGGGTGGAAGAAATACATGACAGGACTTTTACTTTCTCACCCCTGGTCTTTCCACCACTGGTATTTGTTAGAAACAAGCTTAATTCCATAAGGGAGGTGTTCTGAAGAGAGCCATCTAGTGGTAGGAGACAAAGTTTGGTAGTGAGACCAGTGTATGGCAAAGGAACAAATGAAAGAGGATCTTTCCATTGACATGGGAATGTGATAAAGAAAACTCCACATGCTATAATCCCATATGCACGTCTTTCCACGTCTATGCTTTCTCAGGCAGAAAGGTGCCCCATCATTTTCCTGTCCAGGGTATTTTTCTGAGTAAATATGTAAATAAGCAATACATTGGTCCCTGAGCCCTCTTTTCCTGTAAAATGGATATGGGTTATATCACTGCAATTGCAACAGATAAAACCATAGATGAGATATGAATTCAATGCAATGTGATTTATCTTGTTTGTGTTTTTTAGTTCAATACTTTACCTAAATGTGAATGAATTGCAAAATGGACACACACCAATCCGACATCCCACCTTAACTACGTATTCCATCAAATATACAATTGTTCTGATATGAATACAAATATACACACACTGCCCTGTCCAACAATAAGCGCAATCAAATTTAATGGACAAAGCAGGGAAAAAAGCAATCATTTCAAATAATAATGCTAAAGTAGCATACCGGCCCTCTTTAATCATAACTAAAAGATTAGAAATACATTAATTTGAGCAGTAATATAATGAGCTACCACTAAACACAATGTTTGCATTTAGAACTAGTCTGTGCCATCTGTGTAATGAGATGCATGAATTGTCTGACCTCCAGAAATGGGCTCTGGCGGGGTTTTACATCACAAAAATACCTTTCTCCCTATAAGCTCAGTTCAGTGACATTCACAGCTAAAAGGAGCAAACAATAAAACACTAAAACAATAATATGAATAACATGAATGTTATGTGTTCTGCATGATGTCAGTACATAGATAAAAAATAAAGATAACATTAGAATCTTAATGTGCTATTTTCTATGAGAACAGAATACAGTAAACCAAAATAATGAATGAAGACCAAATCGGTCATTTGAGGAATGGTCTTGCCTGGGTGTTCACCGAGCAGAAATACTTCATCAATGTCAAATAATCTTCAGAGCCAATCTAAAAAATGCAAAAAAAATTTATATTTGTAGATATTAAACCAAAATTCTAACATTTCCATAACTTTGCTTTTATATAACCACTGGACAGAAATGTGTCTTTAAATACATTTTATTAGTGATAACTTGAACTGTACAGAAATCTGGATTAGGATCCTAAGAGGCCCATGATTTTCCTGGGAACATGCTTTGCCTCTAAGTGCAACACTTCCTAAAAAGGCATGATAGTTAGACATCCAACAGGGGAAATGGTAGAATCTTTCATCTCTTATTTCCAGCTCAAATCACTTGAGCTGTTCAATAGTCCTCATTAGGATGGGATGACTAGTCAGTGGCAATGGATTTGCATCTGAAAAAGTACCTATCACAAGAGGTTTTGCAACACCAAACATGAGCCTTTTGACCCTGGAAGGCTGGGAGTGGAATCTTCCTGCCTGCAAGTATGCTCTCAAGCAGTAGGATGAGGTCATTTTATTTACCAGCCTGTGGGTCACATGATTTATGACAACTGGCTAAGCTTCAAGTCACATGATGTGCTGACCTTCACAAAATGCATGGGGCTTTCATTCACCGGGCAGCACAGGTCTTTGCCTGCATATTGCAGTACATGCAAAGTGGTTGACCAGAGGACCTCCATGTCTTTCAGCATTCCACATCACAGCCAGAGAATTTTATCATTTTAGCATACTGTCACAAATGCATCCGTGATATACCTAGAGTACATGCTATAGCCACCATGGCTTCACACTACATCCTTTATCCATCTGCTGAAAGACAAGCTTCACACTTTCAAAAGCATTTTCTTTACTGTGGTACACTGGACACAAAATACATCCAGTGATGTCATCAGCGCACAAGAACCTCCATGACCCACAGGACCGCCCATGTTGGGTGCCCAGACCAGAAATAGAGGGAGGAGTGCCAGCCATGCGGGGGTAAGAGGTGGAGAAATAGAGTACAGGGCTCATCCTGGCAGTAAATTGTAAAGGGGAGGGGCTGTCACATGGCCACATGGTTACACTGCTGCTGCTCCAAAAACAACACTCCACACTGACCAAGTCCAAAAACACCAGTGAGGAAGAGGCAGAGTAAAGGAAAGAGAAGAGTAAAGGAAATAGAATGGTTTCTCCTTCACTTTCAGATTAATGTTCAGAGATTAAACTCCTGTTCCCTGCCGCTGCTCACTGACATCGGCACGGCACTTTTAACCCTGCCCATGATGGTTGTTGACATTCTGAAACGCTGAACAGAGGCTGCGGTTAGGAGCTGCCTCGGGGTGAAGCTGCATGGGGAACGTCATGCTGAGCTGGAAAAGCAGATCGACAGCTGTTCAATAAGGTTTCCGTGGAGATGAGCAGCAGCATACAGATTTCGCTACCCCCCCTCCCCAACCCTGACATCCCCACTGGCAGCCTCCGACAACATTAACCTTAATGTAAATGAACACTGGAAAAACTGACACCAGATGCCCATAATCTGCACAATATTCACAAAGATTCCAATGATTCATTCAATCTATAAAGCCATGAAATTAACCGCTAGAAATTGACAAATTTATGCAAGTTGAACCAAAAACAAAAAGTGACCAAAAAGTAACAAAACCGGTGCAAACGGTATGCTGGTAACAAATTTGCTAAATTATTTACATTTGGAAGAGCACAACTTCAAATCCACTCCCCGCTAATTAACACAGCCAAGCACAGAACTTCACAGCTCACAGGCAACGTAAAACAACTAATCTACTCAAACTAGAATGCTTAAAAAAAAAAAAAGTTGACCATGCCCCATACACACCAATAACAGGCCAAATTCCAAAGTTGACCCCCTCCCTCTGTACCTGTATGCCATCCCAGTCCTTGCCCTGGTGGAGTCCTGCAGTGAGAGCGTGTGCACGTTGAGGAACTCCTCCAGGTGCTTCAGCTCCAGAGGGCCGTTTGGTTTCAGCCCTCCCCAGCACATCATAGGGGTGTACGCCTTGACCCCGGAGCTCTGCCGTCGGTACTTGGAGGAGGCTCTGTCCAGCCTCTGACCCCCTTTCTGTTTGGGGTTTGGGATATCGGAACACGGGGCTTTGTACAGGTACATCTCCCTTTTTCTCTCCGGCTATCCGCAGAATCCCGCCAGGGTCTCAGCCCTCAAGCTGCATGGGAGCAGGGTTATCTTGTTTCCGCAGGTCACGCACGGGGGTTACGCAAAATAAATAAATAAATAAAAAGCGCTCCAACCAACTCAAAGAAGTTTTTTTTTTTCAATAACCCCTGGGTTTTAAAGGTTGAGTTCAAAAATCTGCAGTTGTAAGTGATGTTCCAGTGTGAAGAATGGCTCCTTTTCCATCACAGTTCCCGGTGCACATTGCTTATCAGATTAACTTTGTTTCAATGTCTAATAAATACCATGGGAATCTGGGACATTTTCCCTCGCTCTCTAGCTCTCTCTCTCCCCCTCACTCACTCTCTCTCTCTCTCGCTCTCTCTCTCTCTCATTCTCTCTCTCGCTCCACCTCTTTCTCCCCTTGCTCTTTCTCTCTTTCCTGCCTCCTGCTTGTGCCAAACACTGCCGACACACATGGACCAGGGCCGGGTTTTTGTTGACCTTTGCCATCATGACGTCACTCAAAGTCTGATTGTGACGCTATGTGTTGTCCTGGGGATGGTGGGAACAAAGGGGAATGCCACTTTCCCACATCCAGAGTTTACAGCAGGCTCATGCATCATTCTGGGGCACCTCTGCAGACTGCTCCCCGTTTGCCCCTCCATTCCGACATTCCATGGAAACGGGCCAAGAATGAGACACATGTTGGCGCACACATACGTGTGTGTGTGTGTATATGCAGTCTGGCAGGCAAGGAGAAATACACGCAGCAGCAAAATTAAACATGCACAAAAACACAGAAACACACACTCGCAAAGCTTACACACTGGAGACCACATGAAGGACAGGGCACAGGGGTAGAATACATGGGAATGGCAGCTGGCAGCTGTGTCTATTGTTCTCAAGATCTGGAGACCCTGAACATCAACATAGATGCCGACAGGTTAATGCAACACTGCCATTTTCAAATGATGTATTTTTAAATGATTGACAAAGATAAATGGCAGACAAAACAAGTTTTTACCCTAGGGATCTAATCATTGGACCAGTTTGAATAATCAAACGAGGGAATATTTCTGGTTAACTTGGCCAAAGCTAGAAAAAACTACTGACACAATAAGATACTTGCTTGGATGGACACTTGCGAAGATGAATGAGATTGTTATTATCATATGTGCACAACTTTGATGAAAATGACTGAATGGTCATGGTCTCAAATGTCTAACACCATTTATTCATAGACACATTTTTAAAAATCCTGTCCTTTGTGTTTTCAAACTACCCTACCATATTTATAAATTAGAAGCTAAAGACATCATTTTTTTTGTGGGGTTATTTTGCACATTGTGTAGGATACATTAGAACCTACATGATTTGCCTAGTCCTCCCCCCTACAAGTGTGACCACATAGTACCAAAATATTTCAATCCATGAGTCATGACGAGGAATGTGCACGTGGAAGTGGAGGCGCCAATCAACACTAGAATTCCCCACTGCGTGCGGCAACACGGGCTCAAGCTCCCCTCGCCAGTCAACGCAGGTGTCGGGGGACACAGCCGATCCTGCACGCTCCTTTCTGTCTTTGCCAATTATTTTCCATTAAAGATAATGATCTTTTACTGCATGCCTAATTGGATCAACGATTGTAAGGCTCTGGAGACAACTGTTATTTTAAGAAGTACGCTGACCTACATGGGTGATATCTCGCAGCCATCGCAACCCCTGATACTTGTTCTGACTCTGTTTTGCATGGCGTAACAGCCCAGCATGAGAGTCAACCCAAAATTAATAAATCAGATAATAACCAAGTAATGATTCATACTGAGTGAAAATGAAAAGCTTGCTACCCTGCTTGTATGTCTACATTATAGTAATAATAGAGATGTTTGAATAATAATAATAATGCTATAAATCAGAAGTGCAACATAAAAAAAATAAATAATTTTCCATTACCTGTCCTATTTTTACTTTTTCAAATGTTGGTTATTGGGTGGTCTTGAATGAATACACAGATATTGACAGCCTGACATTCAATGAATAGATAAAAATCACAAACCCCATGTGGAGTAATGGCAAATGTTGATTTCCCATAGCAGGAGAAATGCGATCTGACCAGGCAGGCTCTTGTTGAGGAGCAGCTAAGCAATGGTGCAAAATTCTTGCAATGTGGCACCACAGCAGTGAGAGGTTTGTGTTTGTGACCTGGTGGTGAAGGCCACGGGGAGTCAGCACTGTTTGGAGCGTGTGCGTTTCCCCATTTCCCTCCCAGCAGTGCGACGCTCTCCTGCTGTACACGTCAATCAACTCAACACCCCCAGAAAAACAAGTCAAATCCGCCCTGCTGAAGGCAACTGGAGTGGAACATCCACACCGTGGGTGGACAGGGACCAAAGGTAGAGTTCATGCCCGGGTGTGATAGAGCCACTGTGCCCTTGGGTGAATAACGAAAACTATCCAGAAAAAATAAAATGTCAGCTATAGGGCTGCTGGATGGCTCATTGACACTTTATTGTGGCCCCTCAGTGTGGTATACAGTCTGAACAGTGACAGTGCTGACTGTGGCCAGCAGCCCTGGACCTCAGCTAGACCTCTCCGTTCTGCTGCCACATGTCGCCTGGTCCCTGCCCCGGCTCGCACCAGCACCCGGTCACGCCTCCTGTCTGTTCTAGCCCCACGGTGGTGGAATGACCTTCCTGTGCAAGTCAGAACAGCAGAGACCCTGGCCGTCTTCAAACGTAGACTGAAGACTCACCTCTTCAAGCTACATCTCACCTCATCACCCCCCACTACCCTCTAACATTTTTTTTCTAAAAAAAAAAAAAAAAAAAAAAAAAAAATTAGGGTGTACAATTCACACTTATACCTAAGCAAAGTTATACCTATTGTAGCTCTCTTGCAGGAATGTTGTAAAGCACTTGTCTCTGAGTTTTGTAATGCACTTGTTGTAAGTCGCTCTGGATAAGAGCGTCTGCTAAGAACCTATAATGTAAATGTAATGTAAATGAGTACAGTTTGCCATAGAGTCACTCTGGGAGGGAGGGATTTTACTCATTCATCATACTAATGGTGTATTTAAAAAACCTGGTGGAAACTTCATATAAATTCTAGTGAAAGCAAAATGATTTAGAGGAATAACATCCTTGCTTTAAGTTTTGGTTTTAAACAATTTTTCATCATCTTTTGTCCCATTTCTTATGTTTTGGTTTATTTCTTATAAACCAAAACATTAAAAAACACTGGAGGAGATCTGGGCCTTTGGACACAGGGGGCAAACAGCAGGATTAGTGACAAAAACAATACTTAATAATGAAATAAGAATGGAAAATAAGGAGTATTACCGATATCAACAAAGACACAACCCAGGGTTGCATGGCAACCGACCAAAAATCCCCAGGATATTCCTATTCAGGTACTTTATTGCCACTCACTGGTCACTTCAATTTCCTGCGTTTTAAAAAAAACAAACAAACGATACATTATTAATGCCGCAATTTGTAACAGTCTCTAAACAGCAGTAAAAACTAAAAATGCAATGAGAGACTCCCTGCTAGTTTGGCAAAGTAACATTTTTTCTGATTAGGGGTTGGAATACTACAGTGTTCAGAGAAGTGTCATAAAAGAAAAGCTTTTAGGCTGATTAATTCCTCTCAACTTTTTGAATGTTAATTGTGGAATCAAATCCACCTGATTTAAACTGGTAATAGCACAAACGTAATTTCCTTCATCCTCACTTCATCTGTAATTGCACATTACAGATGAAACGGACAATTGTCCATCACAACCCATTTTCTTGTAGCATGTCATTTATGGGCAGCAAAGTGGGCTGTTAAAAGATTCAGCCTCAAGTGGGAGATCTTTCAGGCTTTCCCATAATGCTCCAGACAAGTTTTTGATCCACCCACTTCAAGCAATTTATGGTTAGGAGCCTGACTACAATAACCAGCAGAGAGTGGGAACAGCAGCCAAGCGAAACAGGTCCAAGTCTACAGAGAGGACAGCGCTCCCCCTTTCACAACACACTTTCATGGCCCTTACCAAAATCAGCAAAATGGATTGAAACCACACCACCCTAGTGTATGGCAACACAGCTGCCTGTTACATGCGAAAGCATCAATGGGATTTGATTTTAGTTCAGTAAAGCCAGGTCATGATCATCATCAGCCTTGCCTTTTTCATTTGCAAATATAAATATCTAGAGAGCTACTCTGGTAAGAAAAAAGTATCGTTGGAAGCTTGTCCTCTCTCTTTCTATTCCCCACTCTTTTCCCCTCTGTACATTTCTCTGTGATTTTGAGCTTGGCAGCTGCTTCTGCTGGAACAGACTGCACTGCAAAGCAGATGCACTCGTCCCCTGACTGACAGCTGCAGCCCCTGCCAATGTAGTAAGGACTTAGTTCCATTAGCAAATCACCAGTGCGCTTGGCAGAGAAAGAGGCTCGATGCATCTTCCTCTTATTTCATTTCAGGCCTACACTGGAAATTAATTGGAGAGCACCAGTGCAATGCTGCCCTTGCATTCCTATGCGTGCTTTGGCAGAGCAATACTTTGTTTTTACACCGAGGACCCGACGGCTCAGAGCACACGGGGGCGAAATGAAATGAAGAGCAAGCCCCCGGAGCGGCTGAACGCGTTTTGGGGACTGACGCTGACGAAAGGATGTTACGGCAGGGATGGGGCGAACAGAGGGAGTAGGGCTTCACATTCGCCACAGGGTGACAGCACTGGGACACACAACACGGACACGCGCTGTTTCGACTGCTGCACCTCTTCTCCACACCTTCAAACAACAACAATCATTTCTGGCTTTTTTTTGTAGTTGTTGGAGGCAGGCAAATTTCCACCCACTCCTTATAGCTCCTTTCTCACTGGTAACCTCCATCCAGTTTCACAATTTATAGGTTACAACAGATGAAGAGGTACACAAAGACAGACAGAGACTTAATAAGTGACAAAGGAGAGGAAGAGTCCCTTTCCAGAAGTCACAATGCTTTGTGGTAATACCACATGATTAAATGTTTCCATACTGTGAAAGACTTGGTTTGAGACAGCTGTTCTGGGTTTTTGAACTTTGATAGGTTTCAATATCAGATTGAATCATGCGCTGGCCCCAGGTCCTCCACGGAACGTATCACCAAGGGGCACCAGACTGTGTGGTGGGACAGAGAGGGGTGGGGCTGGGGGTGTATCTGGCCCTGCCTGTCAGCAGCCACGCAGGTGAGAATCCCAGCACCGCCCGGAACGCTCAGGCCCGGAGAGCCCGCAAGGTCAAATTTAACACGCCTAATCCCATTATCTTTAGTGGGAGAGAACGAGACAGCGCGAGAGGGGGCACGATAAAACAATGAGGAAAAAGGGGGGAGGAATTATATCCATGATAGCTATGAATGGCAAGCAGTGATTGGCATACATAACAAGAGTATAAAATGGTCTGTGAAATTCAGCACGAGATAGAGAGTGTGAACCCTTTTTAGGAGTTACATGCCAGTGTTGCATGCGGGGTCTCGCTGTGTCCGCTTGTTTGTCACCAAGGAGGCTTAACGCTGTCACAACACACCCCCACATGTGCTGGACGTGCCATGCCAGGGAGACAGACACTAATAGAAAAAGTAATTGTCACAGCGTGACAGCAACGTGAACACGTCCTGTCTCGGACACACGTAGAGTCTAATTTAAAAGAGCACTGGGCTTTGCCTATGGAAATCTGGCTAATGCCACAAACAGCAGAACAGCCTGTGTGTCTGAGCTGAAATGCCGCTAGCCCTTACTGATCTGTGGCGCATGATGATGGACAAAAACGTACAGGCTGAAATCCAAGCTGTGTGTAAAACTAAGCAGACCAGAGTCAGAGTAAATTATTAAACTATGAACGGCACAGCATTCCAATAAGATTGGTACAGTCCAATTCAATTCAATATTTGATATTGCTAATTAGGAACAAATATACAGTTGAGGTGACCATTTAAAATACCTGAGATATGCAAAAATGCAGTGAATGCGCCAAAGGTAAGAACACCCACATGGGAGAGGCAGTGAGGTCATTGGCTAGAACAGCTCATAAGCACAATATGCCATACAGGTAGTTTCTACTGCACAGTGTATACTGTAATGGTTATACATACGCTTTAATCAATCCTTTTTAATTCGTTTTAAAAAAATATATTTTTACAATGATCCTGACATGGGCTTTGTTTTGCAATGTAATCATCATTAAGGGCATATTTATATGTGTGCTTTTTATTTGCTTTTGATTTATTGGCATTTTTTGCCTAACTCGCTGCCTAGTACCAAGAGGTGGACACACATATGACTGTTTTAACATGCTGGAGTGGTTTTTGGATGTAACTGAGAACCCACACATGGCTAACTTGGCTATAAACATGCGCTGCTCGTTAATCTTTTGTTTATCCCCTTCCGTGAATCACCCCAAAGTGCATTCTCCCCTAATGTGATGCGTCACGCCCAAGGCCTAAAATGATAAAAACGCAGTAGCAAGCAGAGTTTATGGACTTGACTAAAGGCCACGCCCTTGCTTTGTTGGTCACTGCCCAGCTGGGACCATGAGGCTCTGGGACATCTGCCAGGGAACCAGGGTTTAAGAGCGGGATTACCCGGACGGTCAGAAACCACGACATACAAACATTACAAAAATTCCACGATGATGTCAGCTACCGAATCCTTTGCCCCTTCCAGTTCCATAAAAAAAGAAGTTGGTCTAAACACTCGAAGAAGCAGCAGCTTGCCTGCACCTACCTACACCCGCCCTCCCAGCCTACTTCAAAATGCTATTATCTCATCCACACACCTGCTTCATGTAATTCCATTCTTTTGAAATGGCCTTTATCGCCTGGTATCATACAAAAATAACTGCCTACACATTCAAAATGATTTCTGTAAATTTTATACCCACTGTCCATTAAAAAAACATGGCAGGTTTTTTCCTGGTTCAAGCATTGATGTATACCCACCCAGCCCCCAGCACACTAATTCTCTTCAGTCCACTCACCGGTAGGGCATGCCAGTCTGGTGGGCAGTGGTGTCCTCCCGGGACAGTCCACAGGTCTTCAGGTACCAGCTGGTTTCCAGCTCCCGGATGAGCATGACCTTGCGCGCCCTCTGCTGGGCGATGCTGTTACTGCGGTTATCGCGGTTGTTCTCCTGCGCGTTCCGCTGAGCGCGGCTGCTGCCCAGAGACGCCACAGAGTGCTTCCGAAGCCTCGGGGGCTCGTGGGCCCCGCTTCTGCTCGCCGCGAGCATTGCTGTCGCCCTCGCGGGATCCGATCCCTCTTGCACGACCAATCAGCTCGGTCACCCGAGCCCAGTCGCCCTGCTCCGCCTCTCTGAGCGCGCTCTCTCCTCGTCCGCTCCGCTCCTCTCCTTCCTCCTCTTATAACCGCGTCTTGTCCTTAAAGTGTAACCAGATCCCGCCACTCCCCGTCCCGGCCCGTGGGCAGTGCTCGAGAGGGAGCGGAGACAAACGCACCAGGGGCATCCGTGACATCCTGTTCTCACAAGGAACACCCCGCCGGGCAACGGATTACCCACCTAATAAATCCAGAGAAGCTGCAGGTATCCTTGGCACACACCAATCTGCCACCTAAAGACAGAATTAGAGCTAAAATAGTAAAACATCTATACATAATGTACAGTGGGCCTTTACACCATTCCATTTCCATGAGACTTTACCATTGAAGGGGGACTTTAGCCACCCCCACTCTTTAGCCTACCTGCTCTCAGTTTGTATGTGATCTCCAGTGCCACTAAAACCACACGTTTCTAAGCCATTCATGATTACCTCTACAAGCCAATGTACTGATAAAATGTGCAACGGGAGAGTCAGAACACATAGTGTGGTTTGGTATGCAGTGCCTCTGGATTTGAAAGAGTTGCTCTTTCAAAGTGAAGCAAACTAGGTACATGACATTTTGTGCTAAGTGAATCTGTCCTGTTCTACTTTAAAGCTGAAAGGTCCCTTAGAAAATATCCCTTGCTCTACAAGTTGTTTCTGTGAAGACAAAAATACAGACCTTTTAAATAACATGGCTGCAAATTGTTGATGTCCAATTGCTTCTTTGAAGTTTTGGAAAAGGCTTGAATTAATCAGCACCTTTCCAGCCTCTTCCACACTTTGAATTAATTCCCAACACTCGTACACACTGAAAGGTGTCATTAGTCAGTCCAACGCAATCTGCAGAGGAGAGTTATGCTGTGCAGCTGGCATACATAAAAAGCTCCCCAAGGACGCAGCAAGGACACTTCTGACTCCAAGCACGTGTAAATAACAGCAAGACGGTGCAGAAAGACTGAAAGGTTAGCCTAACTTTGGCAGAACTTTAAAGCTTCCTTCTTCACCCTCACACCATACAGACGGTCATTTACAGAGACCCTCCTCTGACACCAGCTTAAAATCTGAACCGTGACCCATAGAGATAGGCTACCTGCCAACCAGAGAGTGGACAATAAGTAATTCAGAGGGTTCCTACCCAGACAGAAAGCTACTGCCCTATTTAGCAAAATACTGGTTCTCTGGAAATGTCCAGTTGGCAACATATAAAATGCAGGCTACAGTGCTCAGATGACTAACAGTGAATTGGTGTATGTACACCACACCGGACACGCCAGAGGAACAGTTGTGTTCTGAAGATGGGCCTAGGCAGTTGTGTCAGTTGCAATGTAAATAAGCTGAAAGCCCCTGTCACCTGAGGTAGATTCGCAGGCAAATGGCTGGTGTTTGGTGGAGGCAAAGAGCAACGCACTGCAAGCGGGGTATTTGTGAGACGGAAAACAACAAGACATGGGGAAAGCAGAGACAGGAGAAAGAAAAACAAGACCCTTCACAACCGGCGTGTGACGCGAGTGAAACTCTAGAAAAGGACGATCAGTGCGGCACATGCAAAGGAGCACGTTGTCATTCAAGTCCAGGGGCCGTAACTCCAGACCACACTGACCCCATGAAACATGCAGGCATCCTGGTTACAGGAGCTACACAGCATGATGCCCTGA
Source organism: Anguilla anguilla (assembly GCF_013347855.1). Taxonomy (NCBI): domain Eukaryota; kingdom Metazoa; phylum Chordata; class Actinopteri; order Anguilliformes; family Anguillidae; genus Anguilla; species Anguilla anguilla. The sequence goes on along the minus strand of NC_049212.1, from coordinate 19,798,618 downwards.
ATCACCCCCAAACACCCATACGAACACATACTGTACACATACTCACACACACACACACACACACACACACACAAATACAGACACATGCACAAACACACACACACACACACAAACACATGCACAAACACACACAAACACAAACACACTTACGCATGCACACATATGTATACAAATGCACAAACACACACACACACACACACAAGCTGAGACAAATATACGCATCCGCCCACGCATGCACACAAAGCATGTTCGTACACAAACAGAAGCACACGTGACAAAGCACTTTCACATGAAACACAGGGTGATATATTTTTTCTTTAATAAGCAGCAAGCGCCTCTCTCAACAGACAGAACTTTCCAGAGAGGGTAATAAGACCCTTTATAACCCATTGCCTGTGCAGCCCACCATACCAGGCCACAGTTCCACTAACCTTCCTCCACACCACTCGGTGTGTTCACTATCCTCTCTGTTGGCTTCCCTCATTCCTATCCCTGACCGTTTACTGTGTTTTTAAATGCCAGCTGGAGCCCTGACATGTGAGACTTTCCGTTTCCACAACACTGAAGCTCAGTGGGAGCACAAAGACATCAGATGCCACCTCAGAACCCGAAAATTCCTCCCGCAACCTCCACCGCATGCCTGACCTCTGCAGGGACAGCCTGGAAGCCGGATGTCGGCAACAGGAAAAACGGGAGGGAAAATAATGAGGCCTACTGCTGGAAGCATGTCGAGGCTTCAATGTGCAATCGAGAAAGCATATCATTCAACCGTAGAAACGCACAAAAGCAGGCCGATGGAAAAATCCTAAAACAGCCACTGTTGCTTCCACTGCAAGCTGTACAATTCCAGGGTCACTTCTGGCTACTTCTTTTGGTTCAAAGTCCACTAAGAAATTCACAATTCCAGACTCTATCTTATCAGGCTTTTTCGTTTTTTTTAGATAAGATGTGCTTTCAACACTAAGATACTAGTGCTTGAAGGGTAAGAACATTTACAGACACAGATTAAGCCTAGTTCTAGACTAAATTCAATTTTGAATTTTAGTCCAAATCTAAGCTTAATCTGTGTATGTGATATTAATATTAATATGATGAACCTTAATATTTTTACTTATTTATATTTGTACTGGATCTACGGCACAGCACATGTGCAAATGAAAAACAAAATCCTATGATAACTTTTCTGGAAAATTCCAACAGTGTTTTCTTGCCAAGTCAGGTAAAACCTGAGCTATATTGAGATTAAGCTAGTCCTAGTACATCAAAACGTCTCTCAACCTTGATATCCACCCATCTAGACATGCAGATTCTGGCTTTTCCTCACTGGGAAAGAACCATAATATAAACTGCTGTCAAAAGACTTTTAAATTAGACTCCTATGCGTTCATATGCATCAGTTCTTCAATACACTCAGGAAAGGAACAGAGGATGATAGGTCTCTGTAACACAAGAGGGGGAAGGAAAACTAGGAGGAAAATAAGAAAACCCTTGGTGCTCAGATAACACGGCTGAGAACATCACGTGATACAATCCATCTGGCAGATTACATTTCTGGAACCTATGCACAACATACATACATGGGTGCAGCTATGTTTTGGTGATTATAAAATGTTTTTTCTTGTTTTTTAACCACCATAAAATATTCTAGCTATGCTAAAAAGGAATCTCTTTTACGAATACTTTTTCAACCGAAACCTGTTTCTATAACATTGCACAACCTTTTTGGACTCTGTCTCTTGATTAAAGAAATTGTTTTTGAGCCCAGTAAGGCAGCCAAAAGAGAATTCACACTAATTGGTCTTGTCTCACAGGCACCCACTCAGCTAAAGGCTGTTCTTCAAAGTCTGAAATAAAGAACTGAGTCGGACTATACCTCCTATGACAGTTAAACTTGTGCATTAGATACAGTAAAACTTTAACATTGCTGTTCAGTTGTTGAATTGTATGTGAGCCCTTGTGAATGATTGTATCTGTTACTGTATGAGAGAAAGAGAGAACATTGGACACATGTGTTTGAGTGAAAGAGAGAATAAGAGAAAGTTAAACAGAGACAGCATTACACATGTGTGTGTGTACGTGCATGCGTGCGTGTGTGTGTGTGTGTGAGTGAGTCTAAGAGAGCAAAAGAGATTGTGGCATTGTGGATTTCCCAGTCCCAATTCACCTCCTAATCACTTTGCTTACACACTAACACACATTTTGCATGCTCACGAGAGTCGCCATCTTGAGCCAAATTTCTAGCATGAAGTAGTTCAACCCTCTGATGCTCCCTCAATAATGAGCAAATTAAAGTGTTGGTTTAAAATGCGAGTGCTGACCCAGCAGGCAGTGCATTGCTTAATGCCATTACCAGAGTAATTAAAGCATGGCACAGCATACCACATTCAAATGTAATTTGACTGCCATGTCACACCTTTTCAAAAGACAATTATTATCATGGTCATCGCAGTATTGTCTTGTTTGCAAATCAGCGTCGTCTAAAATGATGCTTATTCTGTTGATCAAAGTGTACTGATCCAAACACCCATCTAAATTGCGGTAATCATTATTCGTAATGCAAATGTGCCGGTTCAAAGTAGCCCACTGTGCCCAACTGTTAAGTGATATTCTTTAAAGTGGTCACGATGTATTATTGATAATAATAAATTTTTTGTAAATTCTGAGCAGGGTCGCCTGTTCCACAAGTGCGTCCCGCACCTGTTGCTTTTTTATGCCCTATCGCCTCGATGCCTGCCCTCACATGTGAGTAGCCCTTACGTTAGTGACACTTATGATTAAGCTTAACTCAGAACAGAGGGGGATTGATTAGGTGAATAGGGACGGGAGGGGGGGGGGGGGGGCATAGGTAGGTGTGTGTCTGTGTGTGTGTGAGACAGAGAGAGAGAGAATTGCACGTGTGTGTGTATGTGTGTGTGTGTGTGTGTGTGTGTGTGTGCAAGTGTGAGAAACCAAGAGAGAGAGAGAGCATTGTGAATATGTAAGTGTGTGTCTGTGTGTGTGTGTAAGAGAGGGTGAGAGAGCAAAAGAGAGAGCGATGTGAGTGAGAGAAAGCATGTGTGTATGTGTGTATGTGTGTGTGTGCGCATGTGCGTGCGTGCGTGCGTGCGTGCTTGCATATGCTTGTGTGTACAGGCCTACAGCCAGACGCAGTGTCTCTGAGTCTCAGTGGGCCATGTGCCGGGCTGGGGCAGGATATCCCATACCTCCCCAGACAGCTGGGTATTGTGTCTCAGGAGTGTCGTGTTCTGATCCACAGAGACTCCGTCACAGAAACGTAGGACCTTTTTTGGCCCATATCTTTTTACCCTAGTGAGAAGGTTGGTGTGCCAGCATGTTCAGTATGTAGCTACTCATTCTCTAGCTAACTACACAAAAACCCAACAGATATTAATATCTGTTTTCCAGCCTTACCGTCTCATGTTTAGGTAAGAGGCTATTCTTTCCTCAAAAGCAGAGAAAAATAATATCTTTCCACTTTAGTCAAAATGTAAAATCAAACCTCCATGTTAATCTCACAGAGCATGAAAAAGAAATTGAGAATCATAATTATGCAATTTGTGTTACTGCAGTGGAGTCCACGGAGCGTTAGTCAGCCAGAATGGCTCTTTATTTGGGGTAATCGGCCATGAAACTAATTATATTATTATCTTTTACAAAAGCAGATCCATCTATAATAGCCGTCCACACTAAAAGTGCAGAAAAGGATTAGTAAAATTATAGTTAATTTACTGTGAAAAGCCTTCTAAATTTCAAAGACCAAGTAAGATGTGAAAAGTTACACCATGAATCAGAATTCTATCCTCACCTCATGGTGCATGCTAGGAAGTGCAATTTCAGTCATTATGAGTGTCATTACACACACTTCTTTTATTGTCAATTAGATTTTCATTTTTTATGCTTTCAGGCAGAATTAACTGGGGGACTGTAGACTGGGACTGTAAAGATTTTGGTTTAAATGGAAGAAACACTTTAAAACCAAATTAGTTCTGAGGTTAGCATACCTAAAAATGTACAGGATCATGTGGAGTGCACTGAAAATGCATCATAGTCTATTATAGAATCAGTTTTCTGACTCCTATCGGTCAAAACAAATGTTGCATAAAATCTAAATGCACAATATAAGAAAAGGCAGGTCATTTCTTAGTAAGTTAAAATTGGATACCATGCAACATGAGCTCTAATGTCAAAAAGCACAGGGAATTAGTAACACTACCCTGGACCGTGATGCGAAAGCACAAAGTGTCAATTTACTACACACCTTTCTTTTTGTAATGGGACATTTAGGCTACTACTTAATGATGCAATTTGACTTCACATTAGTTCTAAAGTAGCTTTAAAACGTGCTTGTGCATTAAGTCTCGCAATAATCAGCCAGAAAGATTAAAGTCGTTTTTGATTTAAAATCATACAGAATCAGGCTGAGTGTTTACAAGCACAAGCGGGTATACCAGCCCACCACAAATACAATATGGAGTAATTTAATAGCCTACATTTTTAAATGTGTCATTTCTGCCTCAATTATTTTTAAAGGATAAGGCTGGCATAATTATATATTTTTCTTATTGTCAAATTATCCTCTGAAAAGAGCAAAACATGCAGTGCTTCTCAATGGCCTGCTGTCTGACGTTCTCCCATCACACTCAGACACGCTTCATTCAAACCGTGCACTAAAATCATTAAACGCAGATCAGAAATACATATTGTACTTTTCAGAAAATACAACCTATTATCATGAAAACCATGGCCAGTGTAGTTTTTTTTTTTTTTTTTACCAAATTTACTTCAAAATTGAGAAAATTGTTCATTTCAATGGAGACTATTTTCAATATGTTGGTGCCAAAATGGAACTACTTTCTACATATCAAAAAAAAAACTCATCAAATGTCACTTCATAAAATTGTTTCAATTATGCTGATAAAAGCAATGTCTCTTTGATTGTTTTAATAGTTTTTTGGACAACAATAGAATCCTAAGGCTACCAGGATATGTGTAGATATGAGACATGTGTAGGCCTATAGGGCTGTGGGACACTTATCAGTTCAATTTCTTGACTTCCCTTAGGAGAAAGTGAAATAGTAGCCTATACAGAAAGAAACTGACAAACAAGCCAAAATTCTATTTCTCCATTTTATTTATTTATTTATTTATTTATTTATTTATTCATTCATGTATTCATTCATTTATTTATTCAGTCAATCACCAGGTTACTTCACTGGGATGTTTGGTACTAAATGACTCAGCATCTCTCAGCACCAAACAGCTAAATATATGCGTAAACCATACGTATTTTAGGGCAGCAATTGTTCCTCTCTGATACTCCCCCCGCTTACTAATTTCCATTGTGTGACAGGTTCAGCCTGGGCTTTAATGTCTTGAGTTGTACAGAAATGTTTCAGTTCAGTTGGACTTTCATTACCCTAATTTCAAAAACACATGTGGTTAATGGTTAGCATTTTAAATTTAAACATACTAACTGCATGACATTAGACTCCATTACACTGGATACATTAGCTTGTAACTGCAATACAATTGGGCTCGCTCTGAAATGGATCCCTCAGACCTTACTGTAAGTACTATCCGATGACACGAACATTGTGCTTTGAAACCTGTTACTTCCCACCTGTTATCCATCTACCCAAATGTAAGGTGACTTTGAACTTAAAGTTACCCACAGTGCCTCATTTCCAGTGCTTTTTTTGTTCTATCTGTTGTGATTAAGCATTGCTGTTCTGTACAGCATTGCGCTGAACACTCTGACAGTCCCACTGCGATGAGTGCTGACCTCTGCCCAACTCTATTAATAATGAAGTTTCCTGGTTGAAGAGCACTTTTTCCTCAGAAGTGTGCTGGCTCTCTGTGCTGTGGGGATTCCATTGTGTGCCAGCTTCCTGTCAGTTATGTCAATGAGGTGCTTGTGACTCGCTCCCCAATGCCCTTTGTCAGTGTGGGACATTTTTTTAGATTTAGTCCAAATGAGTTCACTCAATAGGCATGCATTATTGGTCCGTATCATGCCCCTCCAGACCCTGCCATGTGACTCGGTGTTGAATCTCACTAAACAGAGCGACACACGGACCGTCTGTTTGTCTGCTGTTTGCCTGGTATGTCAGAAAAACAGACCTGTGTGTGTGTTCTCTTTATCTCTCTCTCATTTAAAATATCTGCATTATGTACTTGGGCCCTTTAAGTCACTGCTCCCCTCTCCTCTCGCCCTGTCTTGTGGGTCCTTCCTCCTCCCCAATCTTGGCCTTGTTTACACACTTGGACTTGGCCAGGCTTTGCCAAGGGAATATGGCTGCTCTTCCAATTATAGAACAATACCACCACTCCACAAGACAGCTGAAAGGAAACAAAAATAAGAACACACAGTGTGGTTTGCAGAGCAAGCAAGAGAGAGAGAGAGGGAGAGAGAGAGTCCTCTCAGGAAAGACTCCTCTGACACAACTTGTCCTGAGGCTCAGTTCACTAACACCCCCTAACACCTTAAAGCCTCAGGACATCCCCCTAAATTCAATTAGATTCAACAAAAAAACACAGTACACAATAGCAGACTATCTCACCACAGTGACTGACAAAAAACTAAGAACAACCCTGACAAAGTACAGACTCAGCGAGCACAGCTTGGCCATCGAAAAAGGCCAGCATCAGCAAACATCGATTCCAAAAGAAGAAAGGCTGTGAAAACACTGGCATCTCAATGAAGCTGAAATGGAGCTGCATTTTATAACAAAATGTGAACAATACATTGAAAGATTAGATTAGATTATACTTTATTGTCAGATTTCTCTGAAATTAGTTTTGTGTCACAAGCCGTAGTCATTCTCACATACAGAGGAACAGCCATACATTGATACAGTAAAATAACACGAACAAATCCAAGAAAGGACGCAGGCCCAGATAACCTTAGTGCTTTTATTTTAAAAACATTTGCATCTGAATTGACCTCAGTGTGGGTATCCAAGGATTATTGGTGCAAATGTTTTTAAAATAAAAACGCTAAGGTTATCTGGGTCTGGGGCCTTTCTTGGATTTGTGTGTTTAAAAATGTACCTCCCTCGGTCAAAAGTAATGTTAATCCCATCTGACTCTACAGGTGTAACCGAGTTAAGAATATTCAAACATTTGTCTAAGGACCTGGAGAAGAATGTATTCAACCTGTCTGCAAACTCTGCGTTACAGTCCTCTCTGTTCCCAGACGTCTTTTCCGTTTGTTGCTGTGTTGCAGGTGATTAGGCAGGATGGCTGGTAGCAGAGAGGAACGTAATTGGTCCAATTGGAGCACCTGGCAGCTTGGGCGACTAAAGCTCCTGTGCTTTTTTGTTTTTTTTGGCTCATTCTCCTCTTTCCCCTCGCCGTAGGAGGACGAGCACCTTTTTTCTTTTCCCCACTTACAACACCTACAGGCATACCTTCCACAAATTATGTTTCCACTAACCCTACTATACATGTGTCATCTATTATAGTGGATCATTATTGGTATACCTGCTTATATAATTAATACATTGTTTGACGCAACCTAATGTTTTCCCGTGTCTCCCTTCTTATGTTTAGAAACTGAACAAGGATTCTTAACAACCGTCGAACGCTAGTGGTTTTCGGGTGGCTGACATCCCAGTCATGCCCTTCATAATATCCAAGTCAAACATAGAACTTCGACGTTAATGTCACATATTCAAATCTTTACTGTGTACATTCATGTAGACACAGATCCCACCGCCATTACTTTTACCCAAGCTGACATTTCGGTCAGCTCGCACCTGTGCAAATCCCTTGACTTCATATAGAGTCCGATGCTGCAGGATGTAGCCAAGTTTCCGTGAAACACAACAGTGAACGCCTCATGGACCTCAGAACAATACCTTGCGTAGGCTCGGATCTCGTCCACTTTGTGGTTCATCAATCGCAGAATTGAAACAACCAGGGAGGGTTAGCGGGGGCCTGGTGTATATTTGCCACAGACATCTCCAGACGCCACCCCTTCTTCCCCATTTCTTTCGATTACTTGTCCTTCTCAACTCCGGGGGAATAAGGCCCAAAAGTTAGAGAGACGAATGATTCTTTGTCGCCCATTGGATCGATGAAGATTGACCTTAAGCAAATTGTATCTGCTGTATGAGAGGATAGGACGGATATCCCTGCCACACCGTTACATTTAACGCACCGGTATGTTGTTTGTTGTGCTTGCAACCATAATATAAACAAAGCAATCCTCACAATCGCAAGTTTGACTTTACGGGAAAACATTTCATCACCTTCCTACGCACATAATAAACACAATTGGTAAACAAAATATGAAATACAATTTAATTTAAAACATTTAAAAAAAGAACATGACACAGAACATGACAAAATGAACGACTTAGACACGGTTTCGCAGCTGAACTGCGCAACTACTTATTCGTTTTTATTCTATTTACTTTATCATGTATTATTATATTTATTGATTATGTTTTTGTTATCATCAGCATTATTACCATTATTATAATCATTGATATAGATTTTTAATGCAATTTATTAATTATTATCTACCATTAGTATTCCTAAATCACTAATCCAAAAAAAAAAAGTTATTGTTCTCATGTGTGGTTATACTGTGGTAAATGCATGTTTTCTTTAAAACTGTATGATTTGCTGCAAAACTGCAAAATGTAGTGTACAAAATGTAGTGTTTTGTAAAATCAATAAAGCAAAAGGTAGAGGGCTCTGAGTTTCTCCCTTTGCTGTTGTCTCGAAGGGGCCCATTATTTGGGCCTCTCACAGATGCTAGCTGGCAGGGTGTTCTGAGAGTGGTCCCTGAAAGCTGCTGAATGCTGGAATTAGTGGTAAAAATACGAGCGAGAGAAGCAGGATGTGTGTGGGTGCCCCCTGTAAAAGAACGCAAGGTTGCCAGCACAGAGCTGTGCTCCTAACTCAAGTTCTGTATGTATTCAAAAGAGCCGGAACACTGTAACAGTGCAACATCATTTGTATTTGCTCTCTCAATATTTGCTGAATTGTGCACATAAGTACTTGTTTTATGATGAGCTTTATTGATGACATTTTCTTGGCAGGTTCCTCTTTAATAAAGAGATAATGATCTTCTTTAAAAAAAGAGATATTTATGATGAAGTATACCATAACTTTTATGTGGAGAAAAATTTATTATGTAGCCACACTACTAAAGGTACACTTTAAACATATTTTTATATCATGTAAGTTTGATTTATTACTGAAGTAATTTGGCTTGAACAGCTTTCTAAAAGTTTGAATTTCAGTCTTAAATGTAAACTCCTATTTACAGTCTGTTCCATTGGATCTGGAAAACAAATGGAACGTTTTCACCATCTCAACTACATAATTAAGGAGCTGAAAAATATAGTGTTTCAGATGTTCTTTCTCCCTCTCCCCAATGTACTAAATTATCATTCATTAAATCCTGGTTGTGTCCTGCATCTCTGACTAGATAATCACCGATTTCAGATTTGAGATGCTTGGAAAAGTTGTTTCTTGCAAAAGAACCAGTGTGAGGAACAAACAACTATCCTTAGCAATAAATGAGGGGAGCACACATGACACTGTGTGACAAAGGGATAACATTGTAGTTTATCTCCTGTAATTTTACACTGCCAACACTTTGTGACCAGGAAACACAGTCAACGGCAGTGCACCGCAGTCTTCAGCTTTGAAGTCAAAGAGTTTAAGCTTTGAGTCCTGAATGAAACACCACTGAACATTGTCTGTGTCTGAACATCCCTGAATGTTGTGCATGTGTCTGAACATCCCTGAACATTATGCATGTGTCTAAACATTCTTGAACTTGTTCTTGTGTGAATGAATAACATAAATATGAAATGAATGCACACTGGCATCCACTAAATGTATAATGAAATTGCCAAATTAATTCCCACTTATCTGTATAGTGAGAGGATATAATTTCTGCCTATATGAAAGAGAATTATTTTTGGTGCTATGAGCCTACACATTTCTGGGTATTTCTCCAGCAGTACCATTTTTAATGAAGCCATCCAAGCAAGTAAGAGTGCAAACAATATATCTTTATTAACTTCAGAAGTCACTTGCAGTCAGCAGCATTTTCATTATTATATATTTACACAGCAAATATAGAATATCAAATAATGTATGCAGATGTATGATGTATGCATAGAGAAGGAACTATGTATATTTAAACTTAAATTAACTTTTTGCTTTGTACTACAATATCTTATTCTAGAGCTGTTCTATAAATTGCGGTCCTCTTATTTTTGTCCTGATTCACAAGTGGAAATTCATTATCTTGTGAAATCACAAATCTTTAATTTGAGCAATGATTATGATTTAATTTAATCTAAATTGACAAATATCTACCGAGAAGAAAAAAGTAGCATAAACATATAATGAAATGTGTGATAGTCATTTATTTTAAAAGTTTAAGTGGTTTCTCACTCTGAAATGAACTATACAATCTTTAATAGGGCTCTTTGCTTTACCTAACTGTTGTTGCCTCAATGCTGTGGAATGCTAGTTCAGTGGTGCTAATGCAGAGATCCATTGCTATGATTAGCTGGAGGTCCACCTTTCATGTTGTCTCCATAGGGATAGAGTTAAGAGAATGGTTTATATATAATGGAAGCTGCTGCTATTTTAAAACAATGTACTGTAAGCTCCATGGATATATATGTCGAGGACATTGTATTATATTAAATTTAAATACATGAAAAGAACTTCAACCAATCTAATAACTCCATATCTAGGGATTAGATGTCTCATCCTGAAAGAAAGTTATGTGTTTTCTAGAACTATGTTTTTAACCATGTTTTGTGCATGTGTACAAATATCTGTACTTGAATATAAGTGTGTGTTTGTGTGCTTGTCCATATATGAGTGAATGGGTTAATGTGTGTGGATTTGAGTGGGCATATGCACGTGTCCTGTGGGTGAGGGTAAATAAATTTATGTAAATATATTTATGCTTGTGCATGTGTGAAAGTGGCTATTGCATACATTTTGTTGGGTCTTAGTGACAGACGTTAGCCTTGCATAGTGTCAGAAGCAGAGTCCTGTATAACTAGAAGCAAATTCTGGGCGGGGCCAACACGGAGTTGGCTCAGTCATCAACTGCCATAGTGGACACAGTGGTGGCGTTGATGTCGGTGGAGAAGGAGGCGGAGGTGGCCGTGGACATGCTGGTGGCGGTGCTGTCGCGGAGTTTGGGGCGGGGCTTCAGGAGCTCCTCCAAGTTCCTGTCTGGCTTCACCAGGAAGACGTAGCACTTGGGCAGGAAGATGCAGCAGAGCAGGCCGAAGCTGGAAGCCAGGATGGCGAAGATCTGGACGGCCACCATGAACTTCCCCCGCGTGCTCAGGTAGGCGGGGACAAAGGAGATCCACACGATGAAGAAGACGAGCATGCCGAAGGTGATGCACTTGGCCTCGCCAAGGTGGTCCTCCAGCTTGCGGGCGACGAAGGCGAAGACGAAGGCCAGCAGCGCCAGCAGGATGTCGTAGGCGAAGATGCAGCAGATGAAGACGATGGAGCCCTCGTCACACTCCAGGATGATCTTGATATTCTGCGCAGCCGTGTTTTTGATGGGGTGCGGAGGCAGGAGGATCAGCCACACTGTGCAGGCCACTGCCTGGATTAGAGTGCACACCACCACCAGCGCCCTCTGGTGGATGGGCTGAATGGGGTCGGGTCCGTCGGTGTCAATGACGTTGGCGTTGCCGTTGGCGTTGACGTTGGTGGCGACGATGGTGTTGGTGTCGGCGCCGGCATCGCCCTCGGCGGCGGCGGCCTCCCTGGCCTCCTTAGCTTCTTTGGCGGCCTTGGCGGCGGCTTTGGCGGCTGCCTTGGCGGCCTTCAGGACGCGGGCGCGGAGCATGAGCACGATGGATTTTCCCATGATGGAGGACAGGCAGAGGGCGAAACCCAGGGCCAGCGCCACCTGGCTGGTCATGCAGGACCAGTGCTGCGGCCTGCCCAGGAACACGATGGAGCACAGGAAGGTCACCACCAGGGAGAAAAGCAGTGAGAGGGTCAGTGCCGGATCGTTCACCTTGCCCAGGGGCGTGCTCACGTTCATCAGGAACACCACGGCCACCGCCATCGTCGCCAGCGCCCCGAAGGCCGAGATCACGATCAGGGTGATGCCCAGCGGCTCGCCGAAGTCCAGGAACTCGATAGTCTTGGGCACGCAGGTATCACGGTTGGCGTTTGACCAGTAGTCCTCGGTACACTGGATGCATTCCCTCGCATCTGTTTTGGAAATTCGCAAAGACAGAACACATAATTAGGAGTTTTGAAATCCTATTGATTTAAAAAATCATCTTTACTAAAGAAATAGGCTTCCAGGCAGCCATAACAGCAGCCTAGTGGGTGGTTTGTGTCCTGTAGAGAGAGACTTCCAGTCACAGCTGCTATGGCTAGTTGGTAGACTGGTGTCACACCTACCAGTGCCTGTTCCGTTTCACAGAAAAACGCACTATCATGCACCTGCATACATGCAAGCACACACACACACACATACATGCACACGTACACACTTAATGGATGCCGAAAAACCATGTTATATGCATTGTTTATATACCTTATAGATATTTATTCTATACATACTATACAATTGCTTGTATCTGACTCACACTCTTCTGAATCTAAATCCTATGACAGTAGAGCAGAAGGTCAGTGTTGTTCCCCGCTGCTAAAGCCTTATACTCATTGTCGCCATCACCTGTTTGATTGGAGATCTCGCCTTCTGCACAGGGTATGCAGTCAAAGCAGCAAACAGGCTCTCCCTGTCGGATACCTTTCCTGGTGCCAGGCTGACAGGTCTCACTGCACACAGAGCGTGGGGCCTAAGGCGAGCCAGCAGAGGGTGATGTTACAGATGTAAGACGTATTGCAGAGACAAAGCCAAAGGCTTAACTGTAATGCGTTGATCACAAGTTTTCTCACTTAAAGAATTCCACTCACAGAAGTAATCATATTTATAAGTTACTGTATTGGGTAAATCACACAGGAAAGGAATCATCCTACACACTGGTACTTATAACTTAAAAATTATCACATTTTTCCTTTCCATCATTTTTCTTTGTTACTGACCTCCATAACATCATTGTTCCAGATGATGGATGAATTCTTAATGGACAACATGGCTTCAGGGGGTGCCGAGCCATTGTAGTGACCAATCTGGACATAGGAAATGCTGCCATCTTCATTCGTTTGCCAATTAATAATATCATACTCTCCCAGCACCTCTCCGTCATTAAAGAAGATGGTTTCGCCAGTGTGCGGGACATTGAACTTGAGGTTCTTCAGGTAATACATTAACTAAGGAGAAAGGATGGGAAGAATAACAAGAGAGTTCCGTTACCTACTGTATTAGGCACAACAGTTATAAATAAACCAATTGCCTTTATTCTAAACAAAGTAAAAGTATGTGTATGCATGTTTGTATGTCTGTGTGTATGTGAATATGCATGCATGCATAAGTGTGTAGCGACATTGAAGAATCTTCTGTGTGTTTACCTGCCAGGGTTCAAAATCGCTGATGTTAGCACAGGTCTTCTCTTCAAAGGGCCCCTTTCCAGGCTCGCAGTGCTCCAGGTTATGGAGGGCGTGGGCCACAGCGTAGACGGCCTTGTACGCGCTGTATGTGAGGCGCAGCTGGGACACGTCTGTGTACGTGCTGTTCAGCTGCCGCAGGGACTCCCTGCCCGTGCACAGCCCGTTGGGTGCCAGAGCGTTCCTGGACATGGACGCGTTGAGGCCGCCCCCCCATCTGCTCGCCGGGTACTCCAAGGTGCAGTTGAAGGCCGTCTCCCAGAACTCCTCGGTGAGCGGGTCCATGTGCGGGTCGATGTCCAGGAGGTGTTCCTGCAGGCCCGGGATTACGGCCCTGCGGAGGCCAAAGCCCAGCGTCCCGCCCAGGAGGGAGGGCGTTCCCTGCCGGGCGATGAGGGCCGAGGTGACCCAGGCCTCGCTGGCGATCCAGGTGCGGTTGGTGACGTTGTGGCGCAGCAGCTCCCCAATCAGCGGGCTGAGGTCCACGTCAGAGGAGAACACCACGATGATCTTGGCGGTGGACTTCAGGACCGTCTCCACGATGCGGCGGATGTCATCCGGCGACTGGACCTTGGGCAGCGTCTCTGAGAAAGAGATGCACACCCCCGCGTCCTCCACCTCTTCCCTGAAGGCCTTGATGCCGTACTTGCCGTAGTCGTCGTTCGCGGCGATGGTGCCCACCCAGGTCCAGCCGAAGTGCAGCACCAGCTTGGCCATAGCAAGCGACTGGTGTGCATCGCTGGGAATGGTGCGCAGGAAGGTGGGGAACTGGAACTTGCTATTCAGCACCGTGCATGAGGATGAGTAGCTGACCTGAGGATGAAGAACACAAATAATCAAACGGGGGACTGTGACATTCTCAGCGAGGGCTGGGTGCTCTGATAGAAAGGAGAAAACCTGCAAACCACCCCCATTGCTAACCCAGGTTCTAGGGGACGGAGCAGGGAGAATTCATTCTTAGTCTAAATTTAAATTGCACAGCACAAAAATGTGTGGCTTCTCCATATTTTAAATACAACACCACATACTGATGCTTTCATTTGTCTTGTTATATAATAAAATGTATTAGAGAAAAACCATACGTGATTATTTAACACATTGAGTGATAGAATCCATTGTTCACTTTAACACATCATTGAAAAAAAAATTAAACTATTAATAATAATTAAATTTGCCAAGCTTTATAAAAGAAAACACAGGGAATAAGCACAGAGGGGCCAACCCAGAGGGTCATGTTTAAAGATAACTCTCCAGTAGGCCAGCATTTCCCACTCCAGAATCTTTACCTGGGGGAAATAGTAGAGGCCGAGAATACGTGCTGTAGCAATGGAGAGGTCAGACCCCCCTGCCCCCACAAGGGCTGCCAGAGGTGCCCCTGTGCCACAGCGGTAGTTGGGCACAGCCTCGTCCTGCCCGGTCAGGTATGTCAGTGTGCCCTCCACTGCCTTAGAGATGGTGAAGCAGGAGTCATAGATGACATAGCCCAGATCTGTGTTTGGCAGCAGGTCCTCGCTGTTGTTTATCTCGTCAATGGCAAATAGCATTGTCTGTGTCCAGCGAAAGGTTCGAAAATTAAACCTGAAATGAAAATAAATAGAAGCTTTATTATTGTTTCAACTGCGTATAATTCAAACTGTTTTGGCTTGAATGTTGAATTGTTAGGAGTATTAATATAGTACTAGAGTCAGTGATAAACAGTATTATTGATATTCTGGTTCATAGTATTAATATTATAAATTATATCATAAATGAATGTCATTATTGTAGAGATGAAAATAATCTTTGTTTGACTCCCTTTGATTTGTAGGTAAGTTGAGGAATGAACATCTTGAAAATTACATCAAAAATGCGTCAGTATTAAAAATTCCACTAGGTGGCGCCAAATGATAAATAAGGAAGACGGTTAGGCTGCTGACAAGACGGGAATTTTGGGGATTCCTTCAATTAGAGACAGAAAACGCAAGGAATGATGACATGACATTTAAACTCATGGCTGTCGCCTGTTGCTTATTGACCCTGGTTTGAACTGAGGACTTGTATGTTTTTTTCTTTATTTTCTCCACTGGAATTCTCTAGTAGGCTATTTCTTCGAATGGTCGCTGTTTCGGTTCTTTTAAAATAACATTAATGGGATCGGTAGATAAATTATTACATTTGGTAGTGTTCTCATAGAGCACAGTGCACTTTGATAGTAGAGGCCCAGAGTGAATATTGCTAAATAACTTCGATGTCACAATTTTAGACTAAATTCATAACAATTTTGTTAAAATCTGTTTTTATCGGACAATTCAGGTATCACATAACTCTTCTCTTTCCATGGTCCGTGAAAGGCATTCATCCAAACCCTCTTGTTGTCTTTCCACTATCTCATACAATTAATAATATAATTAGTCGTCATATAATTACTGATCAATATTTTGCCATATCTTCTGATAGTCACCCATTCCACAAAATAACAAAGATAGCCTACATTATTCTGTTCGCAAGCGCCCTCCAGCACAGGGCGGGGGAGGGACCCCTGGGGGCTGTGCGCTTTCCTCTGAGGCCAGCCTCAGCGAAACCAAACCATTGGTTGATAAGTTAATGACGAGGATGTCGAAATTCAGAAAATAATTTCTGAATTGGTTGTCAAGACAAAAAATAGGGTTCAACCTAATTTTAGGGAGGAGCCAAGGCTTCATAATTACAGCAGCACAAAGCAAGAGAGCTTGGGAGACATTGCTTAGGAACGAATGTCAGACAACATTACTCCACAAAATGTATAGGCTACTATAGAATTAATACCTAGCAGGATCATTGTCCCAAATTACAAACATAATTAATTAATTTATTTATTTATTTATTTATTTTTAGATTTAAATTCAAATGCAATTAACTCCTCTTGTTTATCCTCTAACCGAAAACTTATAGAAATGCCTCAGGCGACTACACAAAAACATTTGCCTACAACTAAGGTGTATAATAGCATCCTGAAATTTTTGTTTAGAATGTTGAATTAACATGCGTAATAGCCCAACGTTTTATTTGGAATGGTAAATGCAATCATCTTCCACTTTAGTTCATCACACTTTTTATTCTATGATAATGAGTTCCAAAACGATAACCGTTGTAAAGACGCACAGACATCCTCACCCTTCGCATCCTGACGACGTGGGAACCGATGAGGTGTTGCTCTTAGAAGAGGCCAGTCGATAATGCACTGGAAACATTCCCCCTACTATCACCTTCTTCTTCTCTGTGCTTTTATAGCCATTCAAATTGAACTTGGCTTTCAGTTTACAGCTAGGTTCTGCCGAAATAAAAATTACAAGTTGAGAAACCATATATAGTCCAAATATAATGCGAATTCTTAAATCCATATTCGACAAAGGATATGTGTGACGGAAAGCATGCCAGGGCCTATGTGGGTCCTATCGGCAACTGTAATAATGGGAGAAGCGCTTCCTCGCAGCAGAACCTGGCTTACATCTCAAGGGAATTGACATGTTGCATAAGACAATTCACCTAGAGTGTTACCGAAAATAAAAGTCGGCTATATACATAGGCTAATTGCAAGCGCCTTTTGTCATCTGTCGTTGTGAACTTTTATTAAAATGAAATAAATTTTTTAACCTTAATTTATGCAAGGCAGAGGCACGCAATCATTTTAATTTGCGCTCAATCGAATGATATATTGCCATCATTTTGACGCATAGCGCTCTCACATATATGTCGTGTCGGCTAATCTGTATAATACATTTAGGTTCATACACTGAGGTGTCATTTTGGAGGCTGAACATATGGAATGGATACAAGTTGCTTATTTCACATGCCCTCCCCGTAGCTATTGAAGAAGCTGCACTAAGATCCATAAAATGTCAAATTAGAGCTCAGAAGCGAAGGAGCATCCTAGCAATTAATTTAATCCACCGTTGCATTTAAAACAATTATCTAATGAAATAAAAACCAATAAGGTGCTACAGAAAATTATTTGGATACAGCAGTCAGGTTCATTTTAATTTCCAAATGGGCCAGGTGGGAGATGATTCAAAATCACATAACAAAAACGCTTTGGGGCTAATTTAATTGTGCTGTGCACGCGTCAACGTGTGCTTACAGTGTGCTTGAATGCTTTTTACGTAGCCATTTTGTCCTGCATGCCGCATAATAAGATACAATATCTTTAGGCTCCTCCAGGCTGTTGTTGTTAGTCTGAACCTGTTGCCACTTGTCCCACAATCATACATGAGATGCACACCTGAACCCCGGCTCAATAGCAGGCACGCGACAGTGTCATGGGAGGTCTCAGTTTTCCCCCCAGTCAGTTTGATAGCTCGCGGTGATGAGATGTTCATAAACAGGCGACTAATCTAATTAAACAACGGTCGCTGGATCTTCTTGCCAATTATCTTTGACGCTAAGCAATCACTTCAAGTTCAGCTGACTGAATATGTATATGAGTAGCCTAAGTGTAATTTATTTTGAGACACTGTTGACTGTATACCATAAGCTACGAAAAAACTGTGTCTTGGTGAACCTTGGTTTATGTAAATTTAATAAATGGCATTTCAATAAAATTAACGCTAAAACAAGCTGCAAAAAAGCAGCTTTTTTGAAAATAAAATAAAATTTATACATTGTCCCAATCTTGAGGGGGGGGGGGGGGGGTTGGTACTATATGGACTATTAGTAGCCCACTAAAGTGGACGGGACCAACGGAACTAACTTGATGGACTAACAATCAACAATAAAACATTCAGTTGGCTACCATATACTGTTGTGTTTTGTATATGTAATCTGATGAATGTACAAAATGCCAAGTTACTCACACATACAAAGCACGGTCTATAAGTCAATTAAGTTCCTGTATATTTGCAACTTAAAATAAATACTGATTTTATAATAAATACTGTACATACATCCACTCATATATAGAATACTTCATTATCCCCATTGGGACATTTCCCTAGCAGCATGGAACATTCACATTTACAAACAGACATTTATACCAAGAAACATACAACCATTCATGCTACAGAAATGCTGGGCGAATAAATACATACAGTACATTCAGATAAAAATTTGACATATTGACACCTATTAAAATAAATCTTTATTCTTACAAACCTGTCCTAACATATGTTTGCCCCATTAATGTACTGTATCTATGCTTGTACACAGGGGCATGTTACTTCAAACAATTTGGGAAGCATTGGGTAGAATTGCTTTGGAATACAGCTTGTTTAATTTGAATGGACGTGTGAAGTTGTTATGAATCCTGCCTGTTCAAATGGGGTCAGAAGGTACAGAAAACTTTTTTAAGGGCAGAGAGTCTGTGGTCATTGTGGTTATTTCTGTAGGGAACAAGAACCCTGAAAAGTGCCAAATTCTCGGTGTTGTATAGGTATGGGGGCATGCCGCCCCATCAAGCCGTAACTTTGCGGGATGAATCCCAAAATTTGAAAATACATACATACATACATACATACATACATACATACATACATACATACATACACATACACACACACACACACACACACACACACACACACACACACACACACACACACACACACACACACACACACACACACACACACACAAATAAATAAATAAATAAATAAATAAATAAATAAATAAATAAATAAATAAATAAAACAGCGATATTTTAAAGACAACAAATAACCTTCCGGTTTTAAAACAAATCACGTATACCTTAAATCGCGCATTGCGAACACAATCATGAACCGAACTTACGAAATAACGATAAAAAAAGTGTTGAAAGACCGACACATTGAATCGGAATTCAGTTTGCTTCAGATGTTCTTTGTATTCAGTTTCGTAACCGATAGGCTGTTCTCACTTATGTAACATTACGGCGTCTTGGGCCAGGCATAAACTTTTGAAATTGCTTTTCTCAAATTGGTAAAATTGATTGTACAATTGCCTTAGCAACCACATCGCCGTAGCCTACTTGTTCAAGTGGACAAGCTACCACAGTGCCCTTTCTGAACAGACACAAACTCTTGTGACTCTCACGAGGCACGCGTAAAAAGCATGACAGGGCTCCCTCTCCTGACAGGGATTAGGAAAATCAATTGAGTGTTTTGTCCCGTGAATCCGATTCTGCACGACGGCGAACATGTGCTTGCAGTTCTTGCAAACTTTAGTTTGCCATCATCAATATGAGTGTCTCCCTTGTGCTTCCACATTTTGGCAAATTAAAACCTTTTCATCCCTTTATTTTCTTAAACTGGACTCTCCTGGTAAAACATGACTGAATACAAACAAAATACTTTCAACATGGACTTCTTTATTAAAGCTCAGTTTTCATTGTACAAATTTCAATGTTGAAACTGCATGCAGTAGCTTGGTTTGAGGCACATTACTAAAGAAAAAAAGCACTGTTTTAAACAAAAAATCTCTCGGACATAGAATTGCATAAATTAAACGTAAAAATGTATTTCATATTGCAATTAAACCCAACTACCCAATCAAATGTCCATTACAAGTCCTCATTTCCTTGGAGACATAAGTAAAATGTACACGTAAAAAGGCGACATACACAGAGGGAGAACATTTAAGAACAAGTTTTGCAATTAAGACACGGAACAAGTCCATCTTGCATTGTTCAGTTTGTGACGAACAAACACAGTTTGCAATGATAAGTACGAAGACAATAAATACCTAAATATAAGCTTTTTTATTACCACTGTATAAAATTGATCTAAATCAGAGGTTTCGTTCATGAGGCCAAAGTGAAAGTAACTGGGTGTGAAAGCCTGGTTAAGCTTTTGTGGTAAATATATCTAATCATCATCCTTACGCTCACCAATTGACAAGTATAAATGTCCTGCGAGCAGGACCGGAACCCATGGCCAGGAGCCAGAGAATCTTCATTTGATTCTCTCTCGCGCAACAGACCCTGGGGGACACCAGACTCAAACACCAACAGCCAGAATTGACCCCTGACACTTCACTTACGAGGAACAAACCTCCTTTAACCTGGAAATACAATTACTCTAGAAAGCAGAGAAGCACCAAGGCCATGGATAAAACAAAATGAAAATGAATGTGCAAAAGTTAACTTCACACTACACCAAAACTGCCTGCATGGTGATTGTGATGATAATGATAAAGTGTTTGAAGTTGATACAAATGGGTCAGATATTCCCCAGTGTGTCGCCATTATGTTTTTTAAATCATCTTTTTATTACAAAAGCACTTATTGCAGAAAGAAAAAACAGTGCAGTATAGACTCCTGTTGGTTTTGGGTCTTCATTGTATCAGGAAAAACAGGCACAAGCTTTGCCACACACCCCATTTTTTATTTGGGGAGTGGGGGTGTCCCTTACAGTAGCACATCTATGTAAAACTATCCGTTTACATTTACCACACTCAGCGGCTTACAAACTCCACCAGTGCCTTCTGGGAACAATTCAGTGACCTAGATGAATTTTACATCCCCCAGAAATTACGTGCCACTTTTAACAAAATTTGGCAAGACGTTTTAAGAGCGTGAATTGGTCACATCTTCGCGATGTTGAGTTACTGCACTTCTGCTACAGTACTTAGAGTGCATGGACTCGATACGTTTAAATAGTTTATATGTAAAGGTCCTGGAGTAAAGAAAACCCACGACTTCATGACTACAGTGAACAAAGTAAAAACACAGAGGCAATGCATAACAGGCAAAGAGAGCAACGACTCTTTGAACACCTTTCTCTTTTTGCGGTTTGTTTCATGTTGCGACTGGAAGTACACCATGTGGTTAGTCCACAATGTGCTTTCACGTATGACCTTCAAGAGGACGCAGCATTAGCAGAATATTAAAACAACACATGGTCAACAACAGAAGAAAAAATAATAATACAACCACCCCCAAAAAGGAGGTGGTGCAAGGTAGCGGCTCCAGGTGTGCGCTGGTCACAGTACTGCCTGCAAAAATTGGGAATGTTCATATCTGAAGGGGGGGGGGGGTGGTCAGATGGGGTGGGGAGGGGGGTGTGACGGTGTTAGAGGACAAGGGGTCAGAGGTGGGGTGGCTCTACTCCCATTCTGTGGTCCCTGGGGGCTTGGACGTTAGGTCAAACATCACCCGTGAGATTCCAGGGATCTTCTTTATTTCGTTCACCATCTTTAGCACCACCTTGGGGCAAAGAAAGGAGTTACAAAAAAGGATTAGAGAACAGCGGAGGAAAGGACTGCTGTCCTTCACGATTCTGTCCCTTCTCGTGCTGTGGTGTGGAGTAAGGTGTGGGGGGTTGCCTCTGGTGTCGTGTACTTTAACAGACATACCTCCTCTGGGATATGGTCGCCAGGTGTGGCGGGAATGCCGGTCATGAAGTCGCTGGTGATGAAGGTCCGAATGACCACTGATCGTCGACACGAGGGCTGCTTCTGTAGGGGGTCTCGGTCAAAATGCAGGGGGGTGAGGATGACCGGCATCTGGCTGATCTTTCCGGAGTAGCCTACAAAAAGAGATACCAGTGACCAAGAAATTTAACACATTATAGGTCAGTGGCGGACATAAGGCATACGCAGGCTTTAACGCACTACAGCACACTAACTAGTAGCACTTCAGAGTCATGATCCTTGGGTTATAATATCTGTATACATTTCAATATGACATCTTTATGACCTTTGTTACACAAAAAGCCACAGCATATTTCATCCAATAATTCCCCAACCACTGCTGAGGAAAGTAAAACCTGTTTGTAACACTACCATAACCAAAGACATTCGAAACTTTTTTGTTGTCATCTTCATTTCACCTTATTTTTCCAACAATATTGTATCAGAATGTGTTCAAATTGCGTCTCGTTGCTGTTAAGCACTTTGGGCAGTAAATGTTGTATGAAAGTGAAATGTGATCTGTAAATAAAAAGTTATTACTCCAGTACTTAGTAGCAGAGAGTAACGGAGGTGGAGAAGGTATCCCTGGCCTTACCAGACTCCCGCAGGATGGAGTGCGCCACGAAGTCGGCCTGTCTGAGCGTGCTCAGCACGCCGGTCGTCAGGAAAGTGGGGGTGATGTCTGTGGGCGGCTCCTTCACCTGCGGCCCGAACACATACACCACTCTAGAGTGGGGGGCGAGCGAGAAACGCAGCGGCTGAGAAAACCCTGCCGGGACGGCGCGGTTTCGAGGCGGGAAAACCGCCAACGTTCGCGAAGCGCGGCGAGGGCAAGAGACGAAACAAAGGGGAGCAAGCGCATGGGAGGGGGGAAAATTTGACGGCTTTGCCCCGTTTCCCAAGCCTCACGGTACCTGTTGATGCTGTGGCACATGCGGGGGATGAGTCGGGCCAGGAAGAGCAGAGACTCCCAGTGAGGGGCCTCCTTACTGGACACGCCGCACACGTAGCTGTACGAGCGGCAGTCGCCCTGCAGGCAGACGGAGAGGGGAAAGAGTGAGGGAGAGGGGAAAGACAGTGGAAGACGGTAAAGAGTCAGGGAGAGGGGAATGACTGAGGGAGAGGAGGAACACTGAAGGAAGAAGGCGGCTTTGTTTATGTAGAGTTTACAGGAAAAGTAAAAAGCTGGTAAAAACCACACTCTAAATTGTTTTTAACCTTCTTGCACTGAGATCGACAAGCAATCAAAGCCTACACCCAAAAATAGGCTCAGACTTAACTTCCCCACAACCCTCAGAGTAACCTCTGCTCTGTTTTGACTGGGTTTTGGTAAATGTAAATGTTTCCTTGGCACGCTGTCAGTGTTTCCAGACGAGGTCTCAGAGCATAATGGTGACACTGGGCACAATTTTAAGAAACTATCCACTGAGGTTACAGCTTCATAGAATGAAAACAAAAACATCCCAGCATACTGTTGGGTCTGAAAAGATACTAATTGGGGGGTGGTGAGGTTTAAAAAACGGTTTCTGTTTTCTACAAACAGCCAGAACTAACTTATCCTCTCTCCACCCAGCCAGCCAGCCAGCCAGCCAACCTCCCCCCGTCCCCCGAATCCCAATCCACATGTCTCCTGCCTCTGTGTCTGGTGTAAATATAGAGGCCTGCGGTGTGCAGCAGGAAGTGAGCGGAACACCCAGTGCTACAGCAGTTTTTCTGGTTCCAGTGTAAGAGCCTGTCTCTGACTCCATGGTTTTCCACAAACGCAATAACAGCTTCTGGAGAGCTCCACCCTCCCACCACCTCTCGCTCAGTCTCACCACTCTATGTCTTAAAAACTCACTTATTCAGTGCAAACTCTCACAGTCCTGCAATCTTGCTCTCCACACCTTGTTCATACAGCGCTCATTGGCTGAGCTCGAGCCAGATAACCGCTGTGGTCAAAGGTTCGACTGTCACAGCGAATACCTGATAGCACGAGTAAGCAGGACCTTAACAGTACACCCCTGCCCCAAAACAACAACAATAAAAAATGGGATTCACCTTGCCTTCAGAGGAGCAACCTAGACGACATGGCACAATTCTGAGAACAGCAGTGCACTTTCCCTCAAAGTGACAACCACTCCACATCATTACATCATCAAGAATGCAAAGTCTGCCAATGACAGCCACTTCAGCCAGGTAGTGTACTTCACGGCAGATAGGACAGGGGCCACGAGTCCCTTCTCGTACCTGGACACCGACGGTTTTGATTGGCAGGAGGAAGGCATTCAGTGAATGAAGGCTGGTGATCTGCATTAGCTTCTCCTCTTCCTCGTCCGAGATGCAGGACTTTACCCTCTGCAGCAGTGTGTGTGGCTGAATGGAATGGCAAATACATTAGATGCTTTCCAAAAGTAGGACACGAGTCAGAAGCTTTTAGGCCATTCGTTTATCTATCCTCAAAAGACTTAATCTATGTGAAAACTCAAAGGCTCAATTCCGTAACTACACTGCCAGCATGAACAGGGACAGTTATGAAACGCAATGTTTCTCCTGATACTGTGTTGGTGAAATAAGAACTGCATCATCGCTTAATTTTGCTTCCATGCCTCGATTTATGGTATCCGCACTGCATTACAGTGCACTCCCTTCACTGCAGGGTAGGAAGGATTCTGATATTAGTTCCACCTCTCTATGCTTGACATCATGAATGGGCTTATATAGGCCTGGAGGGTCACAGACCGCCCAATTTCACTCTCACTAAGCTCTTAAAGCCAATCATATGCACAGGAAGCCAGCCCTGCTGCTCACCTTTTTGACGCTAGCTGAAAAGTCCGCGACAATCTTCAAGATGTTGTTCGTCTCCGCAAAGTCTTTGCAGACGTAGGGCTCGTCTGCACAGATCACCCTGATGGCCAGACCAGGACCTGCAGGAGACAGAGAGTAACTGACAGCTGTATGTCACTGTCTACTGAGTGTCTAGCACAGATAAAAAACAAAACAATACAGGTGAAATATATAAAATACGTTCACAGATGGGCCCTCTCATTTTATGATCGCTCACTTTTTAAAAATTCCAGCAGCTCATGCTTTGATTTTAGCTTAGTGTGTCATAAAAAATTTACACAAGGAACATCTATTCCCAGATATGCCAGCTATACAAGTTCAATATTTTAAAAATAATAAAGAATCCAGAATACTGACAGATTGCATGGGCAAAGAAGTTTTTTCCAATCAGTTCCAACTGCTGATCCACACATTAGGACAGCAGTGAACTGGTGTGTTTAGATCACTGCGATCTTTGCCAGAAGTTTAAGGGTTCACATCCATATATAGAACACTGCTGGCCTGGTTGCAAAAAAATGTTAGAAATGTGAGCAGTGCAGATGACCAGAGACAAAGCCCCCTCTAAACAGGAGGCAATGCTTATGTAGCAAAATGCAGCCTCACCAGGGAAGGGGTGTCGAGAGATGATGTCTTCAGGGAGCCCCAGCTCTCGTCCCAGTGCTCGCACCTCATCCTTGTGGAAGTCTTTGAGCGGCTCGATTACTTTTCCCTGGAGGGCCACAGAGGCAGCGTGAGGAGGCAGAGCTCAGAATTCACAGAGGCTCCTTTCTCCCCACTATTTATTATCAGTCTCAGGAGATACTGTATTCAAATATGTGTGGCAAGGAGCTAGACATCAGTGTCACGTGTCTGTGGGAGTTCTGCAGAGTATCACCAAAGCAAATGTATTCATAGAAAAAGAGAAGAGAAATGTGTGTGTGTGTAGATCATACAAACATTTTTATGAATATCCACTTTTATGCTGCCTCTTATTATGCTACCACAATTCTGATATTGTCCTCCAATAGCTTGGTAACTGCAAAGTTCCAACCATTATGAATGGAAGTCGATACATCAATGTGCATTTCACAGATACCGGACTACTGCCTATGCTGACACCTACACTATCTGATTTGATACAGCTTCATTGGAGGCTGCTTGCATGATTGTTAATGTTAATGACACCTCTGCTCTACAGTTATACAAATTGTGCTTTATGGATGGCCAGTCAGAGCTCAGAGGTTACAGCAGCGTACCTGGTCGCGAAGCTTGCGGATAAGCTCGGTGTCGTTGTGGTGCGTCTTGATGACCTCAGCCTTGCCGCTGGCGATGACTGAGGCGCTCTCAATCAGGTCCGGTCTCAATGTGCCCTGGGCCAGGTACACCTCATCAGGCTTCAGGTTCATCTCCCCAATTACCTCATTTGCCACCTGCAGGGATCAGTACAAGCAGTGCACTTTATTTAATCTAAGCCACTGGTGTTCCGTGGTAGTCATCCATTTATTAATCTATCCATCCACCCTTCATAAATTAAACAAACATTAACAGTGTGGTGCATGATCTGGCATTAATTATAACCCTTTGATTTGCCATGAATTCATTTCAATATTTTGAGCAAACTAGTTAGTGCTGAATTCAAACTCAAAGTACCCTTTCCTGGAATTCAATCATTCCAGACTATGAGTCTCTGCTAGGAGACAGAGGATGGGTATGTAAAGCAGTATTTGCTATTTTTACACAATGCAACCCAAGAATGGACATCAGTGTGACTGGTGTGGGAATCAGCTCAACTCAGCATCACAAACTGTTATGGGCTGCAACATAACATATAAAGACAGGTGGGCTCCTGTGGAAGATGGTTTTAATTTGTCACCAGGCCATTTAAAATACTCCGATGGAACTTCAAAACAGGATTACCCAATTGTGTGCTGGTATAAATAAGGGTAACCTCAGAGAAAAGGTCCTGCAAAATAAGGTCCTCTGAAAGATGAGCACCTAGATTAAGGTCATTCAAGAAGTACAGACCTTGACGAAGGTGTCGCCAATGATTTTCCTCTTCTCCTCAGGGTTGGTGGTCATGTTCAGAGTTTTACTGATGCGCTTCCTGGGGGTTCTGTCCTCTTCCGAGATGGGCAGAGTCGTCGTCCCGTTGTAGAAGGTGTGGGCCGCGTTAACAACTGAGAAGGAAAGAGAATTGGGGGGGGGGGGGGGGGGTGAATGGATAAATGGGGATGCTAAATTAAGACCCCCACAAACTCTGTAACAAAGACTGTACTACAAGCCATTTGCTGATGAATAATATGACAGCACATATGAATACTGTAAAGCAGATTTCCCAAACAAAAAAAAAAACATTAGCATTAATTGTGTGGACAGAAGTTATTTGTCTCGAGAGTGTGTTACATGTTAATATGTGGATGCAAGGCCATTTTATCCTGATAAACTTTAAGGCACTTTTGTAAGTCGCCCGGATAAGAGCGTCAGCCAAATGATAAATCAACAGCAGTAAAAAGAGGACCACGTGTGCATGAATCACCCTTGACGCTGCAGTCGCGCCAGACACGGATTACCTTTGACTTTGATGCCTAGCTTGGTCAGAGCCTCCTCCACGCTCTGGCTCTCCCTCTTTCTCATGAAGCCGTTGTCGATGTGGACGGCGATGACCTGCTCCTGGTTGAGGGCCTTGTTGAGCAGGGCGGTGCACACTGTGGAATCCACCCCACCGCTCAGCAGAACCTAGGGGGAGCACACGTTTGGGCCGTGCATGAGCTGCGTTTCAGCTTAGTTCTTCAGTCAAGGAGGAACCAACACTAAACCTGTCTGGATTTTCACATGAAAGTGGATGAGGAGCAAGGCATGCTGGGTATATATTCTGAGCCTGAGGCACAGGGACGGAGGGAGCAGTAAGATGTGTTATCAGAACTAAAATCTAATTAATTCCTCTAATTTATCCCTTTGTCTCTCAAGAGAGAGAGAAAACCCACTTTCTCAAAGCTGTAAAGAGCAGGGAGAAGGATCACCCCTCTATGGGGAAGTGTGCAGTTTAATTGATGCTTTAATTGCTCAACCTCAATCCACACCCAGCTCCCCAGTGATGTAATCAGCAATCACTGAGAATAAAGCACTTGACAGACAGCCCTGCAACAACCTTGGCCTCTAGTTTATCCTAAGTAATAATATAAAGTATTAAGTATAAAATCACAAAGAAATTACAATTCAGTGAAGATCTACTGAACATATACGTATTCAACGACCATCTGCCAATGGTGAACATTTGCTTAATAATTTTTTCCAGGATTTAATTTATTAGCTTTATTTTACAGGGACAATGCATATTAATAACATTTCTGTAAACCTGCCAGAGTTAGCTGGGGAGGCTAATTTTAATCTGTAGGATATGGATTCTGTGGTTTCTACGGTAATGGGACTTGAACATGCCTGACAGGACACCAGGCCACTGAAAGACCACCCCAATCTGACTCTGTTCAGGGGCAACAGAACGCAGACGCTTTAACGCATTCAGAAAAGCTCACCAGCACTTTGGACTTGTCCGCTCGCTCCTGGATCTCACGGATGCAGGACTGCTGGCGGTTCTGCACTGTGAAGTTGCAGGTGCAGCCGGCAATCTCAAATAGGAAGTTCCGGAGCATCTCCATGCCTCGTACCGTCAGGTCAACCTCAGGGTGGAACTGAGTCCCGTACAGTTTCTTCTGCTCGTTGGCAATCCCTGCAGGGATTATTCAGAGTGAGGCACTACAGGGGTATGCATTATTCTGGCTTTTCCATTAAATTACAAAAAATGGCTCTGAGCTAGACTAATCATATTTCTCAACACAGGCTGCCAGATGCAGCTCGGTTTGTAAGAATTCTATAATAGCACCTTTCCTGGCCTTCTGAGGAAATGTCCCAGAAATATACACGTAAGCCTGCAAATTTGGCTTCATTTCAAGAATGTGTGACACCACACAATGCATGGTTGAGTTATTTTTTCTTTATTATTTTTTTTATTAGAAGAGTCATATGGCAAATTTGTGTATATCCCTGAACTGACATCAGTAACATTGCAACATTTGACCTCTGAATTCGCCCAGGAATGGTAAACCCTGTTATGTGGTTTTCTCCATTCTGCTCAATATTTGATTCCAGAGATTTGATTCCAGATTGTTGTAGGGATGGGTTGAATACACCTCCAAACCTGCAATGATGTTTCCTGACTGGGCCACCACTTTGAACCCGTCAGCCACCTTGTCAACACTGTCACCATGCGTCAGAAGTACCAGCTCCTCTTTCTGCAGACCCCTGTGGAAGACCACCAAACAGGAAGTCAGTAGGCAACCAGACCATAGTCCACTGCCCTGAAACAGACCTGTACACCAAACCGCTCTCAACTGCTGGATCCTGGGTCAGTCAAGCCTTCAACAGTCAGAAGAAATTATTTATTGAGAACTGATCTGAGATCAGAGCTACTGACAGAAGCAGGTTACGAAGGACCAGTGGAGCAAGCGTGTCTTCTAAGGAATTCAAATATTCCTATTTCATTTCAGTTAATTTACACGTACAATAGTCTTAAGGGCACCAACTGACACATGGTGCATGACTGCAGAAACATCTTGGGTACGGGGTCAAAAAATAAGACAAGCAAACTTATCCTGAATAATAGACACAGAAAATGAAATCAGCAGTCATCAAACTCAGCCCTCCTCCATTCCTTGCCCAAGACTACTACATCGCCAGAGTTCATATTTGAACTAAAGCAGGCTCTCATATATATTTGCCATGATATCATTGCTTTAAAATGATGTTCTTTTTGCCTCCTTATCTTTATCCAACTCACCTGAATAGAGAACAGGAATTATCCAGCCCGATGCTGAACACTCCATCCTCCCGCATGCTCTTCCTGTGAACAGTGCCTCCGAAAACTTTATTCATCATCTGCCGGAGGAAAAGCAGGTGACGATCAGGGCAAAGCAGTGTGCCCCAGGACTCACAGACATGTTCAATTTACATCGGGATCTAGTCAGGTAAAATTTTAAATGAATTTGTCACAACACTTCTAGTGCACACCGGTTTCAGCCCAGGATGTTTTTTTGAAGACTTTGAGACAGTCACCGAATTCCAGTCTCAGTGGTGGATGGTCATTGCAGCAACGGCACCTTTTTCTGAACAGGGATTCATTCTCTTATCGCTAGACGACATCAAACCAGTGGACTTGCTCCGGAAAAGAAGCGGGCCAGAAAGTGAACGTTCAAAATCAATCGCTGCAACTGCAAGAAAAGGGCTAGCAAGGGAGGAGCGGCCAGTCCCTGCGATTCAAGTTCAGTACAAACTGTATAGCCGAGCTGCATACAGAAACACAGGGACACACAGTGAACAGGACAGGTCGTCTCCTCTCACCTGCATGCCATAGCAGATCCCCAGCACCGGTTTCCCAATGGTGAAAATTGCAGGGTCGAACCGGGGTGCATCCTCTGCATAGACAGAGTTTGGTCCTCCAGATATGATGATAGCCCTGCAAAAGACAAATGGGACTTTTCAATCCTTCAGCCCTTAAACCAGGGATGGACAGGGAGGGCCATATCCATTTATGGGTATCAGACCCACTTCAGCTTTTAATTACTTAATTAACCAGATAATTTACATGAGCTGATATTTTAGCTACATTCCATGAAATGAACAGCAGCTGATGAATGTTCTTGTAACTGGTGGCAGCAAAAACCTGCATACGCACCAGCCCTCCAGGACTGGAGTAGCCCACCCCTGCCTTAAACACTCCGTTATGCGAGTCTTCAGGGAACATGATTGACAAGGGAGGCTTCAGGATTCTTTATTCTCCTCTGTGAGAGAGCCTGAAACTGAGAAGTCTAAACTGTTGCCTATATTTGCTTTGTAAAGTAAAAAAAATATCCTGAACCAAAATCCATATTTCAGTATTTACACATCTCAAAAATGTATCATGCTATTTAGTTCACAAGGCAATGGTGAAGCTAACAAAAATGTAAAAATTGGCATAGCAGATAGCACTAGCATCCCAAATGGTATGTAAAGCCTGCAGCCATGAATATAAACTCTTAACAGCTCAAAAGGCTGTTTCATCCAGACCCAGCACAGAGCCGGGTGGGCAGACAAAACAGTCTCACTAACAGCTCCTGCTGAGAATCTGCAGCAATAATGCTGGAATACTCATGGAAAATACTGTACGCGTGACCCCAAGCATTATAATAAAAGAAAAATGAAAAAAATCAGAATCTGTCGTAATGTATCCGTCTCTCTCCTCTACACACATTCCTCAATAAAAAAGCGGACCGTGAGTACGCTACAAAGTAGAAACCAGCTTCAGTGGCACAGTCGGTGAAGCAGCAGCAATAATTACCAATTGTCTTCCAGCTAGGCAGTAATTACTGTATTAAAAGCACAAACCTTCATGATCTGAAGACACTGGAAACACATTTCCGATGTGTCTGTTCTATCCTCTGAACAAAGGACTGTTTCTGCCTGGCTGACCGTGAATTGTCCTGGCCAACGACCATCCAGAGTAGTCACTCACAAAGGAGCCACTTGCATGGGCAAAGCTCAACATATCCTCCTCTTATGACAAGACAGTTGTAATTGTTGGAATACACTAGCGCTGTACTTCCCCCTGTTAGCTTCACTTAAGCGTACACTTAAGAAGTACATCAGTGTGAACTTACAAGTTCTTCTCCACTACACTACAGAAAGTTGGTAGCATCGAGTGATCGTCACACCTTTCCCTCAAGATCATCCACAAATAAAACTGTGCAAGTTGAACTGGGATTTTCACCTGAAACCCTGTTCCCTGATGGCGAAAGCCGGGGTCTCCAGCGGCAGGATCTCCGACCGCACACAGAGCTCTCTCACACGGCGATCAATCACTTTCCCATATTGTGCCCCTGCGTCCAGGATCACCACGGCTCCTTCGTAGTGGCAAGAGCCATCCTTCGGTTCCCCGCCAATATCCAGCTGCAATACAATGTGCTCACATGAAATACAAAGGAAGCTAACAAAAACGCCCTCAAATGAAATGTACGTCAGGGCCAAAAAGATGGAAAAATTTAAAGGAACCTACTATGTGGTTTACAATGTCCAATACAATATGCAACATCACAGTATAATTATGATCTCCCATTTAAGGTGCAGCAATCACTTGTTAATATCTGAAACCATGTCTGTGCTCATTCTCTAACCAGTTCATTCGCTCACATGGCTATGGTTGCACTCTAGCTGTTACAAGTAATTACCCCAGACATACACTATGGCCCAGACTGAACATAAAAACTTTTTTTAGAAAAACATTTTCACAAACTGAGCCCACATTGTTGCATGGCAGTGAACAAGTAAGCACTTGCTTTTGGTGTACAACTCACATAATTGCTAAATCACTTCTTATTAACCTGAAAGTCTTTATCATTCATAAAATTCAAAATCATTCTCAGTGTGTGCATAATAGGCCTATGTGATACTTAAAATAACAATCAGTCACAATATAAATTCTTTAATTTAGACTAAACTCTCTTTAGCCTCTTCTATTCCTATCACTGGTAATGAGTAGGCGGTGCCACACAGAGGTAACTGGGTAATTACATGATC
The DNA here is from genome assembly GCF_013347855.1 of Anguilla anguilla. Lineage (NCBI taxonomy): Eukaryota > Metazoa > Chordata > Actinopteri > Anguilliformes > Anguillidae > Anguilla > Anguilla anguilla. The sequence continues at coordinate 19,766,335 of NC_049212.1, read as the reverse complement.
CATCCTGTAAAGTTAGTACTCTACAGTGCAGTGGCTTTCAGTTGTAAGGACTGCATTTTTTATATTTGGAAATACAGTTACCAGCTCGTTATCTCTGTCCTGATTTACGTGCATGTTTCCATTCTGACGTAAGTGTGAAGCTCGCTTACAAAAATACTTTTAAACTTGTTATCAACAGTCAGCACTACAGTACTCTAAATTTCAGCTACCATGCGAAAATGAGTACAGTCAGGTCCATAAATATTTGGACATTGACAAAGTTATTGTTATTTTAGCTGTCTACCACAGCATATTGGAGTTAAATAATGAATATGAGCTCAAAGTGCAGACCGTCAGCTTTAATTTGAAGGTATCCAAATCTGGTGAACGGTGTAGGAATTACAGCACTTTTTATATGTGGTCTCCCCCCCCCTTTTTTAAGGGACCAAAGGTAATTGGACAATTGGCTGCTCAGCTGTTCCATGGCCAGGTGTGTGTTATTCCCTCATTATTTAATGAACAAGTAAGCAGATAAAAGGTCTAGAATTGATTTCAATTGTGGCATTTGCATTTGGAATCTGTTGCTGTTAACTCTCAATATGAAGTCCAAAGAGCTGACACTGTCAGTGAAGCAAGCCATCATTAGGCTGAAACAAAAACCAGAAAAGCCCATCAGAGAGTTAGCAAAAACATTAAGTGTGGCCAAATAAACTATTTGGTACATTCTTAAAAAGAAAGAACGCACTGGTGAGCTCAGGAACACCAAAAGGCCCGTAAGACCACAGAAAACAACTGTGGTGGATGACAGAAGAATACTTTCCCTGGTGAAGAAAAACCCCTTCACAACAGTTGGCCAGATCAAGAACACCCTCCAGGAGGTAGGCGTATCTGTGTCAAAGTCAACAATCAAGAGAAGACTTCACCAGAGTAAATACAGAGGGTTTACCACAACATGTAGGCTAAACCATTGGTAAGCCTCAAAAACGGGAAGACCAGATTAGAGTTTGCCAAATAATATCTTTAAAAGCCTGTACAGTTCTGGAACAACATCCTATGGACAGATGAGACAAAGGTCAACTTGTACCAGAATGATGGGAAGAGTAGAGTATGGAGAAGGGGAGGAACTACTCATCATCCAAAGCATACCACCTCATCTGTGAAGCATGGTGGAGGTAGTGTTATGACATGGGCATGTATGGGTGCCACTGGAACTGGTTCCCTTGTATTTATTGATGATGTGACTGCTGACAAAAGTAGCAGGATGAATTATGAAGTGTATATGGCTATAGTATCTGCTCAGATTCAGCCAAATGCTTCAAAACTCTTTGGACAGCGCTTCACAGTGCAGATGAACAATGACTCGAAGCATACTCGAAAGCAACCCAAGACTTTTTTAAGGCAAAGAAGTGGAATGTTCTGCAATGGCCAAGTCAATCACCTGACCTGAATTCAATTGAGCATGCATTTCACTTGCTGAAGGCAAAACTGAAAGCAGAAAGCCCCAAGCACAAGCAGGAACTGAAGACAGCTGCAGTAGAGGCATGGCAGAGCATCTCCAGGGAAGAAACCCAGCGTCTGGTGACGTCTATGGGTTCAAGACTTCAGGTAGTCATTGAGTGCAAAGGATTTGCAACCAAGTATTAAAAATGACAATTTAATTTATGATTATGTTAGTCTGTCCAATTACTTTCGAGCCCCTAAAATTGGGGGGGCTATGTATAAAAATGGTTGTAATTCCTACATTGTTCATACAATATTTTTTACAAACCCCTTAAATTAAAGCTGAAAGTCTACACTTAAATCACATCTTGATTGTTTCATTTCAAATTCATCGTGGTGGCGTACAGAGCCAAAACGATGAAAATTGTGTCACTGTCCAAATACTTACGGACCTGACTGTACGGGACAAAGTGCAGCATAGTTTAAAGAAAACACTCCGTATCCCGTTAATGATCAAAAGATCACCACGATGATGAGCTGGCTAGTTAACTTCGTTCATACTAATCAGCAATACAGCTTGAAAAATAATAAGCATAACTTTACGTTACCACGTAAGTAGCTTCTACCTTTCTACATGACGTATTTACCAGGGGTTTTACCATATATATATCAGTCCACTGTCACAATATGTGCCTGACCGAGAGTTTTCATACAAATAACAACAGCCCCGTATTTCATAATAAATATTTTTATTACAAACCTGCAATATACGAGGGCATACTGTACAGCACCATCTCCTTCCCACGTGGTTAGCTAGACTTCCGTCATTGAAAAACAAGAGGTATGATTTGCTTACGTCCCAAAGCACAAACTAACTAGCTATATAAGCCAGAAAACAAACAAACTGACTAAATATTCAGGTTTCTTTGGATGTTGAGTTCTTTAGGAAAATGTTACTGAACTGTCACACAGAGGGTAAAAACAAGAGGACAATAATGAATTCGCGCACCTGCTGACACGAATGGTACGACAACTAAGTTAGTGGCCTATTTTAAATTATTATTAGTGTTGGCTAACCAGCCAGCTAGCCACCAGCAGGATTATGTAGTTTGTCCGGATTGAATAAATAGCATGCTGCGACATAAAGGGATGGTCGTACTGCTGCTTACAAGATCACTGACCACCTGATAGACTATCTAAGACTAAGTTCAGTGCAATTTGACAACGGGAAAAACTCACTGGTCTGCACGTTCTCATTGTGAAAGCCTAACAAAACTGGACTTCAGACGCAGTTGCCTTGTTAGCGGACGCGCTCGCTAGCTGAAAGCACGCGGGTATGACTGGCTATCGGTGCTACGAATCAGACTAGTTACGTTAGGTGACAACAGCCACACACAGTGAAATCGAAACTACATCGTAAGCTTGCTACTGAAGACAGCTGATCAAGTTTTGAGTGTTCACGTCTGTTAAGATTGGCAATTTCAGAAAAACTGTCGGTCTCTGAAAAGTGGCTGCACGAACGAAAAGCAATAGGATAAGCATGCTGCAAGTTTACTGGACGTATGCAGGCCGTAACCGGGGGCTCTCCTAGCGATCAAGCCCGGTAAAGAGAGGCGCTTGTACTACCACTGGGGGACTGCCAGCAGATTAAAAGAAGACAGAGAATGTTCTTAATATTTACTAGCTAATGCCAGGATCAGCAGTGAAGAATGCCTTCCAAATCGTAGGCCAATGTACTGACCTTGGTATCCCCGTTGCACAAAGCCATGGATGACTGGAGTGTAATGGAGACTCTCTATTGCTCTTCCTGCGTTTCACGGAGAACGAGCTGAACACGGGGTTTGGCGCGCCGACTGCTGCTACAAATGTGAGCGTGCTTCAGTTTTTCCCACAATGGTGCTTCAGACAGCTCTCCTATTGCCTGCAGCGCCCGCTGTCACTCCTCCGAGCGGAGTTTCTGTGTTTGGGAGTTTGTCTGCAAAACAATTTTTGCTACACGGGAGGGGTTTGACGTGGACTGTAAAAAAAAAAAAAAAAAAAAAAAAAAGTGAAAGGATTGGGAAGAAGGAATGGAAAAAACATCCCGTCTGAATTAACGGTAGCTAAATTTAAAACACCAACTCCCGTGGTCAGTTGACCAGTCATCCTATTTTAAATAGAGCGATTGGTAATCTGCCAAGGCACTGCCTCAAGCCACTTGATGAGAAAGTAGTAAACTGAAGGTACTGAACTCTTTCCCAGCTAACATATTTTCTTCAATATAATTATGTACGACCAAGGTCAACAGACAAAAGATGACAATTTAGCAGAAGTTCACATCACCACACAATTTCTCTAACACTCTAGAAGAACCTATCACCGATGGCCAGTCTCATATGACTCATGTTGGCTATTTTACACGAGTGAATGAATGGAGAAGTCATCCTACTTCACACAGTAATTAAAACATATGGTGGCGATGAGATACACAATGTCAACGATCCAAATATATGGATAAGAAAAGAAGGAGGATGCTGGTATTTCTTTGCCACACGACATAATTTGTCTACATAAAGTGAACCCACTATAATGGAGTTTTCAATGCGGGGTTCGACTGCGACGTTCTGTGTCTGTGAGTACATCACGCAAATACGCATTGGTGTACTTTTGATGATTTCTACAATGGAGACATCCTGTTCACAGATTTTTCCAATATGCAACTTGTTTTTTTTTCGTTAAGCCGCAGAGTAAATCAACAGACACCATTCAATGGGAGATTTCTGAGATCTGTTGAAACTTCGCCCACAGGTGGAAGTTACTTTCTTGATTTTCAGCTGCAGAAGGCAAATACGTGTTATTTTGGATCTAGCCCCAGGGCATTGTAACAGAACCCATTCCGTAATTCTTTTTCTCTGAACACATTAATAAATTTGTTACAGTTCTGCTTGTTACAGTGCGCGGATTTGTGTGCCCTCCGCCAAAATAAATAAAAAAATTAATTAATGACAAAATTTGGACAATGGACTTCGTCTTCAATTGGTTGGGATTTTATTGAACTGGAATATTTAAGCTACCACTTGCTACATTTGAAAGGAGTGCGAGCCACCTGAACAATGGCATGTGAAACAAACACGTTTGAAGGGGTCCAGAGCAAAATAGAAAAGTTGGTTTGAGCACAATTGATCAGGGCCATGGTGACCAATATCAAAATTGACAGCAAGTATCTCTCAAAATATCACCGTACTGGTTAAACACATTAATTATGTTAATGTTTCAGAGTGATTGGATGTGTGGTGTCAGCAGATTTATCTTGTTCATCAAAGAGGTACGCAGGAGAAAAGCTTACCACTCATAACATGACAGAAAGATGGTTCCTAATATACACCAAACACAAGATTACATTTACAGACTGACCTGAGGATAATGGTTCATATCACTCACTTTCCTAGGCATCGATCTGCTGTAGGCAGGTGTTCACTGCCTACAGGCGAAAAGTCACACTGTATTTTTTTGCACATTTTGTCATCATAATCACTTTCATGAGAAATTCCCAAACAGTGATTCCCTGTGTCGGCTACTATACTGCTACTATAACCTATATCACATGAACTCCAGCACTGTGCTTTGTCACATGCCGCGCGTGTGTCTAAATGGGTCCGCGTGGCTTTCATCCAGTCTTGCTGCAGAACATGCTGCCCTCAATTTACAAAAAGCTGAAGCCAGGTCTTCACACGATGGATGCCTTATGGTATTCATTAAACACAACCACAAGGAAAAAAATCTTCACAATCGAGTTTCATGCTTGGAACAAATGGAACAGCATCAAGACTAATGATCTTTTGGTCACCTTGCGTTGTGATGTAAAATCAAAATGACATTTTACAATTTTGTTTTTGCAATGGGAAACACTACACATCTGGTGGTTGGAGCAGAATGGAATTACAACAATCAGGCAACAATCCAGTACTTTGGATGCATTGTGCCTTGACAGAAATAAAGAGGCTTGACAGAAATAAAGAGGTGTGCAAGAAATATAATATGCTCTTTGGTATATGTAATAAATAAGCACTTCACAGGTCAGTGGGGGTGTTTTGCAGCTGTTAATCAATCAAAAGATGCTTGTTGGCACTGATTGTGGCATTTCCCTAATTCACTGAAGATGCTCTGTCTCTGCAATTCTCTGTTCTTGCAAGGGTGACTGGACTATTCATACGTTTACTCAGGTCTGTTTTCACTGGCGTTCCAGTGAGCTAGTCAGTACAGCACACAGAGAACAATGAAATGTGAACCAAAAAGCTGTTAAATATTGTAGTACCCTTAATGGTGATTAAAGAGCTGAATGGTTACTTTTTAATTATTTATATTAAGTTACTGGGAGGCAGGCATCTAGGAGGTGAATTGTAAGAGATTGTAACATCCATCCATTATCTATAATAGTACAGATAATAATAGAGGAATACACCCTGGTCAGTTCGCCAATCTGTCACAGGGCACACACACCATTCACTCACCCACTCATACCTATGGGCAATTTAGAGTCTACGGTTTAGCCTATGTGCATGTCTTTGGACTGTGGGAGGAAACCGAAGTACCCAGAGGAAACCCGCATGGGTTCCATGTGCAAACCCAGGCCAGGATTCAAACTGAGTTCCTTCTTGCTGTGTGGCAACATTGTTACCCACTGCACCACCATGCCACCCTCTGTAAGAGAAACAGGTTCTGATAACATGGCAGACACAAATTTATTTTTATGTTTGCAAGAATAATCACAACCATTCCAACTAGGCAATATGTAATGAAGTGTTTGAAAAACACTCCATCATTCTCCTGATCTGAAAAAAAAAAACAAGTTGATGCTTGAATAAGTGGACTGGTGAATGTACAGAGCATACAGCCAATGGTAGACACATGGCTCTATAAGTTAACTTAAATGGTGTACATATTTTAAATTTCATTGAACTGTATGCAACTCTTGACTATATCTACCAGAAATTCAGGTTAATAAGTTCCTTTGGTCAAAGCTTCAGCTGCAGTGCTTTCTTTGGGATTTGAACCTATAATCCTCATAGCTGAGTTCCTTCATGATTTGTGATGTTCCATCATGGGCTGATTAACAAGGCATGACTTGTCCAGAAGCACCCAAGGGCACAAAATGAAGCACCTAGATGCTTACACATGATCAAGCCTTAATGGCACATCATGAAACCAGAGGTACATGGACAGATAAAGTTTTGCTATGCTGGCTATGGCTTTAACGTTGCAGAAAACCTGGAAATATATGCAGTTTTAGAGCAAATCTACAATTCATCTGGGACAGACGCTCAACGAAAACATCTAAAACGCCGCGAAACAGACCGCTAGGGGGCACATGTCAATCACCTGTCGTTGTAAAGTTATAAGAATACATTAACACACGACTTTAGCACAGCAGTTATTTAATGTAACATTGATTGCGCAAAGCTTTGTTTTATTTTAAGGAATTTAGGCAATTCTGAGACATTCCGGAAACTTTAAGAAGCAAATATTCAACATGACTGGGGGGGGGGGGGGGGGGGGGGTAACGGGGGGGGAGAAAATAAATATATTAGCCGTTCAAGCTCTCCCGAGTTCCTTCTTTCCTGAAAGTATACTTGGCAGTACCCGAAGACCTTTTTCTTATTTAAATTTTTTCCTCAACTGAAGTAAAGGGTTTGTGTGGTATAACGCTTGGCAAAATATTGCTGGTGGTCTCTAGGGGACAGACTGTTTTGTATTTTTCCTCAATGATATAAATATTATCGTCACATTATGCAGATTATTTATACAGTAGACTAACATATGGTTCAATCAGCAAGCGCCTACCGTGGTATATGTTAACCCCAGGGGATTGCAGATAGAAATCATGCACTAAACTTTGAATTGGCTCAAAACTATTTTCCCTAGTGCCGTAGGCCTACATAGAGATGACCAGAAACGAACTTAAATAAAGTTAAATACGATGCGCTTTTGTTTTTATTGACAAATCCCATTACAATCGAAATGTATTAAGTACGTGGTGTGTACATAAAATAGCAAATTAATACGTCGGCTTGCTGCAAAGATAATGTTACAATGTCAATTTATGCAAATAGCTATGTTTAAACACTTAAAGACTTAAGATTTTATTTGAACTCTTGGCTAATACATAAAGCTGGTTGGTACAGTTAAATATTGTATATGGTGTTCTTGTGAAAAGAGGAACCAACATTTTGCAGCACATTGACACGTCAGCTGAAACTCGCGGAAATGTTTTACTGTTACACCACAACAGCGCTAGCCGGGCTCGTGTCCGGAAAAGTTGTACCTCAGCTGGTATCGCTGGGGGAAACTTTTACCTGCCTTCTGCCTAAGCCAAATGATTTGGTATTGTTTTCATTCATCCCCTGTTTCCTGCAACTAGCTGCTTGCAAATTCAGTTAATTCTTTATCTCATTTAATCATTATCTTTTTTTCTATGTTAGACGTTACCTAGCCTGCTGATGCCGGTGTTCTGGCAGTGTGTAATGTTGCTACCTTCCGGGTTTTGGTATGTTCTGTTCAGTTTCGTTTTGAGATTTTTCGACGACTAGACTGTAGCGTCGCAGCGTAACATTAAAGCCTCCCTTGTCCTTGCATTAACATGTTACTAATGTAATACCTATAAGCCGCTGTTGAGGTATGTATTTGGATCTGTCCACGATCGCTGTAATTTCACTGCAGCGTGCATCACGACAGGTGGTGTTGGAAGCTATTCGTACTATATGCAGGCTACTGGTTACCTGTCTTGGAATATAGCGTTAGCTGCTTAGCTTTGTCTTACTGTATATCCGGCTTGAGTCAAATAATTCGAAATATTTTACCCTTTAGACACCAGTACAGTTTCAGCTTTTTAAAAATAAAAATCAATTTTCTCCCAATATGCTGCAGAAAATTGCTATTTCATACTATTGTATGTTTTTGTCAGTCACGTGCTGTTGACTGTGCCGAGATCTCCAGGAGTTATGTTTTCTACTTAATTTTACTGTTATCCATGGAGTTCAATTATTTCAAATACATAATGACTGTCTGTCATATGTACACAGACGTTATAAAGCATTTTTCCAAGCCTGGCAGAGCAGTAGTCATGCTGTCAGACTATGTTGACTGGATTTGTATTAACACTGTTCCTAATTATTTGTTGCAAAGAACGGAAGAGGTGGATGGACGTCGAGAGAATTGTCATGGAGCATTCTGAATTGGCCAAACACACGAATGGGAGGCAAAGGAAGCCATTTGTTACCTGTGATATGAAAGAGGAGGGCAGCTACCACATAGATTTGGAAATTGAGGAGGAGGCCTTACTGCAGGGCTCTGACAAAGAGGACGGGCGGCCCAAGTTGCCCCATGGCATCAGGGCAGAGCTCAGCAATGTGTCCTTGCTGCTCTTCCTCTATGTGTTACAGGGAATACCGTTGGGACTGGCGGGGAGCATACCCCTGATCATGCAGAGCAAGAGTGTCAGTTACAAAGACCAGGCTTACTTCAGCTTTGTCTTCTGGCCGTTCAGCCTGAAGCTGCTTTGGGCGCCCCTAGTGGACGCGCTGTACCTGCGGCAGTTCGGACGCAGGAAGTCCTGGCTGGTCCCGACACAGTACCTCCTGGGCCTCTTCATGCTCTACCTGTCCGTCACGGTGGACTCGCTTCTGGAGGGGGACGGGCACCGGGGGCCTGACATCCTCACCATCACTGCCGTCTTCTTCATGCTGACGTTCCTGGCGGCCACTCAGGACATCGCGGTGGACGGATGGGCCCTGACCATGCTGTCGCGGGATAATGTGGGCTACGCCTCAACCTGCAACTCGGTGGGCCAGACGGCCGGCTACTTCCTGGGAAACGTGCTGTTCCTGGCGCTTGAGTCACCTGACTTCTGCAACAAGTACCTGAGATTTGAGCCAAAAGCCACTGGTGTTGTTACCCTCTCAGGTAGGCTTGGAGAAAGGTGTTTATAATGAATAATGATAAATAATTATTTGTGCAGATATCCTTGGTATTACTATTCTTATTACTGTTCATATTTATTAAAATGTACATTTTTGACAGCAGTATGCATCTATTATTGATTCTCGTCAAAATATATTGGAGTCAATCAAAAATGGTGTGCCTAATTTACCGTGGGCCCCTTGCTTCAGGAGGTGTCTTTGAGTGGGTTTATGATTGATGGTAGTGTTTTAACTGGACACTGGATGCTGGATTCCATTGATGTCACATTTCATGATGAGGTTCTGCAAGGACTGTGTGCATAATAAGACCAGTAATATCAGTAAAAAAATATTGGTCAAGCTGTAATATACATTTAATGAGTAAACCAATAAAACCAGTAGTATTATGAAATAGGCCTAATATTTTTCAGTTTTGTCTCCTCTGATAATGTTCGTCACTGCTGTTTTCAAATGCGTATTTAAAAAACTGCACTCTTTTTGGATACCCTAATCCCTATTTGACCCTCTTGTTTTGCCTCTGTTACAACGCGTGTAAGCAAGAGTCTCCCTCAGTACGCTTTGACACATGTATCTGTGAAGCCTGGTCTGCTTTGATGCTATGGAAACTGTGGTTATGGCAAGAAAACACTGTGAAGAGCGGGTGTTCTGTTTTATTCTCTTTGGTATTTCTCATTGCCCTGGCAGATTTCATGTTTTTCTGGGGGATCGTGTTCCTTGTGTCGACCACGTTGGTGGCCATCTTGAAGAGGGAGAACTGCAAACAGTCCAAGAAGAAGAGCAGGGAAGAGACACAGGGGGTGGTGGATACTTACAGGCAACTCTTCTCCATCATGAAAATGCCCTCAGTCTTCACCTTCTGTGGACTGTTGCTCACAGCCAAGGTAGCAATTCTAATAATGATAACTGCTTGTATTTTATTGTAGCTTTCATCTTGTGCTCAAAGTGCTTTATAGTGGGGTCTCTTACCTTGACTGTCAATGATACATTGTAGACTACATTGTTGCCATCTAATCCATCAAATTATGGCACTTTTTGGCCTTTTATTTTGTCACCCTCTTCTTGTGACAGTATATTGTTGGGCTCACTGAAAGGCTTGTCCCCCTGTGTGATTTCCTGCGTGTTCCAGATAGGCTTCTCTGCAGCCGATTCTGTCACAGGGCTGAAGCTGGTGGAAGCGGGGGTGCCCAAAGAGCAGCTGGCACTGCTGGCAGTGCCTATGGTGCCCCTTCAGATCGTGCTGCCCCTCATCATTAGCAAGTACACTGCTGGCCCCAGGCCCCTCGACGTTTTCTACAAGGCCTTCCCCTTCAGGTTCGGCTCACAGGGAGTTGGGGCGTACAAGATTCATACCGTAGTTTCTTTTCCCTGTATCTGCTCTGAAAGATTAACGAGAAATTATGTTTTGGGACTGACCAGGAAACCAGCCTGTCAGGTTCAATCGGGTTGATCACCTTGAGAAAATGAACTTGGTGAAATGACAGATATGTTGATTTGTGTGTGATGTTTAATTGTGCGTAAGTGTATGTGTTGGAGTGGTTGGGATGTTCAGTGAGAGGACTGCATGGTATACATATTATTTATGTCATCCTTTTGGTTATGCATTGAGAAGCATACATCTGCCGATCATCTCTTGCAGGTTACTGATTGGCCTGTCTTACACCCTACTTGTGTGGTGGACCCCCAGTGTAAGACAGGATGGGGGATTTCCTGTCTACTACTATGCTGTGGTTTTGCTTAGCTATGCTGTGCACCAGGTGAGCCCCCTCCATCCTGACCCTGTCTCCTCAGCTTCTCCCTCACACATCACTCAAGGCTTTTGCATTAATGTTTTAACCAGAATCTCACTTGGAGTTAATATGAGCTCAATTTACCAGTGTGGCCTAGTGTATAGTGTAATATAATAGTGTAGCGCCACACCAATAAATAGCGTATTTTTCTTTACTTCAGCCAGTTTTAGCCCATACAGTGTCCAAAATGTTGATTTCTTTTCTGTCGAATGTTCTTGCATTTATCTATCATAAGAGAGAGAGTGGCCTAAGACAGAAATTATACATGAGAAAATGTGCATTGCCATGATTTCCACAATATTATTATTTCAACAGGTGACGCTGTACAGCATGTATGTGGCCCTAATGGCCTTCAATGCCAGAGTAAGTGACCCTGTAATCGGGGGGACCTACATGACCCTCCTGAACACGGTGACCAACCTGGGAGGGGTCTGGCCCTCCACACTGGCCCTGTGGCTGGTAGACCCTCTAACAAGCAAGGAGTGCCAGGGGGCAGTTGGGCAGAGCTGTGTCTCCCCTGAAGAGGCAGGAGTAAGTAGACTAGAGGCTTCCATTGTCATCTCATTTGGGTAGTTGGTCAGTTGACCACATTGTGCTCTCAGTGTGTGCGATCCACTTTTGTAACCTCATAGAAGCCTCAATACATATCTCAGCAAGCCACAGTATCCGGCATGAATGTGGGTGGGTTTTTGGTTCAAGATAATTGGCCATGTTCTGTGTATGAAATTCCAGTTGCCAGGAGTCATTTTGGCAGTTTTTATACTGGAGCTTTTAGAATCGTGTTGTGATGTGGGGTTTTGGATAATTACATTAGAAGCGTAGATGCATTTTACTGTATACTGGGTTTTGGAAAAATGACTTTTCTGACTTATTTCTATGTTAATTTTTGGTACTCTCCATCCTCCCACCAGCTGTGTTTTCGGGAAGGCGGTATTTGTGTCACTCTGCTGGATGGGTACTATGTGGAATCGGTGGTGTGTGTTGTGATCGGTTTCGCCTGGTGGTTCTGGCTGGGGAAGAGAATGAAGCATCTGCAGGAGGAGAACCCCTCTGCCTGGCAGTGCCAAACAGTCAGATGATCCCTACTCACCCCCCCCCCCCCCCGCACACACACCTGTATTTCTCTCTGCTCTCGCCTCTTTAAAGCTGTTGATGTTTTGCTACTCATTGTGTTTTTGTCCATCTTGCTTTAGCTTTGTTTCTGTCTGTCTCAGTTTCTTGCTTACACTCTCCCTCTCCCTCTCATTCTCTCACACACATTATCTCTTTCCCTCCTTTTCACACACTTCATTCAGGCTTTAATTGTGGGGCCTCCACAGGAGAAAGGGTTACACTAGCTTTGAGTGCCTCTTCTTTACCTCTTCATCTCCTACTGCATCACCAAATGTGATTCAGTATATTTTACAGAATGTAAAACAAGTTAAAGTAAGGTTGAAACAAATATTTTAACTAACACAGGAAGCCAACAACTGTGAACGTGCTTTTTTCCATGAAAACAAAATTGGAAATGGCGGAAACACTGGCAAGATAGAGATTTGATCTTGCGTTATATTTCTTATTTATTTTATTTATTTCTTATTTTGCTTTTTAAAATTGTTTACTGGGCCTTTTCCCCCTGTCAGTCATTTTCTGTGCCTTTCATTCCAAGAATATGCACCGTTTTACTGAATGGGATTATCCATAGTTTAGTTCAGGAATATTCTGTTTTTAAGATATTTTTATGACTGTGACATTGTCGTTTGAATATAATAGCCCTGAAGGGATGTGGTACACAATGCATTTAGCATTTGAATATTTTTTATTTTTTTTGTTCAAATGAAGCTACTTTTGGTGGTTATAGCAGGATTTTTATTTTTAAATAATTTACCAAATATTCTGTTCAGATGTATTTTTTGTTCTATAATTGTTTTTAATTTTTATTGATTATTATTGCTATTGTTCAAAATCATTATTGGATCAGTGGACCAGAGAAGCAATGAAATTGGTGTTTTGTGACGGTACTTGTACTAGGGGAATCCTTTTACAGAGGGACCTCCTCACAATGTGCCGTGTGTGCCCTCTGTGTCATGGCAATGTTCAGGTGGTGTAACCGTTCTATGGTCTCAGGTTAATATTTAGTCAATCTGGTTTTATGTGGTCGATTTGAAGTTGAATTTCCCTGTCATGGAATATTCAATGAGGTTTATGTTTAATATGTTGAAGACTGTTGATTTTATGTAATCATAATGTCTGAGTTGCAGGATGACTGCAAATGTGATTTGTACAAAAGACTATACTGTACACAGTTCTGAGGAACATTTATATTCCCAAAATGTAAAGATTACGGAGATTTAATACATATCTTATAGGAAATAAAAAATTGAATAACCATTCAAAAGTCTTCTTTTTGTTTCACTTTTTATCTATTTACTGAACTGAGAACAAGACAACCTCAATGAGTGAATGGGTAGAACTAGAACCCAGGATATCTACCTGCTGAAGTATTAAATTTGGAGTTATGTTATTTCTCTAAAGAGTATCCTTTAACAGAGAAGAGTTTGAACACACTCATCCTCTGCAAACATTCTAAATAATCTGGATAGAAAACAACCAGATATGTTTAAATATAAGTATGTGTGGAAGTGGAACTATGGAAACATAAAAGTGCAATTCTCTGAGAAGTACTGGGGACAACAGAAACGCGTTTTATAAGGCAACTATTTTGAGCCACTGTCCGTACACTACTACTTTCACCGATACGTCAGCGGGGCGACGTTTGTAGTCTTGCAGCAATGTCAACATGTCGGAACTGCCGTCAAAAGGACATCTATTGAATAAAACTAAGCGAGAGGACGAGCCCAGCGCAAATATTATCTCTGTAATATCACAGATTGCGGACGACCATCTTACTGTGGTCAGGGTATGAATTAAGATACATTTGGTAGCTAGCTAGCTAAATTTGTCATAACACCGTAATTGAAAACGTAATGATGTTTGTATTGGAGCTAATTTATCGACCTAGCCCGTGTTTCGAGAGGCTTACCTGCGATAAGTTGCAAGCATCGATGAAAACAATACTGGATGAATGGCAAGATCATTTATTAATCGTGTGTAAGACTAAATCACTCCTGGCTTAACCCATTAGGAATGATGCTGTAGCTTGCTCCATGCAAAAATAAATTTGACCATTGCTACGCATGCCTTTCTTGTTTATCTTCGTGGAAAAGACATTTCTTAAACCTAATACGTCTAGAAGTGGAGTACATTATATTATTCTGATGGCTGTCGGTTAAATGTAAAACTTGAGCGGGCGTAATGAATTTCTTTGCTGCTAAACTGCATTATTCAATCTAATGTCATTTAATACATATTTACGTTAAATTACAAGTTTTGTTCTTTCCCCAGAATATCAGCACTGGACTTGCAATAGCCGGAATAATTATTCTAGCAAGAAGTATCAGACTGGTAATTACTCACGTTTTCACCACCAACATGGGTTGTGTTGAACAGCAAAAACATGACCCAATTTAAACAGTAGATACAAGGCCTGATTCATAGTAAAAGAAAATTAGTTTCCTTCCTTATTATTGAGAAAGTATGCCCCATTCTACATTAACCAGATTACTTAAAAAAAAAAAATAATAATAATAATAAATTAAAAAAAACAATTGAACATGAATGAACATATTGTTCTTATTAAATTAAGAGACAGATGGCAGGTGTCAAACTGACAAATTATTTGGCGTCAGGAGTTGTTTCTGAGGTGGAGAGGAATAGTTTTGATGGAAGCTTTTAACCATAGCCACTAGACGCCCCTTATTTTCTAAAATAAAATTGTTGACTATAATAATAAATATTCTTTTTCTGAAAGTAATTCATATTCTAGTGAAAATTGGTGGCATATATTTCAGTGTGGTATTACCGTTTCCTCCTGGCAGATCACAAAGTTTGGTACTGCATCTGAAATCCCAGCCAGGTTCATTGAGAGGAACGTGAGTTTGAGAGGGAGAGTTCACAGAGTGACGGAGAGCGGGCTGGAAGTGGAACACGTCCCAATTAACATCCCCATACTCTCTGCCCTGCTGAAGAAAAGTAAGCCTTCCCACCGACCAGCCCCACCCCCATTCTCCCTCCCCCTTCACCAGTTTCACTATGATCCAAAAGCACAGCATGTCACTCAGCCCTCCTTCCCTTTTCAGTTTCAGACTTTTTTTTATTTCTTTTTCTCGAGAATCATGAAAAACCAGCCTAACTCTTATTCTTGTGCCTGAAATACATGGCATTTACAGCATTTGAAGAGAACCACATCATCCACTTTGATGTACATTACATTTCCAATTGTATTTAATCTAGTTTATCATTAATCATAGATTCATAGCTTTTTTGAAAGGGTAAAGAAGACATATTTTATTTCATTACTTGGACCATTCCAGCTGTGTCTAAAGCAACTCCAAAGAAAGCTGTCTTTCACGCTTGTTTTTTCTACCCAAAAGGTTGTCTTTTATATGTCCTTATACTGCATTCTCAAAGTGCCCTCTCTGCTATTGTTTTCTCCTAATTGAGTTGGAGAAATTTTCCTTCTTGCAGCTCTGTTGCTATATATTTAATTATGTCCAAGAGAAATGTGCTTATCTAATTTTAAAAATTGAATAGACATTGAACTGCAAACATTTTAGGCTTTACATGATTTTGTTTTCTCTCATTTAATGTCTTAAATAACTGAGTAAGCGTGTTAGCTGAAAGAGACCCATTAACTATTAGATTATGGCATAGCTATTAGGTGAAACCGAAGCTGGTTTACAGAGCTTTTGTAATGTGCTTTGCTCAGCTCCATCTTCAGCAAACATCGATGCCTAAGATTTTACTTAACTCTGTGAAGGGATTATGCTGTATGCAATTTTTTTCTTGGCTTGATCCTGTTTTGTGGCCAGGCATCACAGTGTCTGTTTAACCTGTAAGTCTTTGTGATCACATTTGAGATCCTGCCAGCCTTGAGAGTTAAAAATGTTCACAATGCTGCATGTGCAAGAAATATTAAAATATTTAATTGAAATTTGATATCCATGAGTGCTTGCCATTCTCTTGCCTTTGCTATCAGTGTTTCCACTGTAATAAAATCTCAGTTTGCTATGCTGAAATTTGTTGCTTCTCCAGGGCTTTCCTGGTTGTCAGTGGTGAAGGATCATATGTTGAAAACGGAGATTAGTTGATGGCTCTCTTGACAGGGCGGTCGGACGCCCTGTTGGATGTGCGCCTGGCTGGAGTGGAGCTGACAGAGGAGGGACGGGCATGGCTGGGGCAGCAGCTGAGACCCACAGAAAC
Source organism: Anguilla anguilla (assembly GCF_013347855.1). Taxonomy (NCBI): domain Eukaryota; kingdom Metazoa; phylum Chordata; class Actinopteri; order Anguilliformes; family Anguillidae; genus Anguilla; species Anguilla anguilla. The sequence goes on along the minus strand of NC_049212.1, from coordinate 19,749,873 downwards.
GGTGTGGCTCCGCCTCATCAGACGAGAGGCCGAAGCCCTGGACTGCCTGGTGTCTGTGAGCAGGGTGAGGAGCCAGGATAATTGACTCACCCACTATATACGAACCAGGTTTGAGAAACCAGGGAAGGAGACTTGTCTGCTCTGTACGAGCAGCTTTGTTTGCAGGGTAAAATTCCTTTGTTAAATCATAGAATTATTCGACTTTATGAGGTCAGTTTTTGATCTAGGATTGCCTTGGTTAATGGCTCAAAGTACACATGCTGATGCACAGCGAAGTGGTTACATTTAGTCTGCACAATGACCTGTAATGTTCTTCAGTCTCTTTGATATCCTTCTGCTGTGAAAAGGCTCATTTGATGTAAGCCTAGGTGGGGATACTTAGCAGCTAGGTGGCCCCAGCAACATCACAGCTCAGGACATGAAGAAGACATTTATACTGTTAAATACTTGGCTTTATTTGTGGCTTTCAGAAGCAGAATCAAATACAAACTGTTGAAACTGTATCGCAGAAAACGGAGGGACAATGACACCTGACCGCTGTTCCGTTTCATCCTTTATTCTTTGTGCAACAGAATGGATTAGTTAGATTCGCTTACCACAAAACATCTGAAATGGGAGTATTTTTTGCTGAAAATTTAGGAGTTTGATTGCACATTACATTCAGTTTATTAGAAGCAGCTTCTCGTTATTATATTTAAAGCATGCAGGTGACGCTCTCCCTGCTCTCCCTCAGGGCACCATATTCAACACCTGCATGAATGAAGAGCTCCTGCGGCTTGGCCTGGGGAAGACGGTGCCCCTCCTGGGCCTCCACCACGAGTCCCGCCTCTACTGGGGGCTCCACAGGCGGCTGCTGAAGGCCGAGGTTCGGGCAGAAAAGAAAGGGAAGGGGCTCTGGAAGGAGAGGAGTCTGTGGCAAAGAGTGTCAGAGGCTGCAGACGGCAACGCAGCCGTCAGGCTTTTCAAAAGGCTTTTCGAACGGACTTAGAACCCAAAATTGTTTACCCGTTTTTCTGGGCATAAAAAAACTGAAACTTTATCGTGTTGGCAGTCAAGGCAGTTACATGCCAAATCTCTGACATTATTTTTATTTTCTTTTTTTTTCATTTACACATGTAAATGTATGTGAGTCATAGACCAAAATTGTTTGCAGACATTAATTTGGTATCATATAAAATCTGTTTGTTTGTATCAAAATCTTTTTTTTCTGAAATTTCTGATAACCCATGACTCAGTATACAAGGATACATTTTCAGCTGGGAGCAACAATAACCTTTCTTCTTAAATTAATACAACAAACATGACAGTACTTGGTGGCAATTTGTACCCTGCACCTGAAAGGCCCATTTGAATATATGATTGCATTTATTACTTCCAGGCAGTCTTAATTAATTTATCTGCATCAGTATTATACATATCATTGTAATCATTTTGAAATTCTTCACTGCAATTTGTATTCTAATCACTGTGCCAAAGAAGCACATAAATGCCTTTAGTCCTCCCTTATAAAATTGTCTTTCCAGGGGCCCTGTTAAATCTGACAGTGGTTTAAGATTCCTTTCAAACCTGTATCCGCAAAAATCCTTCTGTTCCCCTTCCTCCTTGGAAGGGGCCATGCATTGTCACAGCAACAGGGCAATGGGGGTCTGTGAGTGTCCCCACTGAGTCAGAGGACGGAGATCATGGTTGTCATGGCAGCACCAAATCCAAAAGACAAAGGCGTATCAAAAGGTGAAACCCTAGATGGGGTGGGGAGGCCCCAAGACTGGAGGAATGATATATACAAGATGGGGGAGGTCTGAAAGAGATTCTTCCGCCAGACACGACTATGGACTTAGATAATCACAATCAGAGAGAAAATACATGTTTACCTTAATAACAACTGTCCATATTAGTATTTATAAATATTATTTAAAAAAATAATAATTCAATTCTTGAAATACTAGAAAAGACTCCAAGAAGGCCATTGTGTAGATCTCAAAGCAGAAAGAATCGGTCTAAATGGGTGCAAGGTTTTAAAAGCAATGAACAAGGGGTAAGAAGCTTTCTGTCTTTGTTGTGCAAATGTCACTAGCGGCTGATGCAGCGCTTGTGCTCTCCTATTGGAGGAGTGTTTGAATTGAAAGGTAAATTAAAAGCTGATTACTGGCCCAGAGGGACTTTGAACTGACACTCATTGCAGAAGGCGGTTGGAAGCAGGGAACTGTGGGAAGGAAACTGTGGACAGAAGTCGGCTCTAAAGCTGGGGACTTGAGCGGGAGCGGTGTGTGCGTGCAAGTGATAGGCGACTTATTGTTCAGCCAAGTTGCAGTTATGCAAGAACCCATTAAAAGTAGAAAAATCTTAATGTGTGCATGAATAACTACTGTTGACATGGATGCTAATTCAGTTAAGTACATGAATTCATTTTTTAAATAATCCAATTTTTCTGTTCTATTGGAAACTGAAATTGTGTGTGTGTGTGTGTGTGTGTGTGCGTGTGTATGTTAGTAAAAATTGCTCTGTAGATCTATTCTTGCTTTTTGTAAGTTTCTTGCTTTCAAATGCATTTTTAGGATGACTTCAAAGGATTTTATTTATGCAACAGTCAAATTTCTTTTGAAGAAAACTTTGGGGAGAACATTTCACAAGGAAATATTTTTGGAGACATTTGTTTTTTTGTTTTTTGTTTTTTTGTGAATATTTGGAAGCCAGGTTTCACCAGTGACAGTTTATAGTGGGTAAATGCCAGCTAGCATGTCTGTTTATTAGCAATCTGCACATTGGTATTGCTAGACTTGATACCATTGATGAAATTGTTTGATTGAGATGGGGGAAAGGGACACATTTCACTTGAGAGAAAGAATTCATTTGGGCAACATTTTGGATGGTAATGGGGGGTAATGGGATGAATGACCACTTCAAATGACTTTCTAGAATGCGCATTTTTTCATGGGTTTTCAAGCATCCGTCTGTTAAATTAGATTGGCCTACATGCCAATTCCTTCTGACTGCAGAACGAGAGTATCTTTCTTCATTATGTAAAAAAAGACTGGTGCGCAACTTCATCATAACGATTAAGTGGTATCTCGCCGCCTGAAATAATTCAGAGAATGCTGAAAGCTTCGTTTTGTACACTAATGGTGTTTTGAAATTGTGATGCATTGCCCCAAGCGTCACCTCGTCTGGAAAGCTCCGATCCTGGGAGTCCACCCGTATCTTTACTCTAGCCACCCACCGCTGCCACCAGTCAGCATTTGAATGAGAGCTGGGTGAAGTTAGTGGCGGTAGTGACTTGATCCTTATTAGCGAAGGCTCCGTACTCTATCTCTCTCAAACTGTCCGAGTTCAGGAAATGTTTTGGTATGTGGTGTACTTGCAACAAGGAAAGGACTGAAATGTTTTCGTGAGAAAAAGTATCTTCCAAGAAACAAAACTGCTGTAGGCTATACAAAGTCGAAGTAAACACAAAAGTAAGTGTGACCTTTTGTTATTACAATCGCTGTAAGTAACATCAAATGTAAGATTTTCGATGTTCACGCTCGTTTTCGACTTTTTCATCTTGTTATTTAATGTGCTCCATGTGTATCTATGCATGGCTTTTAGTTTCAACAAGTTTCAACAGCCTCGCGAATGCGACAGGGTCTTGACTTTGTATGCTGAGAAAATAACGAAATTTTGCACCTGTTCAAAGTTAGGTTGAAAGTCAGTCTTTGGATATCAGTTTAGACATCATTCACTTAAATGTATCTAAACAAGGAACTTTTTTTTCTTCAAATTTAGCCAGTGTTTGTTTTGCATTGCATTTGTAACATTAGAAGTATGGACATGTTTAGTAATTTGCCACGGTATATGGGTTAATTTGCTACATTGCACTGTTTTAATAGTGTTTCCGAATGACACAATATTGTCAAGATTTATATTTTTATTAGTGTCTTGATTAAATCTGGTTAAAAGTTTCATGATTTCTATGTTTATTTCCTCTTCAGTATGTTTATTTAATTAGAACAGGAACTGCAAAAAAAAAAAAAAAAGTGTGAAATAAGAATGGATTGTAGTAGACCCAGTAGTAGGCTAGTAGGCTAGCTTTATCAGAAAAAGGGGCTTTCCTAATGCAGTTGTGCTCCATTGGCAGGTTGTATTGTGGGTGTGTGTGTGTGCGTTTGGGGGGGCGTCATTTGATAAATGGCGGATACAGGACAAAGACATAAAGGTGCGCCCCTTTCCCACCATTCTGACAAAAATCATTGTGTTCCGTAACCGCAATCACTGCAACAGAGGCCTTTGGGAAGTCTACTGGAGGTACATGTCGGTAAACCGATACGGGCGTTTTCAGCGCCACTGTAGGTTATTGATTTGCAGGATTTTGAAAGACTCGAGCCGTTAAATATGCGTTGCTTACTGTACTCCGCTTTATCCACGTTATTCATGCCGTCTCTGGTCCTCCGCTGTGTAGTCATACAGACTATAGAGTGCAATAAAAAGCTCATTAAGTTATTAAGATAAAGCTCCCAACGTCCTTTCCTTCACTCCTTCCTTCCTGCATGCAGTATTTAGGCCCTGTTCACATGCTGTTTACTTTTGCTGCTCTGTCAGTGGGATGAAGATAATATTTCTCTTTTAATACCTGTCAGTGTGAGGTGCTGGGCAATTTGTCAATCCTCTAGAGTGAAATATGCCAGTACAAACACAGACAGTAGGCCTACACACACCCACATAAGCTTCGAGTCCTGCTTCAGATTTATATCCACACTGTCTTTAAAAAGCCTTATTTGCAGGGGGGGGTGAGACCAGCTCACAGTCGTCTGGTTAGTTACACACTGAAATGTATGAATGTATGCCCCCGAAGACACAGAATGCCTCCGTAAGTGAACAGTCTTGTCTTTGTCATTGTGATACCACCCCCGTTTGCCCTGAGTGGAAGGGTATGCTGGGTAAAATGATTCCTGTGTTGTGTGAGCAGAGTGCGGAGTGTATCGGCTTGCTTCAGCGCACTTGCGTGGGATTGTATTGGAAATGAAGCCCTTTGTTGTAGCACTGGGCTGATTAATTATTTAACCCTATTCTCTGTAGGGGGAACTGAAGACGTGTCTCTTGAATTGAACCTTTGTGATCTCACAGCAATTCAGTGAAGGAAGTGTGAAAGATCTTCTACTTTCTGGCTGGTCCTGTTCTATCGTGTTCTCTCTACCAAGCATATTATGACACTGGGTTTTTAAAAATAGTTTTATGATACATAATTTATTTGAACCATAGCCACAGAGACTGCAGAACCCTTACTTTATAGTCATGTTTCCCCTGACCTGCATAGCAAATTAGCCAGTCTCTGCATTCATTTATGTTCTTAAGTGGTGTGCAAGTAATTTTCTATGTTGATATTCATACCATGGCCAGAAAGTATCTTTAATAATGCTTACTCCTTGCTCGTTTCCACTGCCTCACACATCATCTTTTGTTCACTCTAAAAAAAGATTTATCAGCTATGCTGTGCACCACATCCAAAGGTAAGAAATATCACTTGCACTGCAGCAGTCTTATTGCTGGGAGCAGTGGAACAGTAGAGGAAAATGAATCAGTTGAACTGTAGAAGGCCACACTGCACATGCAGCTAAGGTGGTCTGGTGGATACCATGTGGCTTCCACCCACTGAAGTCATCAGTGATGTGTACTTCTGTCAGCTGGAAAGGAGTCAGTCCTGGCTGCTGTGCTGCAGGGGAATGTGTGCATGTAAATGCTCTAAGCTGGAGACTGGCCTCAGCAGTAGACTCAGAGGGGGGTGGTGAGGTGGGGGGTGGGGGGTGGGGGGTGGGGGGTGGGGGGGGGGGCGGGCTAAAAAGGAGTTGGAATTTTGCTTTACAGTGCAGAGTAGGGTGGGGTCACAAGGTCATTCTACACATCTATTTCTAGTTTTGCTGTATCTCTTCTCCTCCCTCACCCCTGCACTCTTTCAGGTTTTTCATGACCTAATTAGTGTCTTGTATTTGTTGCACACACACACATTCACACACACACATTCACACAGAGGTGATTCCACAGAGATCTTGTGCTGAGGACTGGAATTATTCAGCAGTGGGTATATCAGGAGTAGGTGCACAAGCTATCCATAATTCAAACCTGCACAGGCTCAGCCTGCACTGAGCTCAAATGAAGCCACAGCGCTGCTGCCTTTGTAACAGACATGTGAGAGATCTCCCCTCTTAAAATAGGAGAATCCTCACACCAGATTTATTCTTCTTGTTTCACCCACATGAACATCTTTACAGAGCTCTCTCTTTGTGTGCTGCCACTGTTGACAGCATTGTTTGTTTTGATGGTCTTGACCGTTGCCTGACATTGCCACTGACCGTTGCTACTTGCTGTGTTTGCTCCACTAGCGTGTGTTTGCATGTCCAGTGCATAAACAACTGTGGATTAACAGTAACACTTGTGTGTTTGTTTCCCTCTATTCTGCAGGGAGGGTGTCATCATTTGTTGTTCTTCCTGTACTGCAACTATAGTGTAACTCAGAATGATATGTGGTGTTGCCCTGAACCTTACATAATATGAAAAGGCTGTGCGCATAATGGTCCACCAGTTGACAAGTAAATGGCAAGTAAATGACTATAATCGAAAACAAAGCCATTTGGACTAAAGGCAAGTTATGCTGAAAGGAATTTTTCTCTGAAATTTCAGAAGTGTGTTCCCTTCATATGACACACCGAGTGTCATTTCCCCCAAAACCCTGTTAGAGGTACTTGAAGCATAAAATTATAATCCCTTCAAGGCTCTGACTGTGTTTGCTGAATGGGAGGGGTGACCTCAGCAGGTCTGTGTGACAGTGTGACAGCTGCTGGGTGGGGGTTTGGGGAGGTTGGAGTGTGCGTGAAAGTCCCCACTTTAGGAAATGCATTTGACCTATAAAGCATCTCAACTGATTCCTGAAGGGAGGACATATGGAGGAGCGAAATTGCATTTCCCCCTCCCTTGAGACCTGTGCTTTTGTTAGTCCCTGTGGGTCAGTCAGTTCCAGCAATTGTGTCTGATGGAGATCTTCATGGGGGGTGAGCTGGCGTGGGGCTGCTGAGGCTCACAGAATTTTGGCTTGGCCAGTGCACTTGTGCCTCTCATGGTCCGAACTAGTGTGTGACTGGTGGATGTGCAGCACCCACTCTAAAATGACATCTGAACAAGCAGGGTGACTCCAGGTCAACAAGTCTATTTACAGGGCTCTTCGCCTGGTGCATACATTTAAAAGCGGCCCATTCCTGCCCAGTATTGGGAGTCCAGGATCCAAACTGTAATCAACCTTTTGAATCACAGCAATGTTTTTTTTTGTGTGCTTCAATTTCCATTGATCAGAGATTTTCTCTTTTGATGTGCCAGAATTCCAAAACAGGAGAGCAATCAATTAGCTTCCAATTCTAGGTGAGTATGTGATTGCAACCTTCAGCAGACATCATTTGAGGAGACTTAACCACACTGGCAGGTTGAGTCATAGTGCATTAGGATACTGGAACCCAAGGTTGAAAATCTCAGAACCAGGGTCAGCGTATGGTTTACAAGGTATGAATTCTTCAGTGTTTTTTCCCCTGTAATTCAATGACTCAAATACAACTTGAAAATGTGGCAACTGCTTTTAAAATTCCAACAAATTGACAAAGTTTTCCAAATAATAACTCAAAAGAAGCACTTTGAACCCTGACATCAATATTTTGTTGGGCAAAATGTAGTAGATTAAATTTTCATGTTAATCTCCAGAAGTGCACGGTTGGCATATTTGTGCCGAATGAATATTTGGAGCATAAAGGGACAGTGGCAGTTTTAATGTGCAGAACCATCTCTGTGGCAGTAGTGTGTGGGTCACACTGTGGGGTGTTGCTGAATTCCCGCATAAAATTCAGTCTTTTGAAAAGGCTGGTGAGGAAATCCATGGAACGCCGTTCTTATTTTTGTTTGTTCTTGAGTCCATTTTTGACAAAAGAACAGAGGGTTCGTCCACTGGTAATCTCAACTGGTTGTATGATATTTACAAACCACACAGCCTGATGGAATAGTGTGGGAAAGAAACGGCTGTGTCCAAATCAGTGTGCATGCCTCCTGTATATGTGCTTGTGCTTATGAGTGTGTGTTTCTGATGGAGAAATAAGGGAAATATGGCACACAAAATTGTAAATAATGGGAAAAAATGTTTTAATGCTTAATTTTAGTATTAAAATTGACAGCAAGATTACTGGGATGCCACGGATGGTTTGCTGTGCAGAGCATTATAAATGACTTCCCATTTTAGAATCCTATGAGCTGCTTGAAACATTTTTCAGAAATATTTTATTAAGTGCAGTCAGCAGAGTACATACATATTGTTTGTATTTTTGTAACCTTCTTATTTTACACAGTTGATGCGTTTACACTGTCTGTCTGTGTCTGTTGACGTGGGAATTTCCACATTTCGCGAACAATGAAGATTATATTCTATTCTGTTCTATGTTTGTGTCATTACCATAGAAAAAGTTTCCACTTTGCTTTAGTGAAGTTATCTGCATTCACAGTGTGTTCACGTTTTTTGTTTTTAGAATTGCAAAAAGCCTTTTTGAAATGTAAATTGCATTAGATTAGATACTCAGCTAGCATTGAGGGGTAATTCAAACCTCAGTCATAACTATTTGGTGATGATGGCATTATTTCACAAAATTGTATCCGTTATGTGGCAGGAAGTGGCATTGTAACAGTTGTTCTCTGCAGTACTCAGGAGTCTCTGAAGCAGATTGCTCTGCCAGGCTGGTATCACCCCTCTCACCACCTGCCTGTAGGTTGTCGTTGCAGAGAGATGCCCAAGGGACTCCTCCCGTCTCTCAAAATGACATTCAACCCTGTGCCTGCAGCCTTTGGCACCCAATTCTCAGTGTGATGCTAAAGCTATTGACGGCATGCCCAAGGTGGGTTCTCTGTTTTCTATTGTCAGTGGCCCAGAGGTCTGAGGCCGCCCACAGAACTGCTATACAAGCGTGATATACTGTAGTAGTGTGTGAATCACACTGGCCCTGCCTGTGACATGAGAGGAGGGTAAACACACACACACACACATACACACATCCATACACACATATGCACACACACACATGCACACACACATATGCACACACACACACACACACACACGCACACACACACATTCTGCTGGTGATAACAGGGGAGCCACTGGAGAGGAGATTAAAAGGTTGCCTGTGTGGAGCACAACCCAGCAGCTGGTGATGGAGACTGCAGTCTCCCCGGGAGCAGCAGGTTGACATTCCCACAGTATTCTCAGCCTCTGTCTAATATCCTAATCTAATGCTAATTGACTCATTTGGCAGAAACTGGTTGAAGAGATTAAGGCTTATAAAGGCAACAATTTTCGATGAACTGCAGATAAACTGTCCATGAAAAAGATGGATACATCTGAAACACGCCAGCAGTGATTTCCTTAAACAAGTACAATATTTTCCTATAGTTTCATTTGGATATTTCCAATTCACAAATTTTTACTGACAGCAAAATTTCCAGTATTAATTAATCTATAATAGTGTATACATTACTGTGTAACATATTTAATGTGCTGAGGTTTAGTCCAGATTTATTGTGAATGTGGTCACTTTAGCTTGAGGAACTGTGTTGTGTATAACACCTAGGCCTACATGTTCTTGAAAATGGTCTACAGTGCAAACCAGCACATTGAGCCTGTAGGGTGAAGTCCCGTGGATGTTCAGTGACACAAAACATTGTGTTCCAGTTAGATGAGGTTTCGAAGAGGGCATCCTGTGTTCGTCTGAACAAAGCGCAGTGCCCTCTCATTTCTGACCTCTAGCTGGCAGATCCCTTTGCATCTCTTTATATTTATTAATCATTTGTGGATGTTGAGGAAATTTCATGTCATTCATACATCTGGTATATTCTACTGAAGCTATCCACATGATATTCTCTGTAGGGCTGAGTACCAAAAGCCAGATGGTTAGCATGCATAGCTTCAGTAAAATATTCAGCAGATAGAATGCTAACCCTACATTATGTAAATTCTCAGACCACCGCCCTCCACAGCCATCATCCATCTTTGATCACTTTTTGCTTATCCTTTACCTCTTCTTCCTCTGCATGGTCTCCCCCATTTATGCTATCACTTCATCCGTGCGGTCGTCTTCCCGTTCCCCTATCCCTCCTCATCTCTATCACTCTATCTCTTAATTCTCCTCTCCCTCCCTCCCATTTCTCATTCTCTCTGTCCCCTCCTGCTCCATCCTGCTTACATGTCTGCTTTTTTTCTCCTCTGAGTGAATAACAGTCATAATGGGGGGCACGATTCCCGGAAACATGAAGCCTCGCACCCCAGCCTAAAGTGTCAGATTTCAGGGCACTGCTTTACTTGGATACGCTCTTTTGAAAAGAAGTGTCTGGATCAGTTTTCCCCAGGATACGGGGTGAAGGGTCAGACTCCTTTGACTGAGGTTTACGCGCTTCTCCTCCATAATTGGCTTGGTTCTGTCTTCCTCCTACTCCTGTCAGACTTCTACCCACAAGTTTATTTCTGCTTGTTTTTGCAGGGGGGTGGGCAGTCTTTTTCTGGCTGTGTCTGCATTTTGTTAATTCTTCAATATCTTGTTCCTTGTGTGAGAAGGTCGACAATTATAATCAAATGACCTCAGTGCTCATGTTGCTCTAGTTGCTTTGGTGGTCATATCCATCTTATTGGGTGGCCACAGTGGTGTAGTAACTGCTGACCAGCAATTGTAATCTAAAGGTTGCTGGTTCAAGTCCTTGGTGGGATCAGCCAAATAATAAATGATGGAATGAGAAATCAGTAAAATGGGCCATGCAGAGTCAGAGGTCTCTTTGTACAAAAGCAGTACAAAACTACAAATGTATACATTATTCCACTTTATATGTTAATGTAATATTTCACTTTTGTTTACATAAATTCTTATTTGTGGAGAAATTTCTCCCAACAGTCGGTCAAGGTGAGTGCCAGGTTGGTGCAGAATGATTCTAGTGAAGGCAACGTTTTGATGAAGACCTCGGGTGAGCAGGACTGCTTCAACTGTGACTGCACTTTAACCTCTAACCTACTTTGGAATGATTTACAGAGTGAGGTTGTGAGGTCAGCGCCTGTCTTGAGTTCATCTGCCATTTTTGTAGGCAATGAAGATCTCCCTTTTCATCAGAAATGTTTCCAGGATTTATGGACTTGTAATTAGTCTTAGGAACTCTCCCCCGGTTCAGGCAAAGTGAGTGTAGAGAGGACAGGTGTTATTACACAGAAATGAACATACCGACTGAGAAAGGACTGCCAAGTAGTACAAAGTACAACCAATTTTGTCTGAGTACATATTAAAAAAGGAAAAGTAAATAGACAGTGGCAGAAGGACCTCAGTTATGCATATTGGGGTCTCTATTGTCAATTTGTTTTTTTGCCGTAAATGCATTCATTCATCCACCACATTAAAATAAAAAAGAAAGGAATTTAAAGACAATTATGAGGCAGCATAGGCTATGGTTTGGTTGTGGACGAGAGAGAGAGTGTGTGTGCGGGGGTGTGTGTGTGAGGCCGTGCTTCAATATTTATTTTGTATTGGGTGTGCATTACAGAATGATAAGCTAAAACGTGAAAGACCGTGTGACTTCAGTTTGGATTTGAGTGAAAAGTAGAATGGATCTATATGAACAGGTTCTTCTCTGTATACTGGCTTTATGAAATGATTACATAATGTGTAGGATAAACCAATCCATTCTTACTTAATACAAGGCCTATAGAATATGTCTGAAGGAATAAAGTAAAAGAAATAAAAGCACAATGGGATATTGAATGGAAGGACTGAGACGAAATGATAAACACATTTAAGGATGCAGACAAAATTAATTAAGATATTTTAACAAGATGCTTATGCTTTATTGAATGAGCCTGATGCGTTAAAAACTCCCCCCCCCCCCCCCCCCCCCCCCCCCCCAGAAGAGGAAGAGCAAAGAGTCTCAGGCAGAACTAGATTTACTTGAGAGAACCATCTTTCTGGAGGAATTGTGCCTTACATTATTATACGATACAAAACTGTGAAACCCATTGGTAACATGACAAATATTGAAATCCGCATCCAGAAGCTTCTCTTTGAATCTGGCAACAACACAAAGCAGGTGTGTAATGCAGATGTGTAACACAGATGTGTAACGCACGACGACTTCCAGGTCTGATCGCTTTGCGTTCTCATGAAAAGAACAGTTGTCTGAGGTCAAGCGTTTTGCCAACATTGCCTTCCGCCGAATCTCGTCATAATCAAAATCAAGGGCATGCATCCACAAGCCTCCAGCTGTTTATTTCAATCAGGAGTCTTTGTTTCATTTAATCACCATTGCACGATGATCTGGACAGCCACAGTCAACGCACTGCTGTCCAGATCATCGGCCGGGGTGTTCATTTTGAATTGTTATTTTATGTTTTTGTGTTTGTTTAGGAAATATATATAGCATATAGATGTCCCTCAAATGATTAACAAGGTAATGTGGGAGTTTAATTGCAATAAATTAATTTTTTTTAATTTAGCTCAAATGATGGCCTAATGAGTGTGCTTAATTAAAAAAATTAAATTAAATTTAAAAAAACTAAATAAGATTTTGTAGGTAAAACGCAGAAACATGTATTATTGTAATTCAAACCTCACTGTCAGGACTTGTTTGAGTTTGTATGTCTGCATGTGGCAGATTTCACAACTTCAGCTTTGAAGTGTCCTTTCCAGCATTCTCTGCTGAAACGGTAGAATACACAGTAGTCTGAGTCTGCATAACCAAGTACTAACAGTGTCTTCCCCTCTCTTCCATTCACAGGCCTCCCTCACACACAGCTTCCCTCCACAATGAGCTCTCGGCTGGCGGACCAACAGGGCGGCATGCAGTACTGCCGCCACTTCCTGGCCGACAACAGTGCCTTCCACGGTGGGTCTCTCCGTCTACCCTTCCCAATTCTGCTCTTCTGCGCTGACATGCTTCCAAGACCTCGAAAAACATTGTGAAAACATGGGCTTGGATTGATTTATGTGTGAATTATTTGGCTGTGAAATAGTTTTGCCATCTGAATATGTACTTTGGTTCAGCCGTGGGATTTGGCTGTCATTTTTAGCTGCAATGTTCCGCCTACTTCTGCAAAATAATCCATACTTTGGCCACCTGACAGCATAATTTGCCATTTTTAATGCCCTTGTGACTTTTATTAATATATAAGGAAAAAAAGCTTTCCATAATGCAGCCCGTTCTAAAATTGTTTCATAACTGTGGGCTGCAGCCTCTCCTGCTGTTGGTGCTATACCATTTGGTCTTGGGCTACATCAGTTAAGACTTATTGAAAACTGTCAAATGAATGACAAAATTTCATTTGACTATTGGGAATCTGTTACGCAGCAGAATTACATTACGGGAATACTTGAAGTGTGATGGATTGCGGTGCTGTCACTGGAGTTTAGACATTTCTAATGTCCTGCATTTTGTCATTTTTAATCCCTGTGTTACACCTGTCATGAAATAAATAGCATGTGTTTGCGCAGCGAGACACAAGGGGGCAGTGTTTTATATTCTTTGTGGATAGGTGAATCCTTCATTTTTTTCGCTTCCTCAAGTCTTTGGAATGAGTGCCGTTGCACCATTTTAAATGCAACTCATTCGGCATTTAATAAAAATCAGCTGGGCCTGTCACAATGGTCCTGTGGTGTTATTAAGACGGTTAGGATGAAAACCTGCCCAGGCTCAGGAGACAGCTGCTTAGTTCTGTAGCTGAAATCGTCTCAGGTAGTGCTGCTGTCACAGATGGCCACAGCTGGTTGTCAAAACAAAATAATTATTGGATGTGAGATTTCTTTTTGTGCGTCATTTTTGTGGAAAGAACACTATACTGGCGATGGGGCAAGGAGTGGCGGGCGGGGGCTGGGGGTGTGCAAATACGTTTTTTATGTGATTCTGCCAGTGAAAAAATTACAGCACAAAAACACACAAATTACTTAATAGCTAAACATGCTGGTATATTATTATGACTGTTATCATAATTCATTAGTAATTGTTTAATGGTGGATGAGTAATGGCCACGTGTAGATGTCTGGCTCTAGCTGTACGTTCCGGGGGTAATAAACCTGTCACAGGCGCAGACAGTGGCGCACCGAGGGGAGATATTGCTTGTGTTGAATGAGCTGTCTCTGCTGCTGTACCCAGTGGGAAAGCTGATGTATAGCTGCCATCAGTCAGGACAGGGGCCCGCGTCGGAAACTGTGCTCAACACCGGCTTTGGGTGAGCTTGTGTGCAGTCCTCTCCCCAGATTTAAATACCTTTCTGCTCTGCTCCGCGGTATGGATCAGAGAGCAAGAGACAGACTAGACACTCAAAGACCATTCGACCGGTTTATATTATCTCCTCACCCCATTCGTCTTTACGTCTCTCTCTATCTCTCTCTCCGTTCTTCTGCTCTCCTCTCTGGCTGTGTGTGGCGATGATGAGCCTGCTCTGTTGGGGAAGAAATGACAGGATAATGGTGAAATGAGTGAAAGGGAGGGGGGTTGTGCTCCCAAGTTGTGGAAGTCTGGAAGGAATCTGAATTGGACAGCCATGTAATGGTTGGTGAAGCTGTGGAGATGAAGGAAACGGTGTGGAATGGGTTTGGGTTTTTTGGGGGGATGTTTGGGGCTGATGGTTGTGATGATGTACATTGTGTGACAAATGGAAGCGTTGTAGTCTTGTGGAGGAAAGTCACTTAAACATCTTATTAAACCAGTGATAATCTCAGTTTAAACTATTTGGCCCCACCCCCTGTCGGTACTCACACAATTGCTTTTTATGTGTCACTGTGGCTCTGTGCTGATTCAGAGCTTAAAATGGCTTTTTGTTGCCTGTCTTATTCTGAGCTGTACAAATAATCCACACTGCAGCCTCGTATCCATTAAATTGAGATGGAGGTTATAATGACTACACAGAGCTTTGAATGCAGAACCGTCTGTAAGAGGTGGAACATGGGGGGGAACATCATAGTAGTGCATGAACAGACCTGCTGGGCCTGGGGTTTACACAAGTGTTCA
Source organism: Anguilla anguilla (assembly GCF_013347855.1). Classification (NCBI taxonomy): domain Eukaryota; kingdom Metazoa; phylum Chordata; class Actinopteri; order Anguilliformes; family Anguillidae; genus Anguilla; species Anguilla anguilla. Next base: position 19,734,846 of record NC_049212.1, on the reverse strand, counting down.
AATTACTAAAGTGGTATTCTAATACAGCTGGAAAACTGCTCAACAGAAGCATCTCAGTTTGACTCCATGTCGCTGTATGTGCTTGAGAGGAATCCTGTGATGAATTTGGAACAATAAATGAAGGTACATGATGTACATTGTATAACATTATGAGAATTCATCAAGACTACATTATGCCAATGTCTTTGCATGTGAAAAATGCATGTTTGCGGAATAGTAAAGATAATGAATAATTAATAATTATTTATGTCTTCTGTAAAAAAAAGCTGGAGAATTAAATGTTTAAATAGCTGTTTCAGAACCTGCAAATAGAAAGCATTTCCAGGGTCTGATGCTCTTATGTGTGGATAGAGGTGTGAGTGTGGAAGGGCAGTTGAACTTAAGAGGACTGAGTGCCTTTCAGAGCTTTTCCCCTGCAGGTGCTATAGTGGTTTCCTAGCTCCATAGCATGCCTCATACCTCCATCATCCTGCTGTGCTGGCTGATGGGGGTGAGCTTTTGCAAATGAAACCCTTCTGAAACACTATCCATAGAACATAGACCATTTTAACATCAGATCTGACAGGTGACAGTAAGATAAGAGCAATATTTTGTCAGAGCAGATATGCCCCCACACAGCACAAGAACATTTTAGATGACATTCCAGAAAGGAAATAGAAATGTGCTTCTGTGTGCTTGGTGCAACTTTACCAATATATTCAGCGTTTTCAAATGCCCTACCACAGGGGTGTATAAGGGGTGTAGTTAGTTGCAGAGTTAGTTGCAATACCATGGATGTGACATACATGCTTAAACGTCCTTATGGTCCAGCATAATGTGGGCTAAAGGGAAACCTTTCAAAATTAGAATTAGAAAGCATGGAGTATTTTTAGAACAAGTGACATTAGAATCCCAGTGGTGGTCTGTTTTATAAAGAACAACCATAGTGTTTCTAGCCTAGGATACTGGGGTATTGAAAAAGTCAGTGCACTGTGCTGGGGCGGAGATATTGATCCTATTTAGGGAGATTTTTTGAGTCTACAGTGCGATGAAAAAGTATTTTCTCCCTTCCTGATCTCCTCTATTATTGCATATTCGTCACACTGGTTTCAGGTCTTCGGGCAAAATGTGATGTTAGACAAAAGAAATCTGAGTAAATACAAAACACTTTTTAATTTATTATTTTATTTATTTAATCAAACACCCATATCACCCATGTGAAAAATAATTACACCCTTTAACAATAAATGGTTGCTCCACCTTTAGCCGCAATAACTGAAACCAAACACTTGCTGTAATTTTATATCAGTCTCCCATCACTGTGGAGGACCTTTTGGCCTTTTGGCTCTTTTTTTCATAACTGCTTTAATTCAGACAATTAGGTTTTCAAGCATGAACTGCTTGTTTCAGGTCCTGCCACATCATCTCTATTTGGGGATATTTGGTGGATTTGGTCAAGTGTCTGTGTAAAAAAAGAAAAAAAGGCATTTTAACTAAAACTAGACAAACTTATCTTATATCCTGTATCTAATCTATATCTTGTTCCTTGTTCTTCTCTTATTTTAGACTATATTTCCATTGCTAATTATTGTTACTTGTTTTTGGCGCTACATAGTGGATGATATTACATATATGTGGCAGGTTAATTTCATTTTGACTGATGATTTTTGCACCTCTAACCATGTTTTCTAGGCTGTGTCGCCCCACACATTTTAAGAGCGTTTATGGGAGATTCACATCCCACACATCCAAGAGATTTTATTGTGCAGTACTGAAATGGTATTGTATAAATTGTGAAACTTGTTCTGATGCTTACCCATCAGTTGAAATATTAACCGACATGGTTGAACAAAAAATGACACTTTCTTTGGAGCACAAGGTAGGGTGCAAGTTTTCATTCTGGATTGTCTAATGGGAACATGTGGACTCTGCACCCATCGCCAAGTGTATGCACATTTATTTTCTCACAAATATTTTTAGCTGCAGCTGCTAGTTGAGATGATGTGCCTGGTGAAAACCTGCCTTATTTTTATTTGGAATAAACACTGGCAAAATTCTTGTTCTGGCAAATCAATGTCTGTAAGAATCCATAGCCAGTCTGTGTTTATAATTCTTGTGCTTTACACTTGCTCTCACACTCACGGGTGTGGTGAGACTTGAGTGAAATTGTCTAAATCTACCCAGATTATTGTCTGTGCCTTTTGGGAGAAAAGTATGTCTTCTAGTGCAGAGTGTTCTTTCACACAATTATTGATTCCTTCACCACTATTTCTAAACCAACCAATCGGGATTTAAGGCAGGAATTAAGGCATTAAGATGTTTTGATTATCAGAGTACTTTTTACCAGCCTTTTAAGAGATACTACTCACACACGTTCCTGGTTTTGCAAGGATTTATTTTTCTAACTGGTGAAATCATTTGAACGGCTGATACGCACAAACAGGCATATGAACACACAGACTGCAGATGATGGTTTTTATTTTGTTTTAAATGCTGAGAAAGATGCCCAGGAAAAATGCAATGTCATTTGCAAAGCCTTTACTCCTTTAGTGTCACTAAAGATTTTATGAATATCTGAATTATGGATGATTCTGGAGGCTACCCGCAATAAAAATGGCTGTGAAGCAAAAAAAAAAAGAAAAGAACCTATTGTAATTTTTTTAACGCTCCTTTGGAGGGACGTTTCGGCTTGAGGTTCAGGAGTGATTTTGAGATCACTTTCTGCTGACACTGTTTTTTGATTGAAACTGAAAAGAACAGTTTTATTTTCTCTTATGCTTGTTCTTTCATCTACAACAGCTCACATGTTTGTTGTTGAGCAAATTTTCCATCATTGGGGTATGTGATGGGTGGGCTTATATGGTTTATTTATTTATTTATTTGTTACATAAGCCACAGCCTTAACTTGGAGAGTTGGATATGTTGGCTGCAACATGATATGGGCATGACATTTTGAATTGGAAAGCACAGAATCTGATTTTATTATCTGATCTAATCTAATCATTTCTAATCATAATCAATCTAATGTATGCAGCAGTATACATCGTCTGTATTATTTTTGACTATGTAATGGCAAAAGTATGCCTGTTTGAGAAGCATTATCGCATCAATAGTTGCATCATTATATCCCCTACGAACTGTAGATGTGAAATAGCCTTCCATTTGCCAATATAATGCACTTACCGTCTTATTCATTTGTCTCAATTAGTCTTAATTGCCTTTTAGGAAGAACATTAGGTGGAATAACGGCGACCCCCTTGACACTTACGCGCCCGATTTGCATAAATGTTCTTCACTCTCTCACAGGGACAAGGTTGGGTTTACTTAAGAAAATGTATTGGCTGGCTTGACAACTTCATTTGTGTCCCCATGATAGCATAGCTAATTCAGTTTGTATATAACCGGTCTCCACCGTATCATCACCTTTCATTTTTTTTTATAAACCCTTAAAAATCTCTCGTGAGGTCTTACTCATCAATTTCAGTGTTTATCGACACTATGCATAAAAATAGCTCATGGTGTGCTTGGAAACTACTCGCAGAACGTAAACGTCTGGGACTGTTGCAGGTTCAATTAGGTGGCTAATGAAAACTGTCTTGTTGTCGCACGTGGGAGGCTGTGGAATTAGTAGTACCTATGTATTCTTCTGGCTGTGAAAATCAAGCGTAATGCATGGGCAATTAAAAATGATTCCTTCTTTTTCGTAAAAAAATGTAATAAATCTAGAGAACGGAATACGCCCTGGACCCCAACACACACCAATCTATCATGCAGTAGCTGAACCGAGCGTATCTTAAGTAAGACCACATTGACCACAGCTATTTTTTTGGCACGGAAGAGATTACTTAGGGGTTTTTTGGACGCGTCACATCTTACTTTGACGATGTATGTCATAATTTTAAAATATCTGCTTTTAATGACATGGCGGCAATAAACCCCGTCTAGCGCTGATTGATTGGTTGATGTAGGAAATGTAGGAAATTAAATCCATAGCCTACTGGCCAGCAATAATAATTTAGATTTTTCAAAACGTAAATAGTGGTTACACTCACCTGTTTAATATTGTGCCATTTTCACTTCAGGTTTTCCAAGCCAAGGGCTCTTTCATTGCATTGGAACTCTCACCTCTTTGCCTTAAGGAGAATAACGGTGAAGTAGGTCAACCTTGAACCTTTCATATTGGATCACTGATGGCTTTGTGAAAGTTTCCGCGTACACTCTCGGCATTTGCTTGTATTGACAAGGGATGATGAAGAGAGATAACGGACAATCAAAAAACGACGTCGTTCATTAATTTAATATCTCCTGACAACCCGAGGGTCATTCATCAACATCCACAAAATGACCACCCACCCTGTGTACTGACACTTTATGAATTTATTCCGTTTTAATCAGTGTTTATGTAGCCTACATCATCTTTGGAATTAGTACTTTTTGTTGTCTCTGATAACGTGCCACGCTCGCTTTCTTCTACCTTCTGGTTCATTCAGAGACCCCCAGCTGTACAACCCCTGTCCTTCCGAAACCCCCTCCTCTCGCTCCGCTTTCGCGCATATTTGTCTGAAATCGGCGTACTGGCGTTGACTGCGCTGGTGTGTGGACTCCCACTATCTCGGCTAAGAGAGCAGCGCAAGCTTTTCTCGGGGCTGATCAGCCCCGTGCAAGCTCGCGCAAATAGACGTTTCTGAGCGTCTGAGTCGCTTTCTTCTCCTGAACACATTGGATAATAAAGAGTTATGCATGTAGTCCATTATTTGGGAAAAACGTGGGAGTTGTACGATATTTTGTAGCGTCCCGTTGTTTCTTATATTTTTAACAAATTGGCCATGGTATTATTTGCGTAGAAAATGTCCAAACATCACCACAGGACGCAACAAAATCAGCACTCTGGATTTGACGCCCCCACCCTTTTTTTTCGATCTGATTTTGGAGAGGAATTATTTGATTGAAAGAATGCATACAAAAAAACAATTTAATGGCAGATCTTGAAGTTTTCAAAAATCTAAGTTTTGAGAAGGGTGAGTACCTTGTTATTATGAGTCATTTTGCGGCCAAGAAGTTTGAAGACGTGTAATCTGTAAGATTTTATTCTGTTACGATGTCTGTTTTCGTGTATTCTAATGTTGTTTACCACGACGACGTCTTTGTTAAGTTGTTTGGACCCTCGTGAATGTGGTGCAGTCGGATACTGTTTCAAATGGCATGGTACTTTTTGCAATTTGATTGCAAGTAGCCTCCATAGGTTTTCACGAATCATTTTAATACGTTTTAATTCCATGAATCCCAAATTAAACTAAGTCATATTGTCGAAAGCAGCACGGTGTTTCCCCAGTGTTTCATGGTAAAATATTTTGCTTGTAAAATATTAAATATTTAATGCAAATTGTCCTAATTACCGTTGTGTAGCTCATATGCAGCTACGAATATTTTGTTTTGGTCAGGTTATTATAAAGGGCGAGGGATGTGCATGGCCAGAGATGCGAAATTGGTTTATGATGTTTTGGCAATCGACTGCTTGTCACAAGAGGCACAGCAGACGCCCACTGCTCGCCCCCGAAGGAGCGCGATAATGCAAAGCTATGAATTGGAGCTGTCCATGGTGCTGCAACGCAGTGCCGTCCGGCGCGTGCTGAATGAGAAGAAAATATAAAGTCGTCTTGTGGGATGAAGTTGCGTGTTCATCCATATATAGACAGACAGGTCCTTAAATTAGACAGTGAGATGTAGACCGAACGAAATTAATTAGACCAATCTCGTCACTATAGGAGGTTTTTAGCCTTTGATTTAGTAAATTATTGTTTTGAAAAAAACAAAAATAATTTAACATGAGGTGCTGGGCGGCCCAGCCCTTGAAAGTTGCTGTAAACTACATTAAATGGTTCTTCTAATGTGATTTTGATTTTTAGATAGCACCTGTTAAAATCACTGAGTAAATGAATAAATATACGCATGTAATGCTGCCATTTATCAAATTGCAATCATTTTGATAGAGAAAAGAAATTTGCCTGCATTGTGCCTACTGTGACTTTTTAAAGGTATGATAAACATTTTGAGAATGAATTTTGTTAGAAGTAAGAGAAATGATGGCCATTTGGGTGGGACTTGTTTTTGCTGAAGAAGTCGGTCAAGGGGGTCAGCTTGTTGCCCCTGTCCTCATCCTACAGGTTTCCTTTGTACACATTGGACGCAGGCCACTTGCTCCTAAAATGATGGTGTTTATTTATATGCTAATAAATGCATGTGTTTAATTGTTTTACTCTGGTGGTCTGATCAAGAGTGGTGAGCGTTGAATTGGTATAGATGAATCCAGTGGGCATCACCGCTATTATTATGCTTTTGCAGACCTACCCTTTGCTGACTTAACACTTTGTTATCTGCATATAGAAAATTGAACAATGCTCTATGGTATTCTTGCACATGGATGGTGATATGAGACATCCCATCAGGTTATGATTAATATGTGGTGTTGAGGGTTCCCCTAAATGAGAGATTAATTTGTATATTTATGAATTTATTAACAAAATTGCCGACTGTGATTTCTACTACTATTCCTTATACCAAAAATGTGTCTTATCTATAGAACACTAAACCTTGGGTTATTGTTAACAATTTTGTTTATTTTCAGATACACAATAAATATAAAACCATATTTCTAATATTCATATGTGTGAATCAGACTACGTGAATGCATGGCACATAGAGACTGAGTTACCTCTTGAGGAGGAAAACCCATTTCTATTCCTGTCCATGTTCCCAGCCCCTGTGTCTTTGCATGTCAAACACAGTGCCAACAGTTAGGCATGTTCTCAGTTCCTGGAAAGCAATTAACATCAATAATCAAAGTCTTCATGCCGGTCAGGTGAAATCTCATCGCTGTGTGTGTGTGTGCATGCATGTGTGTATGATAGATAGAGAGAAACACAGAGTGTGGGAGACAGAGAGAGAGAGGGAGACAGACAGACAGAGAGAGAGAGAGAGAGAGAGTGTGTGTGTCTACAAGAAGATATGCAGTACTCCCACGAGGAAAGAATTGCTTTTTCATGTAAATGTGTTTTCTGCCCCCTTATGATGACAAATGTGAGCTATTTGGCTCTCGAGTTCCTTGCTTCTGGCAAGGAAGCTTAGTGAGACCTCCTAGTCAATGGACACTTCCTGTAACATCGTTCACTGTTTTGGCTCATCAGCATTAGAGAGGATTATTGCGTAGCCCCTCGTTTCATTCCACCTCAAAATGGGACTCCACCTTTGGGCTGCCGCCATAATGAACATATTTGTTGTGTCGAATGAAATACTGATTGTTCTGTCAAAATGGCTGGTATACAACTCTGTAATGGGAGCCTTTACTGCAGCGTTCAGGATTTACTCTGCCCCTCCTCATTATCAGGAGACGGAAACACTGATACAAGGACTAATGCTTATGAAAATAAAATATAACATTAGTATGTGTATTTTCAGGGAAATAATTGATATTCTTTAATATTACCTTGTGCTCAATGTAATAATAATATTCACTGTAGATATTCAGGCTTAGTAATTTGATTGTCACTTTCATATGTGAGGCTTTGTGTACATTTCAGAATGTAATGTACACATTCAATTATCTACATTGCCATGAGAAAAATTTATTTGTATTTCGCATTTTTTATCTTTCTTATGTCTATTGCATATCGCAAGGTATTCCGCATTAGAAGGGTGGTCATAAATCATAATGTAAAACCTGAGGTGCTTTTTACTGCTCTTTTCTATATTACACTTGTTTCTTTTTTTCCTGCAGTGACACTTACTGTGTTGGTAATCAGATGCCTCATTTGAATGACTATGTTAGACTCACATTGTTTGACTGTCATTTTTGCCAGGCAAATCATTATTTAGGTTATTAACACATTCCCACATCAGAGGCCATTTAAGTTTTCCATATCATTTTAGGAGGTAAATCTATGTAAGCCTCTTTCCACAAAGGAACAACACTTGGCATTCCAACCTACATCCCTGTGGTTGCCAGACTGAGGGCCAGACTCAAACTCACCCTCACAGGCTCCTTGCTATTGATCAAATGTCAGCTTCAGTGAAACGTCCCTGTAATACAGTGCTGATATCCAGCCTTTTGCTATATCCCCCTGAAGTTTGGCAATTCAGCAGGACAATTCAGAAGCGGTGTCTATGTGCGTGTATCGACCCAACCTGGCCACAGACACAGCAGAAGTATAGGACCCCCGTTCAGTGTTCCTTTGATGTAAAAACAGGAAGCCCAGAGAGGAATCTCATTCCTGTCATGAATATGTTAAACACAGCAGTCTTATTTCTATTGCATTCCATAGCCCCGGGCTGGAGAATACATTTGTACCGCGCCATAACCATCACTCTTGATTAAATAGCCAGGCCTGCTGGAAGTGGGCTCTTCCAGCTCGTCTGCTCACGCGAGAACCCTGGGGTCTGATCCCTTTGGGCCTCACGCAGGTGTGTGGGGTCTGTTCTCCACGGGCCTCACGCACGTGCGGGGCAGTGAGATCACGCGCCTTCTCAGTAACCTGAGCTATTTATATTCAGCATATTAAATGTACTCAGGCCAATCAGTGTGCCCGTGAGGATAATGGACCTCATCATGACAATAACAAAGAGTAATAAAGGAATGACTGATTGACTTCAGACTGCAGTTCTTTCTTGGAAGCAGGGTTCATGGGGTTGTAACACACTGTAGTGATGTTCAATTAGGTTGTTATGGTCTCTCTTTGCATGTGGTTTATTTTCAAAAATTTTCTTATGAGTTTGTGTACAGCCATTATTGCATTCTGTAGTGAAATTTGGTTTCATTGTGATTTGTGTTTATAGCATACTCTGGAGAGCTATGTATACATATATGTGATGCACACTGTGTGTGCATGTGTGTGTGTGTGTGCGCACGCTTGTGCCTGTGTGCGTGTTTGTGCTTCCTACTGCATATCCATGATTTTACTAATGATCTGATCATCCACGATGATGGTATGTGGTAGCAAAGGTTCATCTGAAAATTTAAAAATCCAGATTATGTATCTTTCAGCCAGTGCACGACATATTCATCTCTTTGAGTATTTAACCATCATTCAAATAATGGTTAGTGAACCGCAGTGGGCTAATTCAATTTCATAACTGGCTGAGCTTATTTCTTCACATCTCCAGTCTCTACAGAGTCAGAGAGAGAGAGAGACATTTAAGCAACTGGATCAGGTTAACGGGGGTGAGTGCAGTTTGCGAGACCAGTCTTTGCACTGAATGCTGAACCATTCTGGCAGAATTATGCAGTGGATGGATCCTTTTTCATATGAAAAGGTCCTTTTCTCTCTGTTCATAAATGTTCATAAACTGTAATCATGTTGATCTTGATCCTGGATTGCACTAAGGTCACCTGAGAATCACTCATACCAGGTCTGACTTCTATAATTACGGCAATGGCAAAGACAGTTTGAATCCCTTCTAGTTATCATAACCGTCTTAAATTCCAGATAAACTGATCTTGCTTCCAAGCATTTTCTTAAAGTTATTAATACTGAAGTTATATTGCTGTTGATATTTCTGCTGCAGTAGCATTGGCACTGGATGAAGTGAAGTCATGTCCATGTAGCCAAGATCCCACTGGATGCATGTTATGTCATCACCGCTTAGATTATGGCTACATCCCGACTCAAACCAGATTGACTGTTGAGGCGCATCTGGTCACTGCATTACCATCGCATATATTCTTTTTTTTTCTCGAAACAATGCATTAAAGGGGCAGCCCCTCGCCCCATCCATGTTGTGCGCAGCTACAAAGGTTCAAAGGGCCTGGTGAGTGCAGCTGCAGAGTGGGGAGGGAGAGTGGGGGGGGGGGGGCGTAGATGACCAGAAGGCATGGGGAGCGAGCGAGGTGGGGGGGATGTGAGAAGGAGAGGCAGTCAGGGAGTTTGAGCGGATCCAGGAGGGACGGTTATTCAGTAATGGGACAGGGGCGCGGACGGGCGCCCTCCGCGGAGCTTCCCAGCAGCACTTGGACATGTTCCATCGGCCCGCCTTAGAGCGGTCGGCGGCGGCCACCGCGGCCTCGCTCCTCGCCCAGCGGATATACCATGTGGGGGGCAGCGTGGCCGTGCCTCAGAGGTGCAGGCTGGCGCACGTCGGTAAGAGCGCGTGGGGGCGCGTGTGGGTGCGTGCGAGAGAGGGCGAGCGTGCGCTTGCCCCTGTTTGGGTCTGTGTGTTTGTGTTTGCATGCGTGCAATGTGTTTTATTAAATGTGTGTCTTTGATAGGGGGATTACCATACATTGTGGTTGTGCTTATATCAGATAGGTGTGTGTATGTGTGTGGTTTTATAAGATAGTTGTGTGTACATGTAGGGGGATGGATATGTATAGGGCTTTAAATCTGTGTACAATGTATTTCTGTGTATTTCTATACACGTGTGTGTGTGTGTGTGTTTGTCTGGTTTTATTGCATGCACACAACTGACAGTTATATGGGCTGTTTATATATGTGTATATGTGTACTTGTGCAGTTTTGAACTAATGTGTGTGTATGTGTGTCTGTGTGTGCGCTTCCTTGTGTGTGTGCCAGTGCTGCTCTTTGCTCTGTTGCTCTTCTCTGTCAGCCCAGTCAGGTCTCTGGTTGAGCGGTCTACCCACCAACACTGCTGTGGAAAAGTCAGTCATGCAGTCCAAGGTTTTAAACAAAAATCAATACATTTACTATGTGGAACAATGTTGTTTGGTCGGTTTCTTTGCTGACTTATCACTACTGAATGTTGTGAACGTCCATATGATCAAAATAAGCACACAGCAGTCATTTGTAACAGATGGCACTAAACGCAGCATAAACCCAGCGTAACCACAAGATTCTGAGCTATTTTTAGAGCTGTGTGTTTATGAAGCCTTTCGGCAGATTCCTCTTGAGACAGTACAGTGCAGTACAGACCACATTACTATAACTCCTTTAGATAGGAATGTGCTCACGTGATGGTGTGTGTGTGTGTGTATGCATGTGTGCACAAGTGCATGCCATGCGTGTGTGTGCGTGTTGCAGTATATTTGTGGGTATGTTTATTTTTGTGTTTGTACATCACATGTCTGTGTGTTATGAATGTGTGTTAGCGTGCTTGTGTATTGTGTGTGTTTGTGTGTTTATTGGGTTTTAATTAACTGCTGTTTGTACCCTGTAATGAGACAGGCTATCTATGCTGTGGCAACATGCTCTTTGAATCTGGATGAAAATGTAAATCAGATAAAAGTGCTGTGTACAGACACTGCATCACGTGATCTGACAGATCATCTGGCTAAGAATATAACATTAAGTAATATTTATAGCTACGTCCATATATATTCAGATAAATGGGGCACACTGTGTTGCTGTTCTTGTTCTTGTTAATCTACACTAATGTGTTCTTATATCCTTATAAATGTGAAATAACTGTGTGTGTTTATGTGTTTTTTTATATATTATATATGTACTTATTGTGATGTGATATTGCTCCATTACTGCTCGCTGGTAGTAACAGATGGCAGTGATGATGATGATGATGACGATGATGGCGGCGGTGGTGTTTGTGGCACAGGTGTGTGCTCCATTACGCTGCTCTTTTTCCCTGCTCATTGTTTGTGGGACATTTGTTTGGGGCAGAGCCGGCTTTGTTGATTTGGGTTTCACAGAAAGGAGCTTTATGACCTAATTATCCTCCGTTTGATTTCCTCTGTGCTTCCACAGCACGGTGCTCTTTCATCTTCAATTTGTCTGACGCTGCCAGAGTTGATAAGTGTGTGAAGTCCCCCCCCCCTCCAAAAAAGAAAAAAAGAATACATACACACACACGCGCACGCACACACACACAAATTAAAATTCAGGGTTAGCTGAGGTGAAACCTGAAATCAGCTTTGTGATTTATGTTGTATTCTGAATTCTTTACTTTGTCACCCTTACATATGCATGATGGCACACACACACACACACACACACAGATGCATACTATACACGCAGGTGCGTGTGCCCCCTTGGGGGTTGGCAGGTTAATGCGTTGTGTGATGCGTGTTGTCACAGAGAATGATGCAAAATAGTACACACAGAGAGGAGGTGGAAGACTTGAACGTGATGTCAGAGATTTGCTTCCACTCCTGAACGGGTACACGTATAGCGCGCACGCACACCAAAAGGTACAGCGCTCCTCTCTCCTGTAGTGGCCTGCTCCCTCTGGGCCCCGTGTGTTTGTGGTTAATGAGAAGGGCCGCACCTACGGTGCTCTGTGTGAGTCCCAGGGCAGGCAGAGCAGTAATCGGGCGTGAAGGTTTACTCCCCACAGGGCTAATTGGCTTTAAATGAGGTGGAGAGCGATGGGGTAATGAGAGGTGTTGGGGGTACTTTAGGGGGGGATTGGGTGATGGAGCAGATTCAGGGCTTTGGTCAAGAACCCCCAAGCAATATGATTATTGCACTAATTAAAACAGATTTAAAAAATAACGATTTCATACCATCGATTTAAATAAGTGTCATTGTTGTCAGACTTCACCTGCTCAGCATTTTAGTGTGTGTTCACAAGTTAAATGCATTAGTCATTCAGATCAGATTAATTGTTTCATGTAATATTGTGGTGGTCCTCCAGTAGAAAGCAATGGAGTGTCACCATAGTTTTGTGTGAGATGTATTGTAAGTGATCGTTGTAGAAGCTGGCAGCCATGAGAGGCAGGAGCGGGAGGGAAGGAGGCTCTGCTCTACTCAGGCAGTTATGGTTTCTAATCCCTTTCAGGATGGTAATGTTTCACCTTTACATTACTTCTGTAGAAATCCTATCTCATGCATGCTGAACGTGTGAAATGCAATCAATCCAATTTATTTTGGCTAAAGGGGCTCCAACAGAGCATCATTTAAGTAGATAACTTTGGTTCTGAAGTCATGATTGTTAGATAATGGCACAGGGTTTTTGATATCTGCTTTCTCTTTTTTTCCTCATACAAAAAAAGTTTAGAAAAAAATATTTGCGCACGGCACCTGTGGTCTGAAACTGAGCCACGTGCATTTTAAATGACTTAGAGACATAGGCCTATTTAATTCAGTGAGAATGAGTGCTGTGTTATCCGCTCTCTCACTGGCGAGGAGAGCATGGAGGCATGTGGTGCGGCTTGTTACGGTGTCACTGGGGGAAAGTGTGACGGCTTCCTCCCTGCATGCAAACCGAAACGCGTGGAAGGTGAAGGCTGCAATTTTCCCCTGATTCTCATTCGTGTTCACAGGCCCTGTTGTGGCAGCTGCCATTTTCTCCACAGATTAAGTAAAAACAGAATAGAGAGGGGCTTGATCCTTGCCAATTTTCAGTCTAATCGCTCTTTCCGGAGGATGCTGTGTTGTTCTTGGATATTAGCTACACAACAGGCTCGACTCTGTAGCCCAGGTCTATGGTACTGACATAGGTTTATCATTGATTAAAACGTTCACCCCTACATAAAAACATTTTAAGAAAATCAGCCATGCGATTTTCCTCAAGAATCTCCAGTTTTAAATAATGGGCCTGCATAAAGATCTTTATAAATTCACTCTTTTAGGCAGGAAAATGAATAGGCCTAATGCTAATTATTTTAATAATGTAAATAATAATCAGCTGGTTTATAGGTGTCATGAGTATTGATTTTCTTAACGTTTTTATGTGTGATTCTTTTTTTGTAATTAACTTGAGCTACATTTCTGATCCGAGTTACTGATTAGTGATCTCATGGCTAACCATTTGAATGGCGGGGGACAGTGGGATTCAGGAAATCAGTAGGGGAAATGATTTGGAAACAATGAGCCTGCCACATCATGCGACTGAGCCTAGCGACAGATTTCCAGTAAATTGTTTGTTCCAAATGGCTTTTCCATATGATGCTCTCTGTTCTTGTTCAGTGGGTTCAGTGTGGTATGTGAGAAGAGTCCCAATACTGTATCCAAAAAGAAGTCGCGTGAATGTATGTGGAGTCTAATGTGATGCCATTAAGTAAATTTCTCAGTTATGGTGCCGGTCATTTTGTTTTTGAACATATCAGAGAAGATGCATATCTGCATCTGGATGCATCTGTACCAGCTAAATGGAGAGATGTTGTAAATGGGTGTGTAAGGGAGGGAGTTGGGTGTCTGTACGAGGTGAGAGGGAAAGTGGTGCTGAGAGGATCTCTCTTTACACTTAGAGACTGCAGTTGAGCCATGCGATACATTTGTGTGTGGAGTAGGGCTGGAGTGTGTGTACTGACGTGTGAGGTAGGGGTGCTGTGGTCTGTGAATTCTGTATGATTTTCGGGTTCAGTTGTGTGTGAAGGAGGTGCTATCGCCGTTTCTAAATCTGGACACAGTGGAGTCTAACCCTCCACTGAACCAGCGAAAACCCTGCAGTTTAAACAAGCGCCGCGTGGAAGCGAGGTGAGATATCAGGAAGATCTAACGTTCCCGCTGGGATGCAAGCGATATGACAAGTGGCTAAAGGAGGTTTTCAACCACAGGGTGAAGCTTCCCTGACATCATGTAGAATGAAAATAAATGGATACGTTTGAAGAATCCAGTGAAGTGAGCGCCGTTAAATATCACACTGTATATTTTATTCACAGTGAGTGTGCAGCAGAAGAAAAGGGTGTGCTGAATCTTTCAGAAAGAGAAAGACTTATTAAAAATGAACATTGCATGAGGTGTAGTACTGAAGCCGGGTTTTTTGAGGGTCTGATCCCACAGCGAGCCCCCCACTCTGGTCAGGCAGCTGAACGCTGGGGATGAAATCTGGATCAAGCAGTCCAAAATTTCTTCCACATCCACGTCTGTGCTTCCATTACTTTCATCATTTGCTTCAGGCCAGTTCTTTTGTCGATTTGCCATTTCGCTAGATGTTTAATTCACTGGCAATTTTTTGTCTTAATATATATCCTACTGTAGTTTATTTTCACTCAATAACGGAGAAGCTCTGCACTTTGAACTGTTTTCTTTGTGTCCTGTGCCCCTGGTAATGGAATACAATGAGCAAAAACCTCATTCTTTCATGCGTGCATTTTTAAAAATGGGATTTTCCCCAATCTGGCAACTGAAGATAGCAGAACTGGGCCAGACTGGTGGGGGTGCTGTCTGCAGACAATGGCGCAGCGGCAGTGCACAGACGAGAGAGGATCAGGAGCACAAATTTACTATTCGCTTTCCTGACCTAAACTGATCGGTAGTAATGTGCTCATTGTTCGAATTTAAAGCCGCAGGGAGCCTCTGACAGCTTTGTAGAATGGTTGTGGGTTCAGAAATGCCCGTCCCTGCATATTCAGCTTTTCCTTCTGCAGTTTTTCCTCCTGCTGTGGAGACTGTGTGCTTTACTGGCCTCTGTGCCTCATAAGCCCCAAGGCCAGTAAGAGAAATGTTCTGTGATGCAGTAGATGTGGTGGTCAATAGCCTATTTTATATTGTCACATTAATTTTTCCGTAAAATCCTCAAGATTCATGCTGACACAATCGCTGGAAGTTTGGGAGGGTGCACAAATCCCCACTGATTGTTATTGTTTCATCTTGCCCGATGTCCTTGTATTCCCTATTATTCCTGACAAAGCTCAGGAAAGTATTGGAGGCTCATTTAATGAGTTACTGCCAGTTCATTTGACATGAGCCCCCCCCCCCCCCCCCCACCCTCCCACCCACCTGCTCCTTCAGATGTCATCCTAGGGTTAGCTGCTACGCTCAGAGCAGCAGTGTGGAGCAGTGGTCAGAGCTGCAGTCTGGATCAGTGGTCTGAGCACTAGTAGGGAGCGGTACTCCACCATTACTTGCTGCTTATTTACTTTCAGCAGAAATGCCACTTGGAAGAAGTGGCTGAACTCTTTAAAACCCAAACTCTTTAAAACGCAGAACCCAAACCCAAAGAAATTGAGTTCATCAGGCATCGCAAACCATATTCCAGGAGGTGTGTGTATATAAGAGATTTGCTATGGAATCATCAGAAAAAAGGTAAATGTTGTGTACCGTGCACAACCGTTTCTGTCATCCGCCTCTGGCTATACGCTGTCCTATCCTATATATGCAGATTTTCCTCGTGTGGTGTGGTCATATGGAGATGCTTCATGATGGCCCCTTTGGCATGTGGAGAGTGCACGTGTGTATGTGCATGTGCTTGCCTGCTCGTTTCTGTGTGGGTTTTGAGTGGGAAATCTGGGCTCTTCTCTATAACACACCTGGTGTTTCATTCTTCGCACTCTTGTGGACAGTCACGCAACCTCCAACCTGCTTTAAGATGGAAGGGGTGGGGCCAAACAAGTCTCAGTATCTCTAGCCCCTCCCCCAACTTCCAGGACTCCTCCTAACCAGGATTCAGATAGAGATGCCGCTGTATGTGATGGATGACATATGTGCAGTCTGTTTGTTTATCATGAGCATTGGTGCATCTGTATTTGTTTAACCAGCATGCATAACACGATTGAGAAATGCAGCTGAGAGAATCACATGATGATGGGAACAGCTTGCCTTTTCAGATGCCTGAATGTTAGCATGTGTGTATTGCACAAAAAATCAGAGAGGTTGCATCAGAACACTGCAGTGTGGTGTAAGCTCCCAAACACTGTGCTGAAGTAAATAAATGGACCTGTAACAAGATTGGTTGCAGGTCTGCATCCTGGTGGGGCAATGCTGCTGTACCCTGGAGAAAGACAGTCAACAGTTGTGTAGTGTGCCTCTTCCAGACTGGAGACGAAATAGCTGTGAATACCAACTCTCCTAAACAGGATTTTTATCTGCAATCCCAGGTTGATGCTTTACTGTGTTCTGTATTACCACTGTACCCCACTGATGCCATCTGCGATGGTGGCTCGATAAGGATCCTTCCTTGTTTATCGCCCATTTATAACACTGGCACCATTGGAAACAAGGTGGTTGGACTGTGCTTGCAGCGCCCATGGAAGCAGGGCTGTCGGCCATATTGTGAGCTGGATGCGATGACGCGCCGTGTCGAAATGGTCAAGATCTCACAGTGGAGCAAGATCAATGTCTCTTTAGTCCTGCAGCGGCGCCCTCATCTGGCAGGTGCTATCCATGTGCGCGGCTCACGCGTGTCCCCATTTCTGTGTGTGTTGCAGTCGAGCGATGTATGAGTGTCATGCAGTCGGGGACCCAGATGGTCAAGCTGAAGAACGGCTCCAAGGGTTTGGTGCGGCTCTTCTACCTGGACGAGCACCGGTCCTGCATCCGATGGCGGCCCTCCAGAAAGAGCGAGAAGGCCAAGAGTAAGTCGCCCAGGGCGCCACGCCCCTTCTGTGTCTGCACTGAAACAGTGTTACGGTTTTTATGCATCATTTCACAATTACATCTTAACCTGTTTTGCTCTGACAAGCTTCAGATTAGAACAAGCTCGTTGAGTATTTTGACAACATCAAAAACAGTGTGAAATGATAAAAATCTATGCCAAAAACTTGATTTTGTGGCGTTTTCACAAAAGAACCAAACCGCCGTTCTGTTGCTGGGCTCGCCAGACAATCAGATCCTGGTGTTGGTGCTTAATTGTCTCCTCCCTGGATCTATTGCTAAACCTTTTGTTCTTAAATCTGACCCGACCTCATATTAATGGTGGATTATTGCTTAGCTAGAGCAGAAGTGGCGCTGTGCTTTTTTCTGCTTGTTGTTTTTAATTTTCTCTTTTTGTAGAGAGATACTGACATAATAGTGCATTGCTCAAACAACAAGATAAGCCTCTTACAATGTCACCATTTGCATGATTAAAACAAAAAAAAAAAAAACCAAACAGTCCCCTTCATCGCCTGGCTTAGAATCAGGGCCACTGTTGCTGCTGTCGCTGGTGGTGGTGTTGCTTTGGGAGACATATGGCGAATCTGGAAATTAGATTAGATTTTAAAATTAGAAGTGTGAAAGCCCAATTTGATGCTTTTGTCTCCAGCTTGGAACATGCTTTTCTCTAAAATAGAAATGCTGAGATCCAAGAAAAACTGATCAGGAAAACCGGTTTATAATATCAGTTCTTTCATATGTACCTCCATTTAAGATAAATTATTAGGATGATCTTGGCCTTGGTGAAAGGGATAGCAATACAAAGTGTGCCATGAACCTAGAGAGTTAATCAGCTTTGACATTGAATAAATATAGCTTCCTGAATGGCATCCCAATGCTCTTGAAAAACAAGCTTCTGTCATAGATAATGAAACACATTTGAATTTGATGAAAGACCCTGATTTTATTTTCTCCACAATAGCCATCCAGGTTTTGCATACCTTTGGACCGTTGCGCTTGTCATCTCAGGACAACAAAGGAAATCTTCACTATGCATATGAATGCAGTAGAACTTTCCAAAATTCTTGATTTCTTTAAGTGATCTGTGAGTTAGCTGTTAAAAGGTCCATCTTCTTTCTCTGCTGTGTTTTGTGTTTCTCGATTCACCCTAATGAAAAGCTGTGGCTGGTAGAGAGGCCCGGTTTTAGCATAGGACAGGACACGGTTCAGAATGTTCAATCATGTAAACGTAAATAGCTGAATACCTTTAATTTCATGGTGTCGATATGGCATATTAATGGGAAATGTAGCTGTGAGATTGTGCTTATGAGTGTTCACTGAATCCCTTTTCACACATACAGCTTTACCTAGAAGTGTTCCAGAACATTAGCATTTTTGGATCATGTTAATTTGCTGGCTCAAGGCCAAGTAACATTTATAGAAATTGCCTGTTTTTACCTGAGTGAGAAGCTGCAACATTACCAGATCAAGCACACCAAATGTTACTACACTCTTACTTGGACACAGGTGAACCAGTCACAAAAAACTAGGCTGTGACAT
The DNA here is from genome assembly GCF_013347855.1 of Anguilla anguilla. Classification (NCBI taxonomy): domain Eukaryota; kingdom Metazoa; phylum Chordata; class Actinopteri; order Anguilliformes; family Anguillidae; genus Anguilla; species Anguilla anguilla. The sequence continues at coordinate 19,716,112 of NC_049212.1, read as the reverse complement.
AATCATTTTGTGCCTTATTCATGCTAACTTTAATAAGCGCCATTTTTTCCAAGACTGCTTTATATTGGCAAGTGACGCACTCTCTCAAGTGCATACCTTTAATGATATATCCGGCCTCGCCTCTCACAAGATCCGTATTGGCACTTCATGTGTGAGAGCTATTGACCTGTTGAAATGCTAGATAGTTCTTTGTAGTGCGAACAAAAGAAGCCACTAGATTGGCAGAAAAGTTAATAAGGCAAAGTTCTGTGTTTCATGTGTGAAAGCCACTTAAATGGCTGACGTGTGGATGGATGGCGTATGGATTAGCTGTCACTAACGTGGAGAGTGTATTACTGGAGCTACAGAGTGGACTCATGGTCAACAGGCAACTGGCTCTTTCTAGAACAGTACAGAGCTACTAGCACAAAGGGGATGTAAACGCATGAGAAATGATAATGTGATTATGGTGGATTGCATTTGAAGGTCTTCAGAGGAATAGGAAGAATCAAAGCCTGAGGGTATTTTAGTAAGATACAACATCAGTCCACCTGCTGTCCAAATTTTTTGTCCTTTATTTCAGGATTTATTCTGGATGTTTTTTTCCTAATAATGATTGTGATTGTATTATTATCTCTAGCAATCTAACTGACCAAATAGACCTGTAATTACCTCAAGTAAATGTGATTGGCCTGTCATTCACCCCTCTGCTCTCACTGTGCCCTGCCTCCCTCCCCTTTGCAGTCACTATCGACTCTCTGTACAAGGTGTCTGAGGGCCGGCAGTCAGACATCTTCCACCGACATGCAGACGCAAACTTTGACCCCGGCTGTTGTTTCACCATTTACCATGGAAACCACATGGAGTCCCTGGACCTGGTGACCACCAAGCCCGAGGAGGCACGCACCTGGGTGACAGGGCTCAGGTACCTAATGGCCGGGATCAGCGATGAGGACTCACTGGCTAAAAGGCAACGCACCCATGACCAATATCCTTTCTCACAGAGGCAAAGGGGCAGTTTTGTACATCAATGCTTTGTAGTAGATACTGACCCAGTTTCTTAGAGCTCCTTCTCCAACTCCCTTCTGGCTGCCTTCAATAGAGGCGCGGCCCGTGGATGAAACTGACAGTGCCAAAACCTCCCCTGCCAGTGATAAGGCTCAGTCCCTTCCAGACATTCAGATTTCTTACACCGTTTTATGTATCTTATTTGTATGAAAATGTAAACCATGCAAAACACAAGAACCTGGAAATTAATCTGAAAAAAGAAAATACTACATTCTCACATATACAACATAGCAGTTCTTCGGCATTTTTGCAATAGCAAAATATGAATAACAGCCAATAGTTGAGAGTCAAAAGTCCAGGTAGATAGGGTCACCCTTCTGCTGTGTCCTGCAAAGAAGCAGTCATCATCCACCCTGGTCACCAAGCTTACTACACTCCGCAGTTGCATGCACAGCCCTTCAGCCCAGTCTGGGTGACTTTCAGGACAGTTTCTGCTCACCATTGCAGAATATGTACCCTCGCACATCAAATGGCTTTCCAGCTTGCAATGGCTTGCTTTGGGAGGAATGTCTCTGCTTAATCTAATTTAATCCCACCCTCCCTTGATAACACTCACATTTCTGAACATTTCTGCCTTTACTTCCAGAATATGGATATTATTATCACAAACTCCAGGCCTCCAGATCTCGGTCATCATTCATGGGAAAATTGAATGCTTTCACGGTCCCGTTTAAACATTGTCCATAAGAATTTCCTGTTTTATTACTTGAATTTTTAAATTGCATATTCCACAGAGGATATGAATTTTTATGCCCAGTGGTTTCATGCATTACAGTCAGCTGCTTTCTCCATGACTAACTGGCTGGAGTATGAACTGCCTGTAATGCGACAATGACCGCTCAACCTCTCAGTACAAAGTATCTTAATGCACTAGAGTCTATGAATGTCTGTTGGAGTAATGCAAATAATGTATTTGAAGTATTACCAACTCTCAGTGTGAACCCTTCCAAATGACTGTGGCCAAGCCGGGTCGGTCCCTGAAATAGGAACCACTGATAATCTCAGACTCACTATGTCCACAGTACTTTTCCTTAATATATGTCACGTGGATGAAACAGACTTTTGAAGAGGCAGACAAGAATGGAGATGGTCTCCTGAATATCGAGGAGATCTACCAACTTCTTCACAAGATGAATGTGAACCTCCCACGGCGAAAGGTGAAGCAGATGTTCCAGGTAAGTCTCCTTCCTAGCAAGTGTGTTAGACCACTACTGCTAACCTGAGACCAATGAGTAAGCCAGGATCTGACATTGTACACAGATTTTCAAGGATATTGCTGGTCACCTTTTCCCAGTAAAATTTCCTATGTTAAATCAACTCTTACGGAGTACATATGGCCCTACTCTGTCAAGCCAACAAGACATTTTAGGTATTTTGGCAAGGTGCAAGCTACTATCCGCATATTTATTAGAAAAAAACAGAAAAGTGTTTGCAGTGCTGTCCTCAGTTCTGATCATTTCTCAGTTTTGGATTTTTACAATCAATCAAAATGTAGATATTGCCTCTGTTGCGTTTCAGGTCAATGAGGGATTTAATCCCAAGGCACGCGCAAGGTTCCTTATATCCAAAAAAAATCCATAGCTTATTACATGTGGATTACACTCTTCATCGTTTGGTAATGGTATCCTGTTCATCTCAGATGTCATTAGTAAGACAGGGAATTGAATTTTTGTTGAAGGTTCAGTAATCCCAAAGACTCAGGGAATAAAAGACTGAATTAAATAGCTGGTATTGAGCACTACTCCGCATCCTAGGGCAGTACTTAAGAAAGCAAGAGAAGAATGGTGCAAACCTCTAAGGACTTTCTAGCGTAAAGCTTCTGCCTTAAAGGAGAATTGCACGGCTTTCTCTGTCAACTCACATTGGTCCATAGCAAGAAGAGAGGTCAGTAGAGTGCAGTATTATACTGCAAAGATGTAAGCAAGGAAAAGACTATATTTATCTCATATTTATGAAGCTGTCCTATTGACTGTATTTTTCATAATTTTTTCTGCCATTAGTGTACCAATTAATAGGCTGACTTTTGATAATTGAAAGTCCAGCATTAAAAATGTATGATTGGTCTTCAGTAATAATGTGCAGTTTCTTGCCAGCGGCACTGCACTGGGTCATAATTGTTGTTATTATCGTCAGAACTCCAGACTTCTGTTAGACTGATCATGGGAAGACTGCATTGTTTAGAAATTCAGTCTTATTGGATGCATGTCGGCTTTATCTGGAGAATGGAGTATGAAAAATGTGAAATGTGAACAGTATTTAACATTTAATTTTTAATGTTTTATGAAAAACATGTTCTGTGGTCATGTTCCTTATGTGATTTCCAATTAACATTAATTTATAATGTGGAGTTGATTTTTTTAAACATGATTAATTTCTGTAAAGGTTCATTGCTAAGTTTTAAATTTGACGTAAATGTATTTGCTTGATTAATCTATTAATAGCTTCAGCCCCAATTAAAATTTCATTATTTATTAATGCATGGTATTTATACACATTGCAAGGGTAACACAATTTTTTTGCAATAAAGTGTTGGAAACTGTCGGCCAGCAGGAGTTTTAACTGAATAAATGGCAAATTCCACTGCCCAGATGTTCCTTTGGCATGGCCATAACGTTATGGTAATACTATAGCTACCATGATTTCACAGTCAGATATTTCCTTCTAAAAGCTGGCTTTAATCGTATTTTCTCACTCTGTATTAAAATGTCAATAAAGTTCTTTCTGTATCTACAAGAAAGTGCTGAATAAATAAAGTTGTCATTATTATTATTATTATTGTTGTCATTTGGTCTCATGCTGATTGTTTCCCACAATGCAACCCTCTTCACATCACTTCCCATTACCTATTTCAGGAGGCGGATACGGATGACCAGCAGGGCACCCTGACTTACGAGGAGTTCAGTGTCTTCTACAGGATGATGTCAATGCGCAGGGATCTCTTCCTCCTGCTCATGTCCTTCAGCGAAAGGAAGGACCACCTGACTGCGGAGGAGCTAGGAAACTTTCTGCGTACGGAGCAGAAGGTTCGTGTTGGTCACGACAGCAGTAGCATATCATATCACTGGTCTTTAGCAGCACCATGACATAAATGGAACATATGAAGTAAATGCTAACCATGTAGCATGTGATATCATGATAACCGGTGATTCATTTGTATCATAAGAGCGTATTAAAAGAAAGAGGGAATAAGTAATTGTCAGTCACAGCCAGGATTTAATTGAAATAACATTTATTTGTTTTAAAGAGTACATGTAGCTCCATGAATCAACTACACATAAATATTTAAGCTAATATATAAAGAATGCCTCTGTTTAATCCATTAAACTGTCTATCTGTCTGATCTGCTCCTCCAATGATCTACCTGTATGCACTTGGTGTTTCACCCAGATTTTTTAAATAAATGATTGTTATTGCAGATTATTCTTTGGTAACTCACTGTTTCAGCCTTTATTTAAAGGGAGTAATTCCCATTAGTGTCAACCCTGAGGCACTCGCTGTATTATCCCATCTCTGAACTGCCATGTATTGTCTCTGGAGCTCAATTTGTCCAAATGAAAATGCCCTCAGGTTGTGGGCTTTCCAGGGGGGGAAATCCTTTTTTTTTTTTTAAAAATAAACTAACTGAAAGCCATGCAATGCTTGGTTAAAATAAATTAAAAAAACATTGAAATTTCAGAATGAGGCCCCACAAATCTCAAAATGGGTGGACCAATCATATGCTGTTCCTTGTGTTTATGAAGCAGTTGAAAGACTTTCCACCACATGAAATCAATATCAAGTTATTGATCCATTGGTGACAAATGATTGCTCCAGTAGGGATTCCTGAATCCTCACTCATTCAATGCTAGCCTCTTGGTTGAAAATCCTTCTGTCATGCTTCCCTTCACTTTGTGATAAAGTGGCTCTACCTGGCAGGTTGTGCGTAGAGTTTTCATATTGATTCTAAAAGGCAGCTTCTGAAAATAAGCCTTTGTTTCCCCCTCTGTGTCCCTGCAGATGGCCAACGTGACCACAGAGTACTGTCTGGATGTCATTGATAAGTTTGAAGTCTCAGACGAAAACAAACAGAACTGTGTCATGGGAATTGAAGGTAAGCATCAGTCTCGTCTCTCTCTCTCTCTCTCAATGGAGTTTTATGCTCTGTCACTCTCTGCCAGTTCATTATGCGGTATTGGTGTGAAATGCATTCAATAAACATTGGCAAAGCATAATATAATTAGTACAGAACAGCTATATATTTAATCCAGAGATCACATACAATGGAAACACTGTAATCATATTAATGACATCTGCAATCTTAAGTAATAAAATATTGTTAACTGAATATATAGAATTGATTATTTTGTCAGTGGAAGATGTACAGGGCAATTGTTCTGTGTCTCCCTCCAATTCCACCTTCCTCTCATGGTCTTTGCTGATAGGGGAAAGGCCTCCATTTAGGCCCCTGTGTTCTGCCTGTTGTAGCCATTCCAAAACTCTCCAGCAGGTTTGAAAAAACCTCATTCACCTTGTCTGCTTTGGTGAAAGTAGTGAAAGTAGTGGTGCTTTGCAGTCAGGTTGAAGGATGGCTGATTTCATTCTGAAAGAAGATTTGTTGAACACTGCGGGTTGTGTGAAACCTGACAAGACTGTTTAACCCTGGGTGGGGTGCACCGAGTCAGAACTGAACCTTATTGGATCAGGGTAGTTTCATCAGACCTTCAGAGGGGGGTCTGTGGTTAATCCTATCCCACTGGCCTGGGGACAGGCAGGGTGAAATTGGTGCTGTCTGCTATGACTGCTGTTTCTCGATGGGGGAAAGCGTAGCGGGGCTGTGTGTATTCATGCACGTCTGTTTCTTGTGTCTGCTTGTATGTGTTTGTGGAGCACAAGCGGGCACACAGGTTCACAGATGGACTTTCACAGCTACATAACAAATGAAATTTAATTTTAGCTTATTTCTTTAGTGTTTGGTTTTAGATAAGTTTGTTGCTGTTGTTACCAATATTTTGTTTGCTAACATGGATATTTTGTTGGGTATAATCCATTGTTGTCATGTTTACACTGAGTAAAGCCTTAGTTAATGAAGGACCAGTACTTTTTGTGCACCCGTGTTTTGAGGTGGGTGATGGTAGTATTGCTACTTTTAAAATGATCTAAGGGGCATCACTGTTTAATTGAAATGAATCAATGAATCAAGTCAATCAAGAGTCTTCTCTTTCTCTCATCTCCCCCTTTGGATCTGGTGGATGTTGTATTCAATGTAAAAAAAAATACAGTATCAAATAACATTATTCAGTATCATCCTTTATCAAACCCATATTATCTTCTCTACAGTTCAGATTAAATCTAACACCCCAGCTATAAATAAACTGCTAATTTTCCAGTGCACTAAAAGCATTAGAAAGGCATTTCAGGCCATTCTGGGTTTTTATAATGGCATGTGCCTACTCTCTAAGCATCAAGTTACATTGTTTTAATATGCATGCTTTAATATTAAATTTACATTGGTTCAGATCTCAGCTTTCAAACACGAGACAGTCTTGCTTGCTCCTTTTGAATGCTCATAGCCACACGCTTGCTCAAATAATGTCAAGCAACTGGGCTGCTCTCTCATGTGAGTGTCCCCATTAGAGTGTGTGTGTGTGTGTGTGTGTGTGTGTGTGCGCGTGTGCGTGCGCATGCGTGTGTGTGTGGAGGATATATGATTGTCCCCCTCCCATCAATATCACGGCCCCATATCCTCTTGGCTCTCCTCCAGGCTTCACCAACTTTATGCGCAGTCCTGCCTGTGACGTCTTCAACCCCCTACACCACGAGATCAACCAGGACATGGACCAACCTCTCTGCAACTACTACATCGCATCGTCCCACAACACCTACTTGACTGGAGACCAGCTGCTCTCTCACTCCAAGACCGACATGTACGCCTGGGTCCTTCAGTCTGGCTGCCGCTGCGTGGAAGGTGGGCAGTGCCGGGGGTCACCGTGCCTCCCCTGTTGATCGAAGCCCCGTGTCATTCTGTGATGTCATAGCTCGTGTGGGTAGTGTCGAGCCCACGACTGTTGCCTGAATGCTAAGGCTGTGCAGCGGATGTACTGTGTTTGGCTGCTTAACGAAGCACCTTCTCTTTCTGCACTCTCAGTCGACTGCTGGGACGGCCCTGATGGGGAACCCATGGTCCAGCACGGCTACACCCTCACCTCCAAAATCACCTTAAAGTCTGTCATCGAGGCCATCAACAAGTATGCTTTCATCAACAACGAGTACGTACTGCACTTCCATCTGCGATTTTCAAAGTCAAAATGGGTACTGTGTAATGAAACTGTACTGAGAACTGTGAACTATACCTTACTCAGTTTTCATGTAACATTTCTTGCACTTTATTATTCGTAAATGAGTATGCAGTATATCACTGTTTGTGTTGTCTTCTTATCCATACATAATAAAACTGTGATATTCAGTAATTTGTGATATTCACCTGTGCTAAGCATTATGTGCTCCCCCCCCCCCCCCCCCTCATTACACTCATCAATGAGTCTAAAAGATATACATTTTTCCACAAGCTGGCAGTTTCTATCTCTGGCCAATGACAGCTCAGATCCAATCATGTTACAGTTCTTAAAATTGTGCCTGCTAAATAAAGGAAAATCTTTTTGTTGATAACATCACATAAGGGTTTGGTTATACTCTACCATGTGTGAATTTGGCAGTACATGCTCAAATGCTGTTTTTCCTTATTGCATTAGAGCTAGTTTATTTACCCCAAAGCTGTGCTTTGTAGAAGATATGTATATGCTATAAAAAGCAAATTATTTGTGCAGGAGAAGAATCTCTGAGGAATGAGTTTTTAGATTTGTAGAGGTCCCCATAGATCCTGCATTAAGAAAACAGGCGTGCAGTTGTTAATATTTGAATTTATGCATGGCGATTTCAAAAATGCCTTGTAAAATGACGGCTGTGAGAGCGCAATCTGTTTTTCTTTTATTTTTTCCTAATAGTTTATTATTCCAACCTGTTTGAGCTAATGGATCTCAAAAGAAATGAAATGAGGCAACACTCACTCGCAATTACACCCATCATTTACCACTTCAGTGAAGAGAACAATTCATTTTCATTCAGTTTCATTCAATTCAGTCAGTCTTCAGCAGCTGTTTGCTTGTGTCAGTGTGTGATAAATAGATAGAGATAGAGAGAGAGATTGTGTTTTGTGTGTATGTGTGTGTTTGCATACGTACCTCATTGTGTAGTCAGTTAGTGTGTGGACCTGTGTATATTTCTGCATATACAGGTTTGATGCATTTGTACTGCATCTGAGTAATTTTGGATGTATGTGCATGGGGCTATTTATGTATGCATGAATGTGCGTGTGTATAATATTCAGGGTGGGTGTGTGTGTGTGTATGTGTCTGTGTGTGTGCGCACATGCTTTGGGGTGAATATCTGATTGTCATTCAAAGAGCTCAGCCTCATGGGACCTCTTTCTATTCTGTAGAATTTGACTTTTGAACCATTCTGCTTACTTTGAAATACAAAAATGTATTCTTTTTAATTCAGAGCACTGTCTCCATGAAACTCAGCGCATAGCAAAATCCTTTATGCTTATATTTGGATCATTTCATTAGACACAGGAGCATTTGCATTTTATGAATTTCAAGAATGTGAACTCTAGAAAGCGATTTCTGTTTTTTTTTGCCGAAAGGAGTAACTAATTGAGTAACTGAGTAAAGGGGGTCTGCTTCCTCCAGTTAGAGACAATAACACACTTCCAAAAGCACAGTCAGTTCCATTTTTGTTGAATTAGAAAGCACTCCTTTTCCCTGACAGAGCCCCCCACACACACACACATCCCTGCAGGACTATTGCAACACCCAAACATGGGCTGTCTGATGCTATATATAGACCACCTGTGGTCGTCCAATTTCAGTTAACAAGACATTTCTCGACAGCTCTTCGCTCTGTCTGAGGGATGTTGAGCAGAGAAAGGACATTACGCTCCCCATACCTCAAGCACACACTTATCTCTGGGGAAAAAAAAAATTTTTTACACCTATATACCTTTTTAGTCCATTAGTGTACTACATTGACATTTAATAGGCTTGAACTTTTTCCTGAATTTGCAAGTTGGTCAGGGCATACTGTGAGTATTCTGAACTTGAACACATGAAAGATATAAAATGGAACCAATTCTTCTTCCTTTTCCTCAAATTCAGTTTATGTATGTTTCGGTGAAGACCGAACAGCAAAGGCCAGGAGAAACCCTGGAGCACTGGTGTGCTGCAGCACATAAATTGTTACATTGTGGTGGCTCGTGGTGATTTCATTGTGACTGAGGGTAGCAATGGTGCCGTCGTCTTCAGGTACCCGGTGATCCTCTCCATCGAAAACCACTGCAGCATCCAGCAGCAGAAGAAGATCGCCCAGTACCTGAGGGAGATATTCGGTGACAAGCTGGATGTGGGGGAGTCGCTCAGCAAGGACCACAAAATGCTGCCCAGTCCCAACAGCTTGAGGGGAAAGATTCTCATCAAGGTACAGGGCACTTTCCATCCTCTTTTTCTTCTTCTCATTCTCCTATTGTTCATTTCTGTTGGTTTTCATCCATCTGAACAGGAAGCACCCTAAATGGGATGGAACCTAGTTCCAAAACCTTATATGTAGTTTCAGTACTGAAGACACAACCATTTGAATACAGCTATAGAATTGTCTAATGATTTCTACTAGTGCCAGAGAATGAAGCCAACACACAAAAGAACACCTTTGCTGAAAGAGAGAAACCAGAAACCAACACCACAAATCAGATCAGATCTCACAGCTCCATTCCTGTCCCCACTGTATGATGTGCATGTTTCTCCGCCTGAAGAGGAGGAGAAACATGCAAATATGGAAAGAGGCTCACCCTGAGATAAAGAGAAAAGAAACTGGGACAGACATTCAAGTAATAATATATACAGTGAGCGTCATAATTTTTGCGGCAAAGTCTCTCTTGATTTAGCCCTGCACTCCATGATTTTTGATTTATAATCAAACAATTCATATATGGTTAAAGTGCAGATTCTCACCTTTATTAAAGGGTGTTTTAAGATTTTGGTTTCATCATGTAGAAATAACAGCATTTTTATACATGCCATTTCTGGGCATCATATTGTTTGGGACAAATGGATTCTCATGTGTTTTTGATTTTCCAGGTGTGTTCAATTGCTTCTTTACTGCAAGTATAAGAGAGCTTTCAGTATCTAGTTTTAATTTGAGGCGTTTGATTGCCTTCAGATTTTGTTATTGCCGTTTGTCAGAGTTGTGGCAATGAAAGTCAAGGAAGCAATTATGAGGCTGAGAAATATGAAAAAAAAACAGTATGAAGTAAGTATGAAAGACAACCTTAGGCTTACCAAAATCAACAGTTTGGAACATCATTAAGAAGGAAGAGAGCACTGGTGAACTCAGTAATCGCAAAGGACCTGGTAGGCTGAGAAAGAACTCTTGGAGAGAAAAAAAAAAAAAAAAAGAAAGAACTCTGAGAAAGAATTATTGCAGATTTGTCACACTGAATGGTTTCAGATCTTTTGCATTTAGACAAAATGTAATATTAGACAAAGGGAAACTGAATAAATGCAAAGCATATTTTAAAAATTGTCATTTCATTTATTTAATGAAAAAAGTTATCAAACATCCATATCATCCACATGAAAAAATAACTGCCCCCTTAGTTACTCAATTAACCGGTTAACCAAATTGAATTGATAATTAGATTCAGCTGATTGAATACAACCAGTCTTGACTGCAACCAGCCCAGCTGAATGTAAACCGCACTCATATTGAACCTTACCATGAGGGTGAAGTAGTCATCTCTGTTTCTACAAGCACACTATGCCACGATCAAAGGAAATTCCAAAAGAGATGAGAGAAAAAAAAGGTTGTTGAAATTTATCAGTCTGGAAAGGGTTACAAAGCCGTTTCTAAGTCTCTGGGACTCCACCGAACCACAGTGAGAGCTATTATCCCCCTCAACAATAAATAAATAAAGATATTTGTAGAATGTAGCTCCCAGCTTGTGCAAGGAGGCAATATATGATAGGGTGTGGGATATTGCTGCGTTCTAGATTTCAGGACATCACTGCGTTCATGCCGTTTTACTCAGAAAGACAATGGATTCCCGCCGGAAATGCTGCTTTAATATTTTTTAAGGAGTATATTAAATGAGTTAATTAGTCGATTTCATCTGCAGCATTTATTTCTGAGCAAAATAAGATTTTCTAGCTAAGCTGGCTAGCGAATAAAGTGGCTGATATTGTGACTTTTAAATTTCACGTATTGCTATAATGAATGTGAAACATAAATGATACTAACACATATCACATGATCACAGACCCAAATATGCATTAAAAATGTAAATGTGCAATTTTCCTTTCTTAGCACAAACTATGAATGCTGCCATTTTTCTTACTGTGATGTCACCAGTGTTGAGGTCAGAAAAATTGGAGTTCTGAAATGATACCCGAATTTCCGACCTATAATTTCGAGTTTGACGAGCGCTCAGTCGGATCTCGTTTTTTACAAGTTCTGAGTTGTCTTGATCAACATAAGCACACAGTGTGGACCCAGTGTTCATGGGAGTTGTAGTATCAGGTCGAATGGAGTTAATTATTTCAGATGTCTTTTGTGAACTACAATGATTTTTTTATAGAAAGTGCTACCAAAAAAGATCACCCGCCAAAGTGGCTAGTAAGAGTGACGGACTTGCACGCCACTGCTGAATTCTACCCGAATTTGGCACGTGGCGGGTGTTAATGTCAAGCCCTGGTGACAACTCATCCAGGATGTCACAAAAGATCCCTGAAGACCATCCGAAAAACTGCAGTCCTCTCTAGCCTGAGTTAAGGTCAGTGTTCATGGCTCCACAATAAGAAAGAGATTGGGAAAAAATGTGATTTATGGAAGAGTAGCAAGGCGTAAACCACTGTTAACCAAGAGAAACATCGAAGCTGGTCTCACATTGCCAAAAAAAGAGGACCTGGAAGATCTCTGAGCATTATGGGATAATGTTCTATAGACAGATGAGCCAAAAGTATAACTTTTTGAATGACACCAGCCTGATTATGTCTGCTGTTTAAGCAAATACAGCATTTCACAGTAAGACCATCATACCAACATTTAAACATGGTGGTGGTGTGGGGATGCTTTGCTGCCTCGGGACCTGGACGACTTGCCATTATTGAACAACCCATGAATTCTCTTGCCATTATTGAAGGAGCCATGAATTTCTGTGCCAGAAAATTCACAAGGAGAATGTCTGGTCAGCCCCCATCTACTTGCAGGACATGACTCGATTCTGTGTGCCTGCGGCAGCAGGGCGCCTTGTAACCCCTCCCACCCGCCCAAAGGGATCACAGAGCTTCTCCACCCTAGCTCCCCAGTGGTGGAACGAACTCCCCGTCCCTCTCCGAACCTCCCCCTCACTACCCATCTTCCGCCGGGGCCTGAAGACTCATCTCTTCAGACTATACCTAGACTAACCACCACCACGCTGTATATTTCACTCTAAATCTCTCTCCCCCCCCCCCCCCCCCCCCCCGCCCTTTTCATGACACTTGTTACATGTTGCCCCATCCCAGCACTTTTTGGTAATTTGTATTTGTCCTAATACTGTAGCGTATTCTTCTGCCTAGTTGGCTTTGCAGAGGTTAGGTCTGAATAGTGTTCACTGTGTGAACTAAACTGTGTTCTTGGCTAGAAATAGCTGTACAAAATAAGTATTGTACCTTACTGAACCTGTGTTTAGCAGTTGTCTATGACCATGAAATGCACTTTTTGTACGTCGCTTTGGATAAAAGCGTCTGCCAAATAAATGTAATGTAATGGTCATCTGTCTGTGAGCTGAAGCTGAAGCTTTATTGGATTATGCTGCAAGACAATGATCCAAAATACAAAAGAAAGTCCGCATCTGCATTGCTGAAAAGAAAAAAAAAAGGTTTTATAGTGGTCTATTAAAAATCCTGACTTAAACCCAATAGAGTTTCTGTGGCTGGACCTGAAACAAGCAGCTAATGCTCAAAAAACCTACCAATTTGTCTGAAGTAAAGCAGTTCTGCAAAGAAGTGTGGACTAAAATGCCTCCTCAACAATGTGAAAGACTTATCAAATTATTGGAAGTGTTTGGTTGCAGTTATTGCTGCTAAAGGTGGTGCAACCACCAGTTATTAAGTTTAAGGGGGTAATTACTTTTTAAGATGGTTGATATGGGTATTTGAAAACTTTTGTCATTAAATTAAGGAAATAATCATTTTAAAAATGTGTTTTGTATTTACTCGGGTTCCCTTTGTCTGATATTACATTTTGTCTAAAGATATGAAACCATTCAGTGTGACAAATGTTAAACAATAGAGGAAATCTGGAAGGGGGCAAATATTTTTTCATAGCACCGTAGAAATGGTTGAGATTAAAAAGTGAATTGAGTGGCTTCCTACAGTCCTATCAGTTCTTGCAGTGAGACACAAGCGAGGCATGTGGGTTCTGCCGAAACATGCCAAGTGTCTGTGAAATGTCTCCAACCAGAGTAGCCACCCTTTCTCTGTCTCCTCCCAGAAGGCCTGCATCGCCATGATATCCAGCAGAATTAAAGGAATTCAACAGACTTTTGAATCTCAGAAAGGATAGAATGAGCTGACACAAACGGTGCAGTGTGGATATTTCACTGTGATGTTGGTCATAGGATTGATAGGGAGTAACCTTTACCTCCAGGCTGGATTATGATGCCATTAATGTTACATTGATTAAAGGGCATCTCTAGCTGCCAGGCCTGGTGTCAGCCACAGGCACAAGGCCCCCGTCTGGGTGTTTATGCGTGTATGGTGGGTGAGGGGGTCATTGTTAAGCTGGAGGCGAATCAGAAGGGGGCTTCCAGTAGTTTGGCAGCTATCCCCATCATAATTAGGAAGTGAGCAGCCAAATTTCCTCTCTTGAATACATAATCAGCTTTTGGCCTCCGTCAACCATTTTTTCTACTCTTGTGTTAGAGGCATGCATGTAAATCAAGACTCAAAATAAAAACAAGATGCAAGATATATTAAATTGGTCTGAGATGGAATTAAAAGAATGCACTGTAAATCATACCAGGAAACTGCAAATGTAGAGAGAAGAGAGAAGGAAATGCAGGGCATGGCATTGTGGGTAACAAGACTTGGGCAGGAGTGAAGTGGAAGGGAAGGCCACAGCAGGGTAGTAGATGAGAGAAAAGATTGAAGAGATCACTTGAAGAGCAGATTGGTGCTCTACAGGCTCTATCCACACACTGGAGCTGTTTACCATCTAATGGCTTGAACCCAAATCCCATCCCCTCGCTAGGAGCACCTGTTAGCTGCTCCCGGCTGCATTAGATCTTGTATGCGCCGAATTTGAGTTCTCTATTCATAGAAATGTCTGTTCACACCCCACTCGAAAAAACTGCAGCAAGCTAATGTTTTAGTGGAGATAACAGATTGCTCTGCCTGACGGTCGGTTCACCTTGCTGTGATCACTTGGCAGCTCAAGGTGAAATAATCTTATTGATTTTCTTTAATAGCCTCAGAACTGTTATTTTCGTGTAGTGTCCACTGGGATGAAGAATGATCATGGCCCCATAAAACATTTATCTCCGGGACAGGTTTAAGAAGTGAGCTAAGTAATTATGGGAAATATAAAAATTAGGGTGCCATAACTGCTCATCCCTGTCTGTTGTTTGTTTATAAATGTGAAATGTGAAAATGAAGAGGAAAAGGGAGCTGTTTTCCACTATGATTACTATGTTTACTATGTGTGTGTGTGTGCGTGTGCGCGCATGTGTGCATATGTGCATGTGGAACTTGTTAAAGAGTCCTGCGTTTGTGAGCATATGGGTGGGTGGCTGGGTGAGTCATAAGAGGTGCAGCTTAAGCCTATACGTGTGTTTTTGTTGTGTGTGAGTGAGATGTGTCTTACCCATTTTGTTTAACTGTCTCCTCAGGGTAAGCGTTTGCCCCCGTACCTGTCTGCTGATGTAGAGGAGGGGGAAGTGTCAGACGACGACAGCGCTGATGAGATTGAGGATGACTTCAAGCTGAAGAACAGCAGCGTAAGTCAGAGCAGCAGCTGCCAGACACCAGAGCCCGCTACTCAGGCTGTGAAAATGTCAACTCCAGCCAGGAGAAAAGCCACTTAAATGTTAGCTTTAGTTTTGCTGTCCTTTACTTTTCCTTGCCCTCTCTGTTCATCTCTCTCTCAGCCCTTGCCACTTCTCCTCTACTGGCCCATCTCTTTTTCTTTCACTCTATTCTGACCTCGCTCCTCTCCTTTGTCTCATTCTCTCAACCCATCATTTTCTGCCTTTCTATGCAGATATATTCCATTCTCCCTCTGTACATTTCTTTACCTTTCTTCTCCCCCCAATCTCGATGCTAGTTTGTCACACATGTCCTCTCTCCTCAAGTGGTACAGTGTCTGATTTTTGTCACTTCTGTTTACTCCAGCCAAGTGCACAGATGATAGGCACTGTAAACCCTGTGGAATCATGAATTGATCGACCCTTGTGTGTCAAACTGGAGAGATGGCTTTTGGCAGAGTACCACTTAAGAATTGCTGTTTTTCTGCCTGGAGGGTTTGTTGCAAATGGATGGTAATACAGGGGACTATGCTTTAGAATAAGCTGGTGTACCACTGAAAGGCATTGGAAAGAGTGAGGTCATAGAAAGGATACACTGGAAATATGAGGCGAGCAAGAGTGGTGCAAATTCTTCTTTGTACCGAACAGGTTTCAGTGCTGTTTTCTGGACATTTCATAGATGGTCATAGGTGCTTAAACCTTTTTTTACAATAATAATAATAATATATTATATAAAATATGTAAAATAGACTAGTTTAGTTTTGGTAAACTAAACTGGTATTAAATTGTAGTACAAAGTAAGCCATTAGTTTGACATAACCTTTTCTCTCTATCTCCATCTTAGCTGTTTTTAAAACATCATCCCCTCCCCAAAAACTCCCATATGTGCCTGCAAACAGCATTCCTGTCGGCCATCTTGGCTGTTAAAAAAATCACCCACAAAATCCCTTCTGCTATCTCACGCGCCACTCTTGTCCTCCATCTTTCCCCATTTCCTCCCCATCTGCTGAATTTCCATTCACTTAATACATTAAGAGGGGCATATATTCACTGAGTGATAGGATGAGATGGTTGTTCTCCTCCCTCTTTTTCTCCTCTGTGAAGCATGTCATGGAATTCTGCATACCGTTCCTTTCCAAACCCTGTCGTGCTGCCAAATTTAATATATGCTAATCCCCACTTCAAGAGTGCCACTGCCTGGTATTGGAAGCATTCAGCTAATTTCCTCAAATAGCTTAGCAATGATTTAATTTTATACATCTATAAATTTAAATCATCTGTACTGATTTTAACACCAGTTATTTTTTCCCAAACAGCTAAAGATGATTTGGCGAGTATCTCCAGCTATATGTGCGGAATGGTTTTGCTAATTAAAATTCTGTGCTGATGCTTGACCACATATGAGTAGTGTTTGTTGTTGATGTAATTAATATTCGGCAATCATCTCAGTGCAGCCATTAGTAAATGGAAATTAACAGTTTACATTTTACGTTGATGCGTGATTTACAAGGACGTGACATGAAATATTCCAATGCTGCTTTAAAATATTTGTTTCATTGCAATTTATAAATTCTGGGGCAAAAATGATCACTATTATTGTGATTAAAGTATATGATTAAAACCTGTCTGCACCTGGAAATATAAGATTGGCAGAACATCCACTTGAATAAAAAAATGGTATATTAGTGCATATAAGAAAGCCTGATTGAACATGGGTGGCTAAAGGCAACAGAGCTTCTGAACTTTGCCCATACTTGCTCTTGTTTACAATTTGGCCCATTCTTTTTGATTCTTAGAGCAATGGTCCCAACCAGCACCAAGTGGAGTCGTACATCCGGAAGAAGCTGGACTCGCTGGTGAAGGAGTCCCAGATCGGTGACAAGGAGGACACGGACAGCTTTTCCATCCGTGCACTGTTACGCGCCACCCACGAGGGCCTCAACATGAACCTCAAACAGGTACAGGTGCCATCTCAGCTGCAGCCCTAAGAAGAGACCCCTAACACTCAGCCTGATTTTGAGAGGATTAAGAATTAAAATAAATTAGGAATTTAAAAGGATATGCTCATTTATGCTACATAGTGCAGTTTTTTTTCCATTTTTAAAACTTTAAGAAAATAGCTGCAGCATCAGTTCATGTTCCCCCTTTTTCCCTTTATTGGAAGTACTTCAATACTATTATGTACAGAGAATGTTCCCCATTTTCAATGGTATCTGTACCGAATAAAGACTGCCTCGGAGCGTGATGTTTAAATTAAAGTCCTGTCAAGCGAGTGACACCCTTTTGCTCTTCGCGTCCCTCTTTGAGCGATGTGAAGGCGGCGTGTCATTCTGGACATGACTCCTCAGGGGCTCTCTATGGCTGGTTTGTGTTCTTATTAGAGGGTACATGTCTAAAAGAATGGGGATTGGGTGACGGGGTGCGCCAGGTCAGAATCCTTCCATTTCCAGGACATATGCCCATGCCACAAGCTTGTGGAAATAGTTGATTATTTTTACTGTGTCCTGCCTTGTGAACCCACACTGCTAGCTGCCTGTATGCTCACATTTATTCAAATATATATATATATAAAATTATTTTTTTGAATGTACTTACATTTCTGGTATATTTTCTATTTACACAGCTGATTAGTAACTGAAATGAGTTAAGTACCCCGTTAAAGTGTAAGACTCTGGTGGTGGAGGGGTAAGATTTGCTGTTATTTTACAATTACCTGAGCACGAAAAATAAAGCATTAAGACATAAAACAAGTCTTAATAGGGAGCTGGGAAGGTAGATGTTGTAGAATGTTGTATAAGTCGCTTTGGATAAGAGCGTCTGCTAAATGCTTGTAATGTAATACGTAATGTAAGAGAGGGGAATCAAAGCAATTAGGCTTAATGATTTAATGGCACTTTTGGCTGTTCTTAGCGACGTTCTGTTAAAATCTAATTGCTGTGCACAATATAATAGGGAGGTAAATGAAAAACAGATGATCAGAATTTGGTAATGCTTCTGATGCCATACATGTTTTATGAGGAAATGAAAATAGTTTTTGTGCCTATTTTCCTATGTAAAGCTTCTTAATTGTAGCACACATGCTGCAACACAAAATATATATCTCGGATTAAAGAAAAAAGCATACATTTTCAGGCCCGTGCTGGACTATTATCTTTCAGGTTTGTTTTCTGTTTCTGTCAGTCTCAACCTTTACTTTTATTTTTTAACCCTCAACTCCAAAATTTATTTCTTTCTCTTCAGCATCCCTCACATGCCTGCTGGTAGTCTACCAAAGATAATAGATTATCTTTGACAGGAATGGCACAAAGAGCAGTGCTGCTATAGGGCACAAACACATCACAGATGTATGCTGTTCATATGCTGGCTGTGACAGAGTGAGGAGCAGTCATAACTATGTCAGTAGCATTATCTGAATTAGCATTATGTAGATCATCTGACAGTGATGTCTTTGCTTTGTTCGCAGAACTCCAATGTCAGAGAGGGGCTGAAGAAGTCTCAGAGCCGCTCCTTCATCAGCAACCTGAAGTACAAGGTGGGAGTCACCACATGCCTGTCCGCCCACACATGAGTTCAACCCCTCAGCCCAATGCCCGTGACTCTAAACCATACCATATGCCCACGCGCCGGTCTTAGGATCCCTGCTGGCTTAGCTTCTTATTCACTGCAGGAAGCGTGCATAGATAAATATAGATAATAATAGGTTTGCCATGCAAAGATAAATTTAAAAAGTTTGTCAGCATTTTGCAGTTTGAGTGTGTTCTTGTTGACTTCCCTCCCTTCCTTTTCTCTCTGCTTTCCTGATGCATCTGATTATTATTTTTTCACATTACTTTCACAGTTTATGCAAATATATCAATGTCTGTGAGAAAAGCTTAATAAAAAAGTATTATATAATAAAGCATCCCTTTATGGGCCATGCACCACTTTCTCTCAGGACATGTGGGCTTCCTTTTAATTGCTTTTTTCAATATTGATTTCATTTCATGAATTCAGTAATGGTATATGACTGACGTGTATTTGATTTGCAGCATGTATTCTTTACTAGCTGTCCTCTGTGGCCTATAAAGAGACTCCGTGTTGTACATATCCCATTATAGTCCTCCAGTCATATATCATGTGCACTCTTCCATCTTCTTCTAGTCTCTCCTCTCCTCTCCGCTCTGTACTCTTCCAGTCTCCTCAGTGTCCTTTGTTTCCGTCCAGTCTTCTACTTTCTCCTCACAGTCTTCTGCAATGGCAGGCAGCCCAAGGCCTGTAATTACAGGCTTGTTTCCCTCGTCTTTTCCCCCTGGCTCACTGACGGAGACTTTGTAGCACCTCCGCTAAGCACAGCCTGCTTGACACACACACACACACACACACATACACACACTACATGTCAGCCTGCATGTGGGTATCACCACGTGTGCCGTGTATGACTGTGTGGGCTCTTTCACATTGGCAAGACAGAGCCTGTCGAAGGCAGTTAATGGGATGCTCAGAAGTCCCTTGCCCGGGGTCAAGGAAACACAAAGGTTCAGCTTTCAGGGATCTTGGGATCTTGATGGAAATCTTGGTACACACCGATTTCCCTCATGTGGAGACTGTTTACTCTGGCTCACTTGTGTGGAGTAACATTTGGGGACTTTTTATACTGAGGATTGTGTCTCAAAGGCATTACTTCGTGTTTCCATTGTGTGTGTTTGTGTTTTAATGTTTTTATTTTTTGGCAGAGACACTCCAAATCCAGGTTCAAGTCTCAGAGCTTAGATACAGAGGAGGATGGACTGCAGGAAGCATCCGGAAAAGACACGGGCCAGTTCATCAGGTGTGTGGTCAGGGCAGCAGAATTATTGGCCATCTTCTGAAATAGACTAAAGACCCAATTATTCAGTCTGAACCTTGGTTCCCCTCCCATCTGCACCTCATTGCACTCCTTACCTTTTGTACTAATTCAGAGATTATGGTATTTTTATGGCTATGGGAACTATATTTATAGGTTATTGTGAATACAATCTGTATACATTTAGAATTTACTTAATTAGCCTGCACTAGTACTAATGAGTTGCATCTTTACTCGTCTGGGAATGTTGTTTGACAGGTTTGGCAATATTGCTTATTATTAATCAGCTGAATGCACTTATTTTCGTTTGTGTGTTGTAGGATGCTCTGAAAAGAGTGTCTGCTACTGTAAATCCATGCAAGTAATGCAATGAAAGTAATGAATGTAATGTGTGCTTACTGGCTCTCCTGCCGTGCCTCAGAATTACATAGAAAACTGCAAAACATACAGCAACAAGCGTGATTGTATTTTTCATGCGTAAATAGGAGCATTGGCTCTTGACAGCATCCTTAAACGGAGAGAATAAACATGTAGGCTGAAATGCAATGAGATGTTTGATGACTTCATGGTGACAAATTTCAGCCATACCAAAGTGATATATACTTTAGGACCCCTGGTAGTGGCTGAACTGTGGCAATCAGCATGAAAATTCTGTATACAGCAGGGAAAAATTGGCTTTGAGCTTGGATTGTACTATGGAGTAATGGTGGGGTGCTAGTACGTCAGCTGTTGCTGACTGCTGTCCTGGGCTGTGCAGAACGGACTGTGCTTTCCTCATTGGCCGTCTGGGACCCCCAGGAATGGGTCTGCATTCTGGGCGTGGGCAGCTGCTGGAAGCAGCCCTCGGGAGCCTTTAGATCACATGTTGGTGAAGGAGCAAAACAAACTCAAATGAAATATGACATACCCTCGGTGGGGCGGGCAAGAGCCTCCTTCCTAACCCACTTTTCAAAAAGCTGGTGCAGAGTGATGCTTTTTTTGGGTATGTATGAAAAGCCCCTGAAGTTTATGCAGAGGTGATGATGTCATGTAAGGAGGTCACTAGGGGTTGTTAGTGACTGATGGAGTGAGTGTAATTGGGGTTGGGGACATATCAGCCTGAAGGAGCATGTCCATGTCTGTCTGGAACCTTTTCTGTTCTTTCTGTGTTTTGCTGGCCTGTGCGCATAGAGTAAATGTGTATGAATGCCCTGTGATTGTATGTGTACTTTACAGTATATAGCCAGTGCAAAGTATATACTGGCTGCAATAATTCTGTCACTAAATGTGAAATTTTGCTATTTTTATAGTCAGTTGTGGAGAAAATTAATAGGAATGACGTTTATGGTAATGGGTAATATCAAAGACTGCCTTCGGAGAGCTGTCTGTATACAATACGCCTCTCTTTTAGCTCCTCGTGTGCATCTCACACTTCAAACACAGTTAGCCTTCAGTGGAGAACCTTGCGGCGCCTGCCGTGAGATAAATCAAATTCAATAGTCGCTCAGAAGGAAAGGCTCCCGCCGGAGCTACGTGCTTTGAAGTGTCCTGGTGCCTTTCAGGACCAAAGGGTTTGTATGATAAGTGAAAACTCCCCAACAGTTAACAAAAGTGAGGAATTGCAATGAGGGAAAAGTAGTGTTTCCCAGACCTGCTCCCATGACAGGAGATCGGCTGTTAAAGTTCTATGCTTATTATGTGTGATTGAGTTTAGAGGTACAGTGAGTACACGCTTATTTACTTGTGTCTTGTTAATTTTTTTAAAGAACGTACATTATTAATGAAGACATATATTTCACTTAATTCCTTAAGATCCATTTGTTGTTGGCCTTATAATGAATGCTATTAAGAGCTAAATGAGAATGGCATTGTCTTACCTGGGTTTGCATTATTTTATCATTTGCAGTAGTGTTGCACAGGTGCTCATTTGGAGTTGAGTGGTCTATTGTGTGATCCCCCCTCTGTCTCTCTCTCTTTCTCTCTCTCATGATCTGTCCCTCTCTCTCTTGCTCTCTCACACTCTCATGCTGACTCTAGGGGTTGTAGACGGAGGAAGACCATAAAGCTGAGTAGAGACCTTTCAGACCTGGTGGTGTTCTCCAACTCTGTGGTCTCCCAAGAGTGCCTGGAAGAGAGTAAGGCAAAGCTAGATTTCTTACACGCTCATTTCCTCTCCACTTTCTCCTTCTCTTATCACATTCCTACCCACCTGTTCTCTCCTCTGACTTTTATTCTCGTCACTCCCTCTCTTGCTCTTCTTAGACTCTCCCACCTTAGTCTTCTTCTTCTCTCCCTTTCTCCCTTGTTATCCTTCTGTCACCACATCAATTTCCCCTCTCTTCTTCTGTCCATCCATGTTTATCCATCTCCTCAAATCCACATTGTGCTTTATTTCAGTGAGTGTTACTAATGTAGTGCCTCTCTCACTCCCCTTCTTTCCTACTTTCTCTCTCTCTGATCTGCTGGTCTTGTCTCATGTCAGGTACTCCAGGGAATGTTCTGTCCTTTAGCGAAAATCGTGCGCAGCATCTGGTTCACCACAGAGCGGAGCGCCTCATCTCCTTCAATCAGAGGCAGCTCTCCCGCATCTACCCATCTGCCTACCGCATAGATTCCAGTAACTTCAACCCCCAGGTCTACTGGAATGTTGGCTGCCAACTGGGTGAGTTCTCCTCGTAGCACATGCTCACACTTATGTTCTCTCTGAAGCACACACGCATTTGCACATACACACACATGCACTGCAATGCAATGCAGAAGATAAGTGCACCCATGCATACAAACATTCATGCATCTGTGTGCACGCACACATGTGAATACACTTCTCAAGACACATGTATAGTGTACATGTACACATTCATGCACTTATGCAAGTACACACATTTTATATGCACAAACAAGCTCATGCTTGTACACAAACACACACACTCACGCACTACATGCATGCACACACACACTGAAATTCGTCGCTTTCGTGTTACTTTTAATTTTCCACAGCCAATGATAAGCTTCTAAAACATCTCTCTTGTACTGATGATTCAAAGAGGCAGGTTTTTTGCACTTCCTGTGATCTAGTTTGACTTTGAAATCCAGTTAAGAGCCATAGGGAGTTTGGACTCCTTTTGCTTTGTAGTTGGACTTGGCAGGATTTGGTGAGGGATGTAAATAAACCTGCCGCTTATCTAGTTATGCACCACCAGACCACAGCCCCAGCCTCCCCTTGACTCCTAACTCCCAGTGAGCTCCTTTCTCTGTATGTAATACTGCAGTGTGACATTCCTGGCTCGGTACTGACAGCTGTGTCTGCTGGATATCTGACAAGGTGACTGTGTCAGGTCCCTCTGCCACACATATGGCCCATGTCACCAACACCATCTGGGCACACGGAAAGAGGGACAAACCTGCTGGGGGAAAAAATGTAATTCTCAGCAGCATCTTGATCAATTCAGGAACTAATTACCATGAAATTGCCCCAATCCCCACAGTTCCCTTAGTCGGTGAAAACATGGTCTGACAGAGACATGGCAGTTTATTTCTTCTGCTCAGCTGTGAATGTAAGATATTTTCCCAAACCAGAGTTGCAGTGAGCACCTGCTTCATTCCCATATGATTATATAAGCAAAATGTTTTCTTTGTCTGTGATTTTTCCCTGAAATTTTCCATGGGTTTCCTCAGTGGCGCTGAATTACCAGACTGAGGGGCGTATGATGCAGTTGAACAGGGCCAAGTTTTTGGCAAATGGTAACAGTGGATACGTCCTCAAGCCCCAGCCCATGTGTAAAGGTACAGAGCCCCACACTCCCTCTGACAACCATAAATCTGTATCTGTCTGTGTGTCTGTTTAAATGTAGCATATTTACTTTTTACTTTTTATAGATAGATACATAGCCATGTACTATATATTTTGTGTCATTTATTTTTGACATCATTTTCATGTAAAGGTTTGCCACATTTTTAATGCAAAGCACTGCTAAACATTACTACCTCCCTCCCCTCCCTTGGAGAAGAACATTGTCTGGAGACACTATTAGTGCACATTAGTCATAAACCCAGATAGCAACCATGATACAGTTATTAAAATCTTAAAATACTTCCTGACCTTAATGTGTCCACTAAGCTGTTCATGGCCTTTCACTGAGTAGATTGCTGCACCATAGTCTGGGTTTGATATAATTGCAAGATGAACAAAATCCTAAGGCTCCAGACTGTTGATTGGCAACTGATGAACAATGATTAATCTGAAAGTATCCCTAAATCCGGTCAGCCAGTATTTGAACATACAATATATTGGGTTTTTTCAGTTTGAAAATTAAAATCTTTTATTTATTTTTTTTGCAAAATGCAGGTGCAAAATTTTGTATATATGTATATATATGAGGTGGTTTTATGTGGCACGATCTTACTGTTTGGTATGATTAACCAAAAGCTGAATCTTTTAAATGTGTTTTAGACTTTGGCAGGGAGTGCAAAATGTGTTGCATTGGCTGTTTAACTAAATGAACATAGCAATTACAATGAAGCTGACCAAACGCAAAGTGCTTTTTCTGTGCTCTATTAAAGATTAATCTCTTGCTCCATGAAAAGCATATCCTTAAGATCATACCTTTCCAGGTTCATTCAACCCATTCTGTGATGACCCCTTCCCTGCGTACCCCAAGAAGCAGCTGTTGCTGAAGATAATCAGCGGACAGCAGTTACCCAAACCCCCAGACTCCATGCTGGGGGACCGAGGAGAGGTGGGTATAAAATGACCCAGCATGCATCCAGGGAAGCCCCATCTGCCACCCTGCATGTGCCGCTGGAACCCTCTGTCTCCCAGCTTCTACTAGGCTGCTACCCACAATGCACCAGGGTCCCATCTGTTTTTACAGCTAATCTGCGGTGGAGAATAAATTAATTAATTTCCCATTAGAGAATGAGATCCTAATGCAAAATGTTTGCCAACGGACCAGCTGAATTTAAATTTTGGAGACTTTTCTCTTCCACGCACAGCAATCATGTTAAATGCCTTTATTGACTGCTGCCTTGGAGTGATGTTTGATTTCATTGTGGGAAAATCCCTGTTCTCTTCAGATTATTGATCCGTTTGTGGAGGTGGAAATCATTGGTCTGCCTGTTGACTGCTGCAAAGAACAGACTAGAGTGGTCGATGACAATGGTAAGCATCATTAGTCTGTATCTGTGCTGTACACACATCTGTCTGTATTTATAAACTGAATAAACCTTCATGTGCATTTACACATACATGTCTACGTATGTGTTTATGTCTCTGCTTTATACCTACATGATCCTATCCTCCTTGAACAAAATGCACGTCTGAATGCCATCCATGCTTATGAATATGCCTGTTCATATTCAAATAAGTATCTATACATTTTTGTATACCAGCTCAATTTATAGTTTGCAGCCTGACCCAGATAGCTGTCTTTGTGTGGTAGTTTGAGGTTGCTTGCAAAACCATATATCAAACAAAAGAATGTATTAAGGATGGATAAGTTTAATTATAATAAAAATGACAGCTGATTAATTTTAGTGTGAAGGCTTACTCTAGAGATGAGACAAACAACTGAAAAAAAGAGCAAGCTGGTCCTCCTGTACCCCTTATTCTCCATTTCCCTCTGTTCCTCAAGCCTCATGATAATGTGTTTCTGCCACTGCTAATGAAGTGACTGGTACTGATCAAAAGTATTTTGGGGACCAAGATAAAAAAGTGTTGCAGTGAGGAGGTACTCAATTTTGGGGCATTGTAAGTGTAAATGCACTGCAGGCAATGGAGGTTATGCAAAATATTTTATGAACATCTCCGCTTCTAGAACTCATCTAATTTAGGAAATGTTTCACTTTTTTATTTAACATGAATATCAATACATCTGTGTATACTATATGGCTCTAAATATTTGCATCAAGAGATAAACATTTGTACCGTGTGTATCCATGCATGACATATGCATTGCCCTGAGCATAAGTACCTCGTATGTGGCTGCTGTTGCGCTATATGGCTCTTTTTCATTGTGTGAATTTTGCCATGGGCGTTTCTCCACTGTGGTGTTAGTCATCCTGCTTCTTGCTGTGTCATTTGCTTATTATTTTTACTCTGTTTCCATGCTGTGGTGGGTATCTTGCTACGCTGTGTCTCGTGTTGTGTTGTTTGTTTTGCTGCACTGTTCCGTGTGTTACTGCGTCTTGCTCTTGTCATGTGTGGCTCTTTGTTGTTCTGCATGCATGTTGTGGCCGTTGATTTGTGATTGAGGAAGGGACATCACTCAGGGGTACACTGTGGAAAGCTCAGATTTATCATTTTAATGGGTCTGTGGCCAGTTGCCCAGGAGCCCTTTGTGTATTTTTGGAAATGTTTGTTGTTGTTATGAATATGCTGAAAAATATGTTTGTTTATCGGTCTGGAGAGGCTGTAGGCCAAGGATACTTCAATCTGGCCCTCTGGGCCAGTAATATTGCTGGTTTTCATTTCTGCCCTCTAATGAGGGACTGATTTAAACCTGTCACACCAGGTAAGTGTAATCTCTGGCCAATCAAGTGACAGCTACAACAAATTCCAATCCCACCCCTCCCACTAGGTTTTCACAATCTGGTCCTGACAGATTTTCAGTGTGATATTTGTCCAGGTGAAGCTTAGTCATCACTGGTATGTAGCCACCCTGTGGGTTGTTGGTTTAACTTATGATTTAACCTAGTGTGTTTGTCTCTGTCTGCCTGTGTGTGTATCTCAGGGTTTAACCCTGTGTGGGAAGAGGCTCTCTCTTTCACCCTGCACATGGCAGAGTTGGCACTGGTGCGCTTCCTGGTCTGGGACCATGATCCAATTGGACGAGATTTTGTTGGGCAGAGGACAGTGGCCTTCAGCAGCTTGATGCCAGGTAGGGTGTGTTAGTGGCTCTGCTGATCTCAGATCAGTCTCTTTCTTACCTTTTGCTGATCACAGACCAGCTCCCATTACAGATGTGCTGCACTATAACAACTAGAAACATCTGTGGCAGTCATGGTCCACGGTTTCTCCAAATCACTCTACATTCACACGTGATGTCTCTGCCATGCTAGATTGCTCAGTGTGTTCTCACTAATGACAAAGACACCTGGGGGGAAGATTGTCAGGGCTGTTACTCTTAGAGCTCCCTAGCTCTCAATATGATTGTGTCTGGATAACATTTCAGCTGTCCCTGCTTTCTCTAACAAATCTCCAAGGATGTGCTGTCTCACACCTCGCCCCTACTGTGAATGTTTAACAAACCTCTGCTAGCAAATGCATCCATGAGGCATGACCAGGTCAAACAAGCTGGAACATCCCAGATGTCTTATGTGTGTTCGCAAATCAACAGAGCAGAGGATCCAGTGCTCCTTATCTCAGTCAATAGACGCTTCTCTTTCAGAATGGAAAGTAGCTCACTTCTGATTTGGTTGTATAATGAGCATCCAACCAGTTTGCTACCCTTTATTTGCATTCATGAACATACCTCTCTCAATTTCTCACTATTACTTATCCCTCCTGTCTCTCACACTCCTACCCTTCCTCTCCTCTCCCCCACTACTCTTTCCCTTCTTATTCCTCACTCTCCTGCCCACTGTCCCTACTCCCCTTCTCTCTCCTCTCTTACTCATCCTGCAGGTTATAGACATGTTTACCTGGAGGGACTGACTGAGGCCTCCATCTTTGTGCACATCGCAGTGCATGACATCTACGGCAAGGTGTGTGATCACATCTCCACCCAACTCTCTGATTGTCACATCTGCCGCAGTCTGAGGGGTCAGAGTTCACAAAGTGGAGACTGCCGTTGACCCCACAAACTCAAGTGCATTAGTGTGGGTGAAGCCTTGGCTGTGCTCTCGAGTCACATAGCTAAACCAACAGATGCTTACAGAGGACATTAGCCATTCAATAATACCTTAATGGTATTTAGGCTATGGTTTAAGTGTGGTGTCATTTACTAATTTAAATCCTGTCATAAACAAACTATTTACCTTTATTGATTAATTTCTGGATATTTACTAATATCCAGTTCCAGTACTGTTGTTGTAAGTTGAAATTAGAAGAAAATGGGGTCAAAAAAAAAAGTTCATTAATGGAAAGATTTTCATGATTTTTGGTCTAGCTTATCAAACCACTGCATCCTTTTTGCTTTCCAGTGGAGTCCCCTAGTCCTCAACCCCAGCTATACCATTATGCACTTTCTAGGAGCTAATAAGGTATTATATGTGCTACATGGTGTCTGCATGCCACTTATTGCTGTGAATGCGATATCTGTTCCAGCATCTGCTTCTGGCTCCTGTGCATTCTTTACACACGTTTGTAATTATGTTGCTATTCATTTTATGTTTGTTTTTTGCCTTGTTTATTGAACTGTGGAGAATGAAAATCTGGACATACAATGTTGTTTGATATGCAGCATGTGCATAACTGAAATGAATTTAAAGCTGGTAGCACCATCTATAGGCCATCTACCATTATGCACTTAGTTCACATCGGGGATGAAGCGTGTCTGCTAATAGTGTGGAAAAGCGGACTGAATGAAAAGACTTGTTCAGCTGAACATGCACCGTATTTCTTTCATTTGAAAAATCATGTCTGCAGTGGTTTGCTTCATGCCATGCCATTCTGTGCCATGCTCCTGTTGTACGATCTGAGTGCGTTCTGTGCAGAGTAATATCAGAATAAATGTATCATTCATATTTTGATTTCAGGCAATTCTGCTCCATAATGTGCTGATTTATAGCATTTGAGAAGCCTGACAGCCCTGAATACACACTTCCATTCACAAATGAATGAGCCGATTGAGAAAATGGTAAACATTTAATCCCCTCTCTTTCCTGCCTTCTCTAACTCTCTCATGCGGTCTCTCCCTCTCACTGGCTTCCTTCAACTTCCCCTTCCCCCTCCCTTCCTCCCTCCCCCTATTTTTCTATGTTTTTCTTTTCTCCTCCTCTTTGTTACTCTTTCTCTCTGCCTCCCACCCCACCCCCCCTCCCCCTCCTCTCCCAGGGTCGACAACTCAGAGGAATTAAAGGCCTGTTCAATAGGAACAGTAAGCGCTCGGTGGACACCCACACAGGACTCCCGCTGCGTAAACGCTCCGTCAGCGATCACCTGCTGCGCCGCACTGCTAGCGCCCCCGCCAAAGGCCGCAAGAAGTCAAAGATGGGCGGCTTCTCCGAGGCGTCGTCCGACAGGAACAGCGGCGGCGACCCCCAGGACTCTCAGGCGTCCCACTGGGCAGTGGAGAGGCGTGCTCCCCCCCGTCCCCAACTGCAGCACCGCCCCGCTTCCATGCCGCTGGAGAAGCTCCTGCAGGGGGCGCTGGCTCTCTCCTCGCCCAACCAGGATCAGCCTGACCCAGGCACCGACACGCATAAGGGTGAGTCCGCCACAGTCCACACCTGCTTGGAAGCAGGTGACATCATAACTGAGACCTGCTGGCTAACATTAAAAGGCCAACCTAGCATCAGCAGCACATATGTGTATGTAAACCCTAAGCAGTCTCTCAGACGGTGCTAGAGGTCAGTGCGATAGAGAGCAGGACTGTCTTTAAATGCAGGTCCTCGTGCTGTTCAAAAGCACTGATCTAAGAGCAGTCTTGAAGCCACAGCAGACTGTGAGGGCCAGATATTCCCCTTCCCAGGTTCGTGGGGTTGTTGGTGTAAGCAAAGAATGTCTGATTGGACATTCACGGTATACATAGCTTCAGCCCATTTTTGTCCTTTTTACAGTTGTTACTGGACATTGCTTGTCTGTCTCTACAAAAGGAGTTGTTCATGCATGCTGGAAACACTGCTTACTGTTCTGCCTTGTGTGCGTGAGCACTGCTGCGTTCTATTTGTATGCATACTCTGTCTACTGAGGTGACAGTGTATAATTTTCTTGCTGCTTATTTATGCTTTTCTTTAACATCCGGGTATTTGCCCTTGTTTATTTTAGAATGATCGGATTAAGAATGCATCATTTGTGTTGGAGATTTGCAAGCTGGGGAATTTAAAGTTGCTTTGACTTTTTGTTTTTGCAAATTGAAATGAGGGCAGCAAAAAGGATGTTATTTTACACACTCAGAAGCTATTTCTTCCTGAATACCTTAACACACCTTTGTCTTGTTCTGTCTTTATTGTTGTGCTTCTCTGTAGTAGAAAACTGACTAGGATACAACTGCAGGTAATCCAAACAGCCTGTTAAGGGTACCTCATTCAGAAACATCTTTTGCCAATATTACATCATTCCATGATGTAATTATGAATTCAAATAATATAAGAAACTTCTTTCTGAAAAATCTTTCTGAATGACCAACTGTCACATTTGATCATTTCCTCCAGAATTGATGTTTTTACCTGCACAGACTCATTCTCAAACCCCTCTCACAGTCGTACTTGGTGGTACATCCCATTTGTCTTTGTGTTGCGATTGAATTGTGTTCGGACAGACTGTGTGACTTAGTGTTTTGTTTTCGGATCTGCAGCAGTCACTGTCACTGACTTTGAATGTCTTTTTC
Organism: Anguilla anguilla; assembly: GCF_013347855.1. NCBI lineage: Eukaryota > Metazoa > Chordata > Actinopteri > Anguilliformes > Anguillidae > Anguilla > Anguilla anguilla. The sequence continues at coordinate 19,685,685 of NC_049212.1, read as the reverse complement.
TGCAGAAATGGTTGCCTTGGAGAGACCCAAGTCTGCATCAGTGGATCTCCTCATTGAAACCTCTGCTTGCTTACAACCCCAAGACCTGTCCCTGCCTGCTGACTCCTCCCAGGAATGGACCATGAAGCCCGCTGAGGTACAGGAGACTACCTACTTAGTAATTGGGGAAGGCAGCAATGAAGGACACAGTGACGATAGCCCCAAAGACCTACATGACCAATCAGATGAAGCAGCTGAACTTGCTTCCCCGAACAAAACAATTTTGTACCAAACCAGTTTCCCTGACACAGCAGGGGACCATATAAGGTCACAGTCCTCCAATGTGCAAGCCAGGAATGATGATATACCAGTGTCGAGCAGGTTGGACATGAGAGCACTCACCTCCTCAATGGCAGCTCCCTCCTCTGCCCTACACATGGACCAGTCTGACTTGCCCAGTGAAATTTCACTGCAGGATAGTACAATTTCCCGTCTCATTGATGCTGTCTCCCTCGGCAACGGGAGCGACACCTGTGGATCGATATCTGCACTGATTGGTCAGTTTGATGTCACCAGTGATCAGAGCAACCTGACCTTGGTGTCCAACATGAATGGCACCCAGCCCCACAAACTGACTCCCTGCAGAGCCCCTCCCTTTGACCCATCTGATACCGCCCTCTTCTCCAGCCCAGAGACCACTGACCCATCTGTCTACACCATCCTGGATGAGGAGGTGCTGTCGCCTGTCACTGTCTATAACTTACGAGAGCAGAGCATCCAGAAAATGAGGGTGGAGTCCGAGGAGAGCACCCCAGTAGGCAGCTTAGCTCCATCCCCTGTCAAGCACCCCCATCTTCAGTGCTCAGACAATGAGGACAACTGGGGTCACCCATATCACTGTGCAGGCATGCAGGAAGAGGATCATAGGATGCACTCATGTCACAATGAGGACATGGTGGGTGAAGGTCATAGGTTGCCTTCATATCATACTGAGAACACTAGGGATCATGGTAGCAATGTACCCTCTTATCACACTGAGGTCACTGAGTTGCCTTCATATCGTACTGTGGGCATGAAGGGCAAGGGTAGTGGGTTACACTCATATCACTCTAATGCCTTGGAAGACAGTGGTAGTCCAGTCCATTCATATCACAACAATTCCATGGAAAGCAAGGGCAGCAGGGTACCTTGGTATCACTCAGCAGTTGTGAGTGAGGGTGAGGGCAGCTCAATACCCTCGTATGGTTCCCCACGTTTTGCGAGAGAGGGCTACCAAGGCCAAGGAAACGTCAGCATTAACAGCACCGCTTCTGACTGCTTCCTCCTCTGCCATGACTCCGCAGGCAGCAGTCTGATGGAGGTTGAGATCAATGTCGACGAGGACCCGCTGGATATCACGCTGACTCCCAGAAACGGCTCTGCATGGGTGGGGGCCGGTGAAACCCCCTCCACCCTCCACAGACTCCCAAAGTCCAGCACACGGTGTCAGTACAGCTGCCCTGTCACCAGCCCCAGAACTGAACACCACCTTGCCAATAATGGGGTCAATGTGCAGGGAGAATACAGTAAATCCTCCCACGGTGGGTACTATGAGTCAGGTGACAGGTGGGCTTCAGCGGAGAGAAATGAGCGGAACTACAATGGCTATGCCTCAGACTGTTTCTGGGTACCCAGGAGTGTCAGCCCCATTCAGCAGTGCTTAGATCGCCATCTCGTCTCCTGCTCTCCCCCTCTTCAAAACAATTCTAGAGGACTTCCAGTCCCAGCCCAGCAGGGTCATACGGACACCAACCTCAATCCTCCTCCCATATCCAAAGTCCCCAGCCCCTGTAAGTCCAAAAGCCTTGGTGACCTGACCTCAGAGGACATTTCCTGCAACTTTGAGAGCAAGTACAAGTTCATTTGCCGCAGCTTTGTGACACCTGGTATGCGGGATAGAAAGTGGATGGGTAGTCTGACCAATCGCCCGCTTTCTGCCGACCCCCTCACTGAGCAGCTGCGCAAGCTGGTGTCCCTTGAGCAGGAGGACCGTCCCCTCCCTCCGCTCCTGCCTCTGCCTGCGTGTCCCTTGGGTGGCGACGAGGACTCTCCACAGGTCCTGTCCCGGAGGCTGTCATCCCGCAGTCAGAGCCGTGTGCGTCACATTGCCAGCCGTGCTCGAGAAAGGCAGCAAGAGGCCTGTAAACCCCATCTCTCTGGTGCCCCCTGCAGCACAGCTGGAGTAGTGCTTCGCAACAAACCTGCTGCACAAAACCCCACTGCCAACAGGCACTCCACTGGTTCCTACATCGCTGGCTACCTGGACCAAGTGGAGGGCCGAGGGCTGCCTGAAGGTGCCTGCACTACACTGCACTACAGCTACAGAGATCACGGCTACAATGATGACTCTGTACTGCAGGCAGACTCCTGCCCCCCTTCAGAACCTGAGGTGTACTTCCTGCTTAGACTGTAAATCTATTTCCTGTTCAGATTATAAATCTGTTTCCCTTTCAGCCAGTAAATTTAATTTCTGCTAAGAATGTAAATATTTCATCCTAAGACTACAAATCTACTTCATAATCAGACTGCAAATCAACTTGCTGATCTACTCCCTTTTCAGACTATCTACACTATGAAGCAAAAAACAGAATTGTTACAGGGAGAGGGACATGAGACATCTCAAATGTTCTAGCAAAAAAATGTCACTCTGAAAGATGTGTTCAATTTTAATAGAGATCCTTAATAAGTCTTCCTCCATCTCTATGTGTTCTGTGTTTGTCTGTGCTGTACTGTATATATGTGTAAAGGTTGCAATTAGTACGGTATAGATCTTTAAAAAAAAAAAGCTGACTAAATGTCTCAAAAAGTGCATGTAACAGTTGACATGACCAGCATGACTATGCAGAACTCTGTATATGTTTCAGTGTTCTGCATTTGCATACAGCTGAACTCTAGTGCATTGGGCTACATCAGATTGCTTGCTTTCTGGTAGTTATGAATTCAAAATATTTTAAACACTACTGCATATTTTAAAACCATGGAGTTAAATGCTTTTATTTTTGTAACTGCTTTGATACAAGCACAAAAATAATTTTGTTTGAGGTACTACTCATTGTCGTTTTGGAGGGAGCGAACAACAGACAGCATGAAACAGGTAGATAAAAATGTTTGTTCAAAACCTCACAAAGCTGAAGTTTATATTTTCTGTGTTTAATGCATTCACAAAAAATACTGTTATGTCTCCAGGTTGCTCAAAAGGACGCTGAGAGCATTTTCCGGACCAATGCAATAAAATATTTAAGTATTGAAACACACAAAGTAAGAAAAATATCCTGTGTCAGTCATTTCTTAGTCTGCTGCTACTTTGAATCACATTTTTTCTGACTGAAGAAGCGAACACCTCTTTCTGCTTTAAAATAGACATGAACCAAGTTAGGAATATTCCTCATTCAAAATGGTATGTTGTCAACAGTGTAAAGCCATTGCATTGTCCAAGTCTGGTTTCAGCTAACTGGCTTGCTTGCATGACATGGCCCCCCCAACTGAATTGCCCCCGCCCCCCAATTGTTTACCTGTGATCTGTGCTTCTGGTGCTCAAGTAACAGTGATTTAAACCCGTCTGGGACATACTGCCCCTCCCAACCCACAATTCCTCATTCACACTCCCCTTCTTCTGAAAATGGGGCCTAATTGCTTGTAAAATGTGCAGCAGTCAGAGAGACTGCGCACACCTGAGGCCTATTGGCCCAACCACCGCAATCATGATGAAATTATGTTCATGAATTATCCCCCCTGGCTCTAATTTAGGGATGGGGATAGGACTGCCCCAGTCCCTGTCCCTACGTAGCTTGTTTGTGTTTGAAGATCCTCCCAGGCTTTCTGGGTGAACGCATACAAACATGACTTTTATGTGATTCATTGATTGTTAAAACCCTTAGTGCACTGACCTGACATACAGCCTTTTCCATCAGATGTGGAAGAGAAAAATGTACTTTCAATTGAACAAGACAAAAACAACATGAAAGAAAAATTCTAAAATTCAACTTTGTTGAATATGCATTGTGACGCCCTCTTTTATACCCAGCTGTCTACACCCCCCCCCCCCCCCCCCCCCCCCACCGTGCTGCCGTGTCACTGACCTGCACACTCATGACTGAACTTCCAGAAATTACCTCATGCATGCAGAGGCTCATGGGAAGGGCAGATTACCTCTCTCCCATGGTCCCTGTTTACTGTTCAATCCAGAATTCTACACAGTCGCTCGGGACACAGTGGCCATTACAAATATTCACTTCAACTGCATGTCAGGGACATAGAAGCCAGGGCTCAGAGAGAGGCTGGTCAGCCCAGCTCCGCTATGTCCCCACTCGGCTTCCCACAGTGGTTAGTGCTGGTCCTGCCTCTCCAGACCTGGGCGACGGATGGAAGCCTGTCGACACACTGCCAGCAGTGGATATACTCCGACAGCCTGGAAGACCCCAGCCTCTCTCAGGATGGAGATGTCATTTTGGGAGGACTCTTTCCTCTTTACATCCAGCCTGTTTCCCCAGAAACAACGCTCACCAAACCCCCGAAGCTACCGCAGTGCCAGAGGTCAGTCACTGCTTTCGGCATGGAATAAGAAGTTTAGGGTCACAATAATTTAAAAAAATTCCTGTGCAATTTTTTTTTTGCCTGAATTACTTTGCTTTTATATATTTTTTAAATTTTACTATTATTTCATATTAAAAGCAATCTTTATTTTTGCATTGTTCATTTAAGACAGAGTAGATTAAAGACTTGTGTCTCTAAGAAACTATTTCTAATTGTGAGGAAGTCATTGTTCTTGTCACCTTTTTTATATGAATATGTTACTGAAAGTTAAAAGCAGTAAGCTGTGATTCTGCTGCTGGGATATAGTTTTCATCTTTTCAGACTCCAGGCACAGCCAATGCGCTGGGCACATGCCATGGTGTTTGCGGTGAAGGAGATCAACCAGAACCCCTTCCTGCTCCCAGGGGTCAAACTGGGATACAGGATCCTAGACAGCTGTGCGGAGTACCCCTGGTCCCTCCAGGGGGCTCTGGCACTGGTCAGTGGGCGGAACCACACCTGCAGCAAAGTCCCAGTCATCATTGGGGATGCTACTTCGAGCCAGTGTATCATCCTATCCAGAACTCTGGGACCACTGGGCATTCCTCTGGTCAGTCACAAGCTGTTAGAGCACTGGATTTACACCAGTGGGTTATGGTGTTGATTATTGAGGGGCACTGTTGTTATGTTCTTAAACACAGTACTACCTGCCAGTGGTGTTGTTTATGATCTAATATAACCTTAGTAAAAATGATTTATGAACATTTTAAATACATATATTCTGTGATATGCATATTTTGCAATGCAGTTGACATATGGAGCCAAAAACTGCAGGTATGAATTTGAGAGATTAAGAGGTCAGAACTGTAATAACAGTTTTGGCATGTTTGTTATATATCCTATTATGTCAAAATAGTGTTTAAATGGTTTATAAAAACACTATTTCATTGAAGAACTTATTTACACAAATGGATAAAAAGATATATGCTGATAGTTTGTTTCTTTTCAGCTGGCCAATTACTCATAGAATGAAATTAAATCATATTAAATGACAGGAGATATGAAAGATATTTTTGCATCCAGTTACACAAGTACATATTATTAAGTGTGTTTTAGCCATACATTACTCATTTGTTCATTCATATATTCATTAATCCAGTTAAAATGTTACAGCCATTAAATGCGGTTAGATTTCAGTAGGATGTCTATTCATTTATTTTCAAGGTATCCTAAGTATGTGCAGTACTCTTTTGTTTTTAATAGCTCATTCTTCTTTTTTATTTTGTGTTCTTCAGGTCAGTTATAGAGCCAGCTGTGCTTGTCTCAGTAACAGGCGTGAGTTTCCTAACTTCTTCCGGACGATCCCCAGTGATTTTTACCAGGCCCGGACCATGGCACAGTTAGCCAAGCGCTTTGGCTGGACCTGGGTGGGAGCCATCGTTGAAGACAATGACTATGGGCTGTCCTTGGTCCAAACTTTCTCTGAGGAGGTGAAGGGAGCCGGGGTGTGCCTGGCCTTCATCGCAACGCTGTCACGGAAGCGCTTGGAGCACGATGTGGCTCGGGCGGCATCAGTGGTGGAGCGCTCCTCTGCCCGAGTGATCCTGGTGTTTGCCTGGTACACAGATGTGGAGACGCTGTTCCTGGAGCTGGTCAGGCGTAACGTAACAGGCAGGCAGTTCCTGGCCAGTGAGGCATGGAGCACCAGTGACAGGCTCCTGCAGAACACTGCCCTTTCCAGCATTGCCTGGGGAGTTCTGGGCGTGGCCATCCGCAGCGCTCCCATCCCAGGGCTGGAGGAACACCTGCGCAGCCTCCATCCTTCCCAGGAGCCTGGGAGCACTCTGATGTTGGAGCTGTGGGGGCTCTTGTTTGGCTGCAAGCCAGTTTGGCAGAATTCTTTTTCCTCACAGCTGCTGCCCCCTTGTGTAGGTACAGAGACACTACAGTCAGTGCAGAGTACCTTCACGGACACCTCCCAGCTGAGAACAAGCTATAGCATCTACCTGGCTGTATATGCTGTGGCCCATGCACTCCACAACCAGCTGTCATGCACTGGAAAGAACACCACCTACGGGAGCCCACACTGTGCCACCACCGAGGATCTCCAAACGAGACAGGTGCATTAAATTCAACTTTGCAGAATTATAAATCTTGAAAAGAGTAATAAAATACAAAAGACATAGAGGAGTGAGGCCACAATGTGGCACCACCTCTACTAGCTGTACAGTCATATGATATGAAGCAATGGATTTACCAAAACAGTTTTTCTTCATGGAGAAATGCAATATTTGTTTTGCATCACTCTTTCTAATTTATTCAAAGCATTCAACCACTACAGCAGGTATAGCATTTTACAACCTTTTTTTCCATTCACTGGCATTGATCAAGGAATCTCCACGCGCTGCCTTGAGTCTTCCATCGAAAATTTAATTGGTCTTTGTTATTTTTCTCCAGCTGTTACATCACCTTGGCCAGGTGCATTTCACCACTCAGCTTGGAGAGGAGATGCAATTTGAGGGTGGGGACATTAGAGCGGTGTACGACATTGTGAGCTGGCAGGACAGCCCTGATGGCTCACTGAAGTATGTCACCATTGGGAAAATGGAAGGGTCTGAGCTCCACTTGAATGACTCAGCCATTGTGTGGGTCGGTGGTGCCAAGACGGTAAGGGGGACTGCCAAATTTAGAATCACCGCTGCTGTTATCCCTGAGAAACTGTTGACTCAATTGATTCAGTTCAGTATCCTGCTCTGTAATATTGCTATAGAATATGTTAAATTGCCCAAAATTGACTACATTGTAAATTGTCTTTGATACTAGCTGCCTGCTTAGAAATTCTGTATTGTTATAGCAGTATGATATTTTGATATTTTGATTATGGATGTTCTTGACAAAAAATGTTTTTTTCTTCTGTCCCGATTGTATTTGGGTCCTGTCACCAAGCTCATTGCTGCTCTTTTTACAGACTTCTTTATGGAGTCACAACTGAACTGCAGAGGGCGTCTGATTAGACATTTTTACACGGCCGCAAACATCTTGTGATAAAATATAACAACTTCAGTAGCCGCTCAGTCAGTCAGTTAGTTAATAGATTGGTGAGTGAGTACATAAACTGCTGTTTCTTAGCCTCACCATCTCTGCCAAAAAGCCAGAAAAGATGTGCAGCAGTGCTTTCTGTATGTATATTTACCTCCATGTGTCCCATTCCTCCGTGACCTTTTCTGTGCTGTGCACAGGTCCCACTCTCTGTGTGTTCTAAAGAATGCCCCCCAGGAACACGCAAGGCAGTGAGGAAGGGTGAGCCCATCTGCTGCTTCGACTGCCTGGCCTGTGCAGACGGGACCATCAGCAACCAGACAGGTAATAATAAACCTCTTTAGATTCAACTCATTTATTTTTGTGTCATTTTAGAGGATTAAAATAAAATGCTTTTTGAGTTTTTTTATCTTTGTTTCATGAATTCACATTCAGTTATTTGTTGAAATATGTTTCCATATGTTTAAATTACTTTCTTGTTTTGAGTACATTAAAAATGTTTGCTATCGAGGTGTTACTGAACTTTTTATATAACATTTTTATACTGTAATTTAAAAAAATAATAGTTCAATATTCTCACCCTTCACAGTTTGTGATGATTTGTGAGGAATGTGAATTTAATTACATTTATTTCCTGAAATTTCTAATGGATATGATGGCTCATAAATAGTCATGCGATCGGAAATCACTAAGGACTGTATGATAATTTGACAAGAAAAACATGAGGAGACCTGAATATAATGGTAATGCTCTGTACTGGCCAAGAAAGGTCCTCTTCTTACCTGGACCATAAAGTACATGTCTATGATTTGGGGCTGTATTTGTTATTGTACTGCCTTGTTTATGCCTGTGAAAGCATGTAATTTATAGTGGATCTGTACAATAATTAAAAGAAATTTAACATCTTTTCCTCAGGATCAGTGGAATGCAAGCAGTGTCCTCCAGAGTTCTGGTCTAACAGTCACAGGATTGAATGTATTTCTCGTGAGGTGGAGTTTCTGTCATTTGAGGACACAATGGGCATCACTCTGACAACCATAGCCTTGTCAGGTAGTGGCATAACAGTGGCAGTGGGTGTGGTCTTTCTGTACCACAGACACACCCCTCTTGTAAAGGCCAATAACTCAGAGCTGAGCTTCCTGTTGCTGCTGTCCCTCACACTCTGCTTCCTGTGTGCGCTGGTGTTCGTGGGCCGGCCCTCAGAGTGGTCCTGCCTGGCCCAGCACCTGGTCTTTGGGATCAGCTTCGTGCTCTGCCTCTCCTGCATCCTGGTCAAAACCATTGTGGTTCTGGTTGCATTTCGGTCTGCCAGACCTGGTGCCAACATGATTAAGTGGTTTGGACTGGTTCAGCAGCGGGGCAGTGTGGTCCTCTTCACTGGCATCCAAGTGTTCATCTGTATCTTATGGCTCTCCCTCAGTCCCCCTTACCCACATCGCAATACAGGATTCCAGGGGTCAAAGCTCATTCTGGAGTGTGCGGTTGGGTCAGCACTGGGGTTTGGCTGCGTCCTGGGCTATATTGGCCTGCTGGCAGCCATCTGCTTCCTGCTGGCCTTTTTAGCCAGGAAGCTCCCAGACAACTTCAATGAGACCAAGTTCATCACCTTCAGCATGCTCATCTTCTGCGCTGTCTGGATCGCCTTCGTCCCCGCCTATGTCAGCTCCCCGGGGAAATATACAGTTGCCGTGGAGATATTCGCCATCCTGACCTCCAGCTTTGGGCTCCTGCTCTGCATTTTTGCCCCAAAGTGTTACATCATTCTACTGAGGCCAGAGAACAACACCAAGAAGTTCCTAATGGGGAAAACATAAGCACTAAAATAGGAACAATAAGACCTACATTTGTTATATATTAAATAGACCACATCTCCATCTGTGTGACTTATTGGCAAATGACTTATTATAAAATTATCTTCATTTTAACATTTTAACATTTATTCCTTCCATAATTGTTTTATTCTTTGCATGTTTTAAGAAGTGTGTGACATCATTTACAAATAGTTCCCCATTTTTAATTAATCATCCTGCTAATGGGAAGTTAAATAAAACAAGGGAAGAAAACAGAATCTTTAAAGAATTGAATTATAAAAAATATTATTTGTTTTCCATTAGATTATTTTCTTGAGCCTTAATAAAAATCTTACTGAAAATAAAAATTATGCAGCAGTATTGTTTCTTTTCTCTCACATGAAAAAGAGACCCTACATGTGAGTATGTCTGTGTTTGTGCATGTACATACGTGTATATGTGTACATATGTGTGGATGTGTTTGTTCCTGTATGCACATGCTTAAGTCAGTCATATGAATCGACTGAAGAGTGTGTGTGTGTGTGTGTGTGTGTGTGTGTGCGTATATTAACAAAGGGATATTGATGTTTCTATTCCTGGCCCTTATGGGGCCAAATTTAGAATTAATCCTAAATTTGAGCATACAACCATTTCCATCAATGTTCCAACTACCAATTTATAAAATGTCCACACACATGCATAAATGTGGTTAAATCCTTGCTATGCATGACCCACTTATAAATCACAAATATTCTGAAATCGTAAGAAGTGCTTATTTTAGCTTGGTGAGCAAAATGAAAAGATTTCAGCTCTTTTATATCCTTCTATATGCTCATTTATCACGATCAGCCAAATGAAGCCTCATTTATGAAATGTTCATATGCATGGATTTAATTTTTTTATTGTTATTATTAGGTTGTTCTGTGTTTCAAAAAGTTTACGCTCTTGATAATGTTAAAAGCCAACGCTGCAATAGTCTAGTTAATGAAAGACAATCTGACGCGTGCACAGCCTAAGAGCCTACACATCTCCATATGTGAGGGAGTAGGCAATCTATTCTCATGTGTGAAAAAAATGATGAACCTGAAGTATAGCCACATAACCATAAGGAAAAGTGTGTAAGTGTACTCTGTGGAGTATACTCTTATGCATATCATGAATGTGTGTGTGTATTATATGTGTTTTATAAACGAGGCCCCTTGTTTGTCAGGACAAAACCCATTTAGTCACACACTGCACACGCATACAAGCAATTCATACACACTGTCCAGGACCCTGCACTAGTACCACACCCAAAAAGACACAATGGAAAGAAAATACATTTCAGTCACCGAAATTATAAACCTTAAAAAAAAATTCTCGCCAGTCACGCTGAATACATTTCAATAAAACTAATAAAAAACACGCTATTAAAATCCATGATGAATCTTTATTTTTTTGAGTGAATTTATATGCATGTCATTGAGTATATATCAATAACAAAGTCATATTTTTAACAAAGATTGCGAGATTTACATCTTTGCTTGAAATATCAATGTGAATAAAACATTTACTTATTTGGGGCATCTCGTCCCATCAGGGCCTTCTTAGTGTTTTTCTCTGGATGCAGCAGGATAATGTAGCATTTTGGGGCAAATATCGCTCCCAGGAGCCCAAAGCTGGAGGCCAGGATGGCGAATATCTCCACTGCATCTGAGTACTTTCCTGGAGAGCTGACGTAGGCGGGGACAAAGGCGATCCAGACAGCGCAGAAAATCAACATACTGAAGGTGATGAACTTGGCCTCGTTGAAGTTGTCAGGCAGATTCCTTGCCAGGAAGGCCAGCAGGAAGCTGCTGGCCGCTAGCAGGCCGATGTAGCCCAGCAGAGCACCAAACCCGGCTATTGACCCAACCGTGCACTGGTAGATGATCTTAGAGTTCTGTAAGCGGGTGTTTTTGTAGGGCACCGGTGAAGCAACGGTCAGCCATGCCACGCAAATCACTGCTTGGATGATGGTGAAGGCCAGCACAGTGCCCCTCTGCTGCTGCACACCAAACCACTTTATCGTGTTCCCGCCCGGCCGTGCAGCCTTGAAGGCCATCACCACTACGATGGTCTTGACCAGGATACAGGAGATGCTGAGGGCAAAACTGATCCCGAATGCAGCATGCCTCAGCCGGCACGTCCACCGTTGAGGCTGGCCAATGAACAGCAGGGAACACAGGAAACACAGTGTGAGTGACAGCAAGAGCAGGAAGCTCAGCTCAGAATTGTTGGCCTTCACAACAGGTGTGTTACTGTGACGGGCAAACACGGACAAGGTGACAGTGCAGATGCACGCCCCCAACACTGAGATGGTTGTTAGGGAGATCCCCAGGGGTTCCTGGAAGGAGAGGAACTCGATTTCCTTGGGTACACAGTGGTCTCTGAGTTGGTTTGACCAAAAGTCCACCGGGCACCTGTAGCACTCGTTGGAATCTGTAATTGAGCAGTGGAAACTAATAACATACCTGTAACCCAAAAAAGGCAGAGGGGATGGGCAGAGCAGAGGGCTTTTAATGCATGTGTCTAGGGTTTTAAAGAGGCCTCAGATGAATTTTGAGTCTGTGATTTAGACTTTGATAAGATGAGACTGTACGAGGTGCTGAGTTCCTGGTTGCTGAACAAATTAGGATATCTAATTATTTTTGTAAATGAGAATGTCTTCTCAGAGAAATGTTTTGTTCTCTGCCCTGTGGGTGCACTGACCTGTCTGGTTGCTGATCTCCCCATCTGCACAGGGAAGGCAGTCAAAGCAGCAGACTGGCTCGCCCTTCCTTATTGCCCTCCTGGTGCCTGGGGGGCAGGGCTCACTGCAGATGGAGCGCGGGGGCTGGTGGAAGTTCTCATCATAAGAATAATGCCTTTCTTTTCATTTATGACACAGTTCTGTTGATCAGCACATGCACTACTATTGGGTAGTCTTTACAAGAAACCAAATGCTGTATATGTGACTTATGTTTGCTGCCTAAACAGAACAGTTGACGTTTTCACACTAAACACCAGCAAGTCACTGACCTGCCTCAGTCCAGCTGAATGGAACCCTCACAGGAGAGCATAGATTTAGTAAGAAAAGAAGGAGTGGCTCACTTTGTTTGACTCAGTATTCCAGAAGATGTTTTTTTCCTCCAGCTGGAGCTTCTGTCCAGGAGGGGCGGATTCGTCAAAAACCCCGACTGTCACGGCTGTGATGGACCCGTCTGATGCCCTCTGCCAGTTCATCACATCATAGATGGCCAGGGCATCACCATTTTCATCAAAGGACACTTGGTCACCAAAGCTGGTGGTAAAGTTAACCCTTTGCAGGTAAGGTACCAGCTGCACAGGGGGCAAAAATAGTCAAGCTTATAAGAGCAATAGAAGGAATATTATATATAAAAGAGCTGTGAGCAGAATGCTGCCTTTTGCTGAGTTACTTTCAGGAAATTCTGTATTACTTCTATAAGTACTACTATGTTGGCAGCTCATTTCTCAGCTGCCATGGAAATACAGTGACTCTTTAGAATAAAAAGCATTCCCACTCTCTTCAGTTTCTCTGTGAAAGATTAACTGAGATTTTACTATACAATGTTTCTGAAGCCTGGATCATTCATCATTCTCACAATGTCTAAGAATGTTTCTGACCTGCCAGGGTTGCAGAGTGTGCAGCTCAGCACAGGAGTGTCCTGGGAAGGGCCCTGTCCCAGGCGTGCACAGCAGCAGATCATGCAGGGCATGTGCCAGGGCGTACACCGCTTTGTAGACATTGTAAGAGTACCTGAGTGCTGACACATCACTGTACGCTGACTCTGTGCCCTCCAGACTCTCCTGTCCCGTGCACACCCTGCTGGGGGAGTCTGCTTTGAAGCTACAGCTGAACATCTTCTCCCAAAACATGTTCACCATGTTATTTCCAGGGTCAAAATCTGGGCGAAGACTGAGCAGAAAGTCCTGGAGCCTCGGGATATCTCCCTTATGGATGGCGATGCCCAGGGCTCCACCGAGGAAGGGCAGCAGCCGTTGTGTGTGGAAGACTGCTGCAGTGGCCCAAGCTTCGCTGGCAATCCACTGCCGCCCTGTGAGGTTCTGCTGGGCTATCTCCTCAGTGAGGGGCAACAGGTATGCCTCCGCAGAGAATGCCACCACCACCCTCGCTGTGGAGTAGCGAATGATGCTCACAATCCGTTGGACCTCAGCCCGGTCATTGTTGTGGGGCAGCATCTCGGAGAAGGCCACACAGCCAAAGTGACTGACCTCCTGGCGGAAGGATTGAGCTGCATGCACCCCATAATCATCATCACTGAAGAGGAGTCCCACCCACTTCCAGCCGTACCTCTGCAGGATCTGCACCATGGCTCTGACCTGGAAGGCATCACTGGGGATGGTTCTGAAGAAGGAGGGATACTGCTGTCTGTCACTTAGGCATGAACATGTGGCAAAGTAACTCACCTGGGGGAAAAAGAAAGACATGGAGAAACTAACATGGGCGGCAGGTGGCTTCGACGTAAAAGAGGCCAATTTAAATCCGGAAGGGTTGTGGTTGTGGCATGGCCAGGAGGTTGTGTTCCAGTTGTAGACTTGCAACTACAGGGTAGCTGGTGGTACACCTATGGTGCCCTCAGACACAAGTACTTTTGAGCAAGGCACTGAACCCCATGATCTCTGCAGGGCGCTGTACTGTGGCTGATCCTGCCCTCCTTAAATACTCTATTTTATAGTCTCCACCATTACCATAATAAGCTTGTATATAAGGCAGAGCCAAGCAGTAAATACTCTATCCCTCACAGTGACCAGAGACATGAAGGTCACTGGAAGGTTAGTGCTGCAGGGCTTCTGTTTACTCTTAAACATACACATTTTAATCATGTTATGACTGCCTTAATTTTTCCTTAGCTGCCCTAACAAAACAATGCTGTACTTGATAAAATAAGTATGTGATAAAATCAACACATCAAAACTTGAAAACAGGCAGATTCAGAGTCAATGTTTGTGGTGTAAAGCAAAATTGAATCAAACCAGAAGTGTTACTACAGTGCAAAGGTTCCGTGAAAATATAAAAATAAATGAATCAAATGGATGAAAATAACATTAATAAATAAACAGAGTTGATGTTATGCCACAGAGAACCCACAGATATTGTAATCCTGCCCTGGATGGCATAATAATAAAGAGAAACGTATTTATAGTATTATTATGCCATCCAGGGTAGGATTACAATTCTCTGTTGATTTTAAAGCCAAGGGCAATCTGAAGGGAACTGCAATTTATTTATATGGGAGAATCCCATTCATCTCATGCTAATGTAACTTTACAAATTCACATATCACAAGGAAATTACAATGTCTAGACAGTCATACTCCAGTACATTTAGAAGTAAAAATAAATTAACAACAAATTGCCATCATGGTTAGATTCACTGCTCCAGTCTTGTGTGATTCAGAGAGCTAAAAGCTCAGATGGGCTGTGGACCAGGATTGGTCCTCTGTCATACAGTACCATGGGAACACGAAACAGGCCTAGCACACTGGACATGGCGATGGAGTTGGTGGAGCTTGGATCACCCACGATGCCCAGAATCGGCGGAGAACCTGTGCATCCCAAGTCAGAGAAGGACTCGTCTGTACCGCTGACCAGTGCTGTGGCTGCACCAAATGCAATGCCAAGCTTCGCGCAGTTGTCATAGATATGGAATCCCAGGGTGATGTTGGGTAGCAGGTCTGGGTTTTTGTTGATTTCTTCAATCGCAAAGACCATGGTCTGCACTGCCTGGAACCCTGGAAAATCAAGCCTGACAAAGGAGAGATGAAAACTGAACAAAGAATATATTTAATGGCATGTCTATTACTTTAATGCCTAAATTATGACACAATTAAGTAAAACTTAATTATTTCATTCAAGGATTAAAAGGTGAAATTGCAAATGTAGTGGGCATGCAAACATTTCATAAACAAGCAAAAGCAAATGTAATGTATGTATAAGTATTAAATCTGTGATCACATAAAACAGTAACTTATTTTATAAAAAATACCAGAGCATATTCCATGACTTACAAAATATCTTACTGTAATTAATGTACATTGGTGTAAAGGTGTTTGTGCATTTGTGTATGTGTGTGTACCCATGTGTGTCTGGTTGTCTCCTGATGTTTAGGAGCAGAGCAACTCACCACTCACACCTCGGCTGTTCTGGCTTGGACGTAAAAGACAGCTCAGGGAACACTGTCAGGAAGTGCACCTCAAACAGGCCCCCAAGAACCAAGTCCCCCTTGCGGTACATCCCATTCAGACGGAAACGCTCCCGCAGTCGGCAAGTTGTCTGAGGAGAAGCCCAGGCCCAGGCCAGGGCCAGGTTCAGACACAAAGAGAGCACGGGCCTCATCCCTGCCACAGACATCCCCGAATTCACTGCTTGGCATCCACGTCACACACTTTTATAGAGTGCACAGCCCTGGCCCCTCTAGAGACCGGTGCCTTCAGTGCCATTATTCTTTCTGAAGGGGTGGCTCTCCACTAGCTTGCTCAGGCAGAAAATTGGATGAAGTTTGAATTAAACAAAATTTCATTGAGCTCACCGAAAGGAATCTCTTGTTCATATTGTGACCATAATCACAATCACTATTCCACTTAGGCCCTGAAAGTTGACCCAAAAATTACATAATAATTAATTTATTTATTTTCTTGTTCTATTTTGTTGCTAGATAATTGTATCAATATAACGTCACTTCATAATGTAGCGTGAGAAGTTTTCAATGTCATTTTTAAATGAACTATCATATCCCTTTGTGATAACAGTTAATAACAGTAGTGTTTCAGTTGTACAAAAGTATAATATTGTCAGTTTTACTACATAAAACCGACTACAACTGCACAACGCAATAGTTTAGCGCAATCTCAATGGACAGATATAATCTCAGTCAAATAGAATCAGCATTTTACATAAAGATATTACTATGAATCAGTGAGGCTACACATAATTTCATGGTCCAAAAAGGACTATGCTACTTGTATTAAATGTGTGAATATTTCAGAACATACCGTTATGTTGCACATGCATGAAATTTAATGATATGAACTTGCATGATATGAAATTTTATTTTGATTTTGGAGGGGTCATTATGCTACTGATCTCAGTAAATAACGACATAAACACTAAACATAGAAAAGTGCATTCTCCATTCTGATCGCACCTAGAGCAATAATTCTTATTATTTGTCAATCTCTTATGTAGTTATCTTGTGTTTATGAAAGGGAGGCTATTTTACTTTCCATTTATTTATTTTTCTTGGGTCAACAACTACCAAAACTATGCATACCAATGTGCCAGACTGAGCCGGTAGCTGCTTAGAGCTTCCTGCTGAAGTCATGTACAATGATAGCCCCAATGGGTTTCAGCAGCACTGCTGACAGCGGAACAGTGGCGTCCTCACCTCCTGTTGGTGCTGTAGAGAGAGGATAGGGCCTCAACTGCAGGTCCATCCCCAAGATGTCATTTACAATACACTGAGCGGCCTGTAGATGGCAGTCACATGCAGCAGGTGACAGTCCCGCTGCCCCTTCACAACCACCCCTGCCCAGGAATGTCTCTCTCTCTCTCATCTCTTTGTCAGTCCTTTTCTTTCACTGATTTTCAGATGTGGAACATAACTTTTCATGTTTTAAATTAAGCATTGTTAGTTCTTCTGAGAACAAATTAACAGGGGTGCTGTTTGACATTTGACAACCCAAATTGACAAACTACTTAAAAATTCAAGGAGGAAAATTGGCTACTTATTAGAAACAAAGCTTACTTTCTCCTTTTCCTCACAGGAAAGAGGATAATCAAGTCAATTTTCTTTTTCCCTTTGATTATGGGGACCGTTTATTTACATACAGCTGCTTCTACACTTAAGCATTTAGATGCTGTCTACAAAACAGCTTTCAGATTTATAACTGGTGACAATTATGGTACACATCACTGCATCTTATACAAAAAGAGGTTGGCCCTCTCTTTCCACAAGGAGAAATCAGCACTGGTTTTTGTTTATTTATAGAGCCCTTCCTTGTTAATGACCCCTTAATCTGTCATCACTTTTGGTTTGGAATGCCAGAAATAACTGCATATGCTGTCCGGGCTGCCTAATGCTCCATGTACCTCGAGATAACATGGAACTTGGAAAAACAGATTTAAAATTCTGTGCTCCTCATGCCCTGAATGAACTGCAGAAAATACTAGATTCTTTTGTAAAACTAGAAAAAATTTTATCTTCTTGATTTTATTGTACCTCAGCACCATTGCAAATGAGGTTCTCACCCTCAATGTGTCACTGAGAATGTTAAATAAAAAAATGTAAAAAAATAATAATTTTTAAAAACCTCTTTGCTGTTTGGATCTTCTTCATCCGGGCCTACCACACCTCTCCGTTGTACATATCATACATATTATACATATCATAACTGAGAACCCCTGGCTAACAAAAAAGGCAAACCTAGCATCAGCAGCACATTGCAGTTTCTCAAAAAGTGCTCTACAACACTGCAATGGAATGCAGACTAATTTTTAAACACAAGACCTTGTGCTGTTCCAAACACTGATCTAAGAGCAGTGTTGATGCCACAGCAGACTGTGAGGACTAGATATTCCTCTTCATTGGTCTGTGGGGTTGTTGGTGTAAGCAACAAATGTCAGATTGGACATTTACAGAATGGTCTTGGTATGGATAGCATCGCTTCAGCTGATTTTGGTGCATTTTGAGCTATCATGATGCCAGAGGTCAATTCCTGATTTTTGTTTAGAATAAGTTCCTATCAAAAAAACTTTCTTTTCTGGAAATAGTTTGCTTTTAGACATGTTTTTTTATTTATTCATAATTTTATTATGAAAGAAAGTCTGCATTGACTGAGTAGCTTGAGTACTTAATTTAGCTCACTGAGAAAGCCCTCTATTCTGAACATTTGAGCATTTCTCTCCTCTGCTTATTTCCGTATTGTTCCTTTATATCTGAATATGTTACTGAAACTTTGAACGTCAGGTGTGATTCTGATGCATGCATATGGCTTTTACCTCAGACTCCAGACACAGTCAATGTGTTGGGCAAAGGCCATGCTGTTTGTGGTAAAGGAATCAACCAGTACCCCTTCCTGCTCCCGGATGTGAACCTTGGGTATTAGATTGTAGAGAGCTGTGGGCAGTAGCCCTAATGCCTGTGGGGGGCTTTAGCACTGGTCAGTGGGCAAAACCACACTTGTAGCAAGGTCCCAGTCATCACTAGGGATGTTCCTTCCACACAATGTAATGTATTATCCTATTTAGAAGTCTGAGAGCGCTGGGTATTTCTCTGTTCAGTCATAAGCTATTAGAGCAGTGGACATTACCCAAACTAAGTAGGAAATGTCACCTGGAGGTTATCACACTGTCATTGTTATTCAATGCTAAACACACCTACACACACACACACACACACACACACACACACACAACCATACACAGAACTATGTCACTAAGTTTGAGACCAAACAAAGACCTGCTCCAAATATAAAATAAGGCAATAGTAAACATGGCCCACAAATGATGCCGTGACCCGTTTTGGCAATTGGCACTACATTGTGCCAATCAATGTTATTTTGTAAATGCCAGTACGCAGTTTCACGATGCACGTGACAGGCCAAAGAGCAAATGTCCAGTCCTGTACAGCTCTACTCCCAATTGCATGCCTCCTGTGGCTGAATATCATCAAATTTAAAACATTGGTCCTAGCATACCAGGCAGTCAAGGGATCAGCCCCAGCATACCTCCACAAGATATTCAAACCCTACATGCCAGCCAGATCCCTCCGTTCTGCTACCTCAGGACGCCTAGCACCTCCCCCTCTTCGCACCTGCACTTCCAGAACACGTCTCCTGTCTGTTCTGGCCCCACGATGGTGGAATGACCTCCCTGTGGAGGTCAGAACAGCTGAGACACTGACCCATTTCAAACGACGACTGAAGACTCACCTCTTCAGGCTGCACCTCTCCCCATCCCTCCCTACCCGCCTGTAAATTACTAAGCTTAGGGTTGTAACTAGGCAGCTGTTTCGTAGGTGACTTAGGTGCATTAACTGTCTTAACGACTACTTGTATTTTTTCCATAGATCACGTTGTTGCCGTTCTCGTTGTTAGTGTTAATCAGTTTAACCTCCAGGGTCCAAGTTGAACTATGCGGTTGTTCCCTGCACTTGGACCGGTACTTCTCTCTAGGGGTTTCGTCATACTTGTTCCTGGTTATGGTTATACACTTTGTTGTACGTCGCTCTGGATAAGAGCGTCTGCCAAATGCCTGTAATATGAATAAAAAAGCTAAACTATTTTTGAGGGAAACAGGAATGTTACGAAGTATATCATATAAATTCCAAATAGATTTTAATTAAATATCTGGGTAATTTTCTTCAGTTAAATGAAAGAAAAGAGATCCAAGAGTATCATTAAAGAATTAAATTATTATAATTGGCAAACAGTTTCTTAAGCCTTCACAAAAACTTTACTGCAACTGAGATTGTGATATATGGAAGCATATCTTTCTTTCAAAGGAAAAAATAATTTTTCATGTGAATGTGCTTATGTATATGTTTCGGCATATGTGTGCATGTATGTATATGCTTGTTGTTGTGTGCACATGGGTGTGGCAGTGAATCACGTGGGAAAAGTGTATAATAATGAAAGGAAATAAATGCTTTAGCAGCGGGGAGGGCGTTTTTGCTGAGTGAGCAAGAGTACGATATGTGGATATAAAAGTATTCAACTCCAAGTAGTTCAACATGAAGCGATATGGTCTGTCAGGATGCAACCCTTTTAGCGACACCTAGTTTGCTTCACACTGCCCAGGATCCTCCACCTCTCAGTCCTTACAGCATACAGCAAAAAAGATACTTTGGAAAGGATTAATAATTTGAGTCACTGAATTTTTGAACCTTAAAAATATGTTTTTCACCATATCAGACTGAATTTTTATATTTATTTACAAAAGTAAATACACAATTCAAATTCATGTTGAATCTTTATTTTTTTTACATTAAGGTAAATATATTCCTTTGACTTTAACTTTGGTAAAGTAAAAGATTGTGAAAAAAACATTCACTGCTTTGGGGCATCTCGTCCCATCAGGGCCTTCTTGGTGTTTTTCTCTGGATGCAGCAGGATGATGAAGCATTTTGGTGCAAATATCGCTCCCAGGAGCCCAAAGCTGGAGGCCAGGATGGCGAATATTTCCACAGCGACTGTGTATTTCCCCGGGGAGCTGACATAGGCGGGGACAAAGGCGATCCAGACGGCACAGAAGATGAGCATGCTGAAGGTGATGAACTTGGCTTCATTGAAGTTGTCAGGCAGATTTCTTGCCAGGAAGGCCAGCAGCAAGCTGATGGCCGCCAGCAGGCCAATGTAGCCCAGCAGAGCACTGAACCCGGCTATTGACCCAACCGCACACTCATAGATGATCTTAGAGTTCTGTAAGCGGGTGTTTTTGTAGGGCACCGGTGAAGCAGCGGTCAGCCATGCCACGCAGATCACTGCCTGAATGATGGTGAAGGCCAGCACAGTGCCCCTCTGCTGCTGCACACCAAACCACTTCATCGTATTCCCGCCTGGTCGCGCAGCCTTGAAGGCCATCACCACCACGATGGTCTTGACCAGGATGCAGGAGATGCTGAGGGCAAAACTGATCCCAAATGCAGCATGCCTCAGCTGGCAGGTCCACCGTTGAGGCTGGCCAATGAACAGCAGGGAGCACAGGAAGCACAATGTGAGTGACAGCAGCAGCAGGAAGCTGAGCTCAGAATTGTTTGCCTTCACAACCGGTGTGTTCCTGTGGCGGGCAAACACGGACAAGGTGACAGTGCAGATACACGCCCCCAAGACAGAGATGGTTGTTAGGGAGATCCCCAGGGGTTCATGGAAGGAGAGGAATTCAATTTCCTTGGGCACACAGCGGTCTCGGAGTTGGTTTGACCAAAAGTCCACTGGACACCTGTAGCACTCGCTGGAATCTGTGAGAGAGGAGTGAAAACTAATAACATACCTGAACCCAAAAAGCAGAGGGAAAAGGGGGACAGAGGGGCTTTGAGAGAGGACTCAGATGAGTTTTGAGTTGTGTGGTTCTACTATAAACAAAAACAGTTACAGGGAAAAAAGCATCCAGCAGATACTCCCAGTGATTTAAACTTAGATTAGATCTCATCTCTATTGTAACAGAGAATTTCTTTCTCAGAGAAATGTTTTGTTCTCTGCCCTGTGGGTGCACTGACCTGTCTGGTTGCTGATCTCCCCATCTGCACAGGGAAGGCAGTCAAAGCAGCAGACTGGTTCACCCTTCCTTATTGCCCTCCTGGTGCCTGGGGGGCAGGGCTCACTGCAGATGGAGCGTGGGGGCTGGTGGAAGTTCTCATCATAAGAATAGTGACATTCTCTATATTTATGACATAGTTCTGTTGATCAGCACATGCACTACTATTGGGTAGTCTTTACAAGAAACCAAATGCTGTATATGTGACGTATGTTTGCTGCCTAAACAGAACAGTTGACGTTTTCACACTAAACACCAGCAAGTCACTGTCCTGCCTCAGTCCAGCTGAATGAAACCCTCACATAGAGGAGAGCACAATTTTACTAAGTAAAGAGGAAGAGGGGCTCACTTTATTTGATTCAAAATTCCAGAAGATGTTTTCTTCCTCCAGCAGGAGCTTCTGTCCAGGAGTGGCGGATTCGTCAAACACCCCAACCTTCACAGTCCTGATGGTCCCGTCTGCTGCCCTCTGCCAGTTCATCACATCATAGATGGCCAGGGCATCACCATTTTCATCAAAGGACACTTGGTCACCGAAGCTGGTAGTAAAGTTAACCCTTTGCAGGTAGTGCACCAGCTGCACAGAAGGGAAACACAGGAGGACTTACAAGAGAAATACAAAGAACATTGTAAATATGTCAAAAGAAAAAGATGTGAGCAGAATGCTGCTATCAGCTGATAGGAGGTGGGGGCATTATAGGAGGTAAAACAACCATTATAAAATGCATGGCCATATTACAAATGACTACCTCACCTGCCAGGGTTGCAGAGTGTGCAGCTCAGCACAGGAGTGTCCTGGGAAGGGCCCTATCCCAGGCCTGCACCCCAGCAGATCGTGCAAGGCATGTGCCAGGGCGTACACCGCTTTGTAAACATTGTAAGAGTGCCTGAGTGCTGACACGTCACTGTACGCTGACTCTGTGCCCTCCAGACTCTCCTGTCCCGTGCACACCCTGCCAGGGGAGTCTGCTTTGAAGCTACAGCTGAACATCTTCTCCCAAAACATGTTCACCATGTTGTTTCCAGGGTCAAAATCAGGGCGGAGGCTGAGCAGGGAGTCCTGCAGCCCCGGGATTTCTCCCCTGCGGATGGCGATGCCCAGGGCTCCACCCAAGACGGGCAGCAGCCGTCGTGTGTGGAAGACGGCTGAGGTGGCCCAAGCTTCGCTGGCGATCCACTGCCGCCCTGTGAGGTTCTGCAGGGCTATCTCATCAGTGAGGGGTAATAGGTAAGCCTCTGTGGAGAATACCACCACCACCCTGGCTGTAGAGCTGCGGATGATGCCCACAATCCGTTTGACCTCAGCCCGGTCATTGTCGTGGGGCAGCATTTCGGAGAAGGCCACACAGCCAAAACGACTGACCTCCTGGTGGAAGGATTGGGCTGCGTGCACCCCATAATCATCATCGCTGAATATGAGTCCCACCCACTTCCACCCGTACCGCTCCAGGATCTGCACCATGACTCTGACCTGGAAGGCATCACTGGGGATGGTTCTGAAGAAGGAGGGATACTGCTGTCTGTCACTCAGGCAGGAACATGTGGCGAAAAAACTCACCTGGGGGTAGAAGAAATACATGGAGGCATAAAAGTACAGAGAAGCAAATCCTCAAATACCATCATGATTAGATTGAATACTCCCTACACCTTTGCTTGTACACAAAGCAGAGCTGAGCAGTAAATAATCTATCCCTTACACAGTGACCTGTGACAGGTCACAGACAGGTCAGTACTCCAGGGCTTCTGTTTACTCTTAGCACCCATTTAAAATTTTGTCATGAATCCGCTACCTTAACAAAGCAAAAGCTGTGCTTGCTTTAATTAAAAAAGTTATTTGATTTACATGCAATTGTCTCTGATAGGCAGTAGAAAAAAGTTGCACAAGCTTAGGGAAGTTATATCTCAGTGGTAAAATAAACTAAAGCATCAAAACTTAAAAACATGAACAGTCTTCAGTCAAGCATTATGGTGGCTGCTTTGCTAAAGCAAAACTGAATCAAACCACATTATAAAGGTTTTACCCTGGCGATTTTGATTTTGAGTTCGATCTGAAAGGAACTGCAATTTATTTCAAAGAGAGAATCCTATCAATTTCAAGCTGTGATAGTTTCACAAATTCACATATTTATCATATGGATATTACAATATCTAGACGGTCATATCCAGCTCATTTTTGAGTTCACAAATTTAACGACAACGTGCCATCATGATTAGATTGAATACCCCCTCTCTGTGATGCAGAGAGCTAAAAGCTCATGCAGACTGTGGACCAGAACTTTTATACAGTACCATTGGAACACGAAACAGGCCCAGCACACTGGAGATGGCGATGGAGTGGGTGGAGCCCGGATCACCCACGATTCCCAGAACCGGTGGTGGACCTGTGCATCCAAAGTCAGAGAAGGACTCTTCTGTACCGCTGACTAGTGCTGTGGCTGCTCGGAATGCAACACCAAGCTTCACACAGTTGTCATAGAGATGGAATCCCAGGGTGATGTTGGGCAGAAGGTCTGGGTTTTTGTTGATTTCTTCAATCGCAAAGACCATAGTCTGTGCTGCCTGGAACCCTGGAAAATCAAGCCTGACAGAGGAGAGATGAAAATGGGACAATGAAGAAATTTAATGTCAAGTCTATGTTACTTTATGTTACTTTAATTATTTCATTCATGGATTAAAATGAATGAAATAATTAAATCTAGTGTTCATGCACATTTTACAAAGAAGCAGAAATAAATATGTAATGTCTGTGTAAGTATTACATCTGTGATCACATTAAATAACAGTGCATGATATTTTTGACTTCTGTCCAAAATACCTGCTCTGTTCAAAATACCTTACTGTAGTTGATAATATGTATGTGTGTCAATTTGTATTGGTGTATTGGCAAAGGTGTTTGTGTATGCATGTATGTGTGTGTGTGCTTGCATGTGTGTTCGTGTGTGTGTACCCACGTCTGTCTGGTTATCTTCTGATGTTTGGGAGCAGAGCAACTCACCTCTCACATCTCGGCTGGTCTGGCTTGGATGTGAAAGACAGCTCAGGGAACACTGTCAGGAAGTGCACCTCAAACAGCCCCCCAAGAACCACGTCCCCCTTGCGGTACATCCCATTCAGATGGAAACGCTCCCGCAGTCGGCAGGTTGTCTGAGGAGAAGCAGAGGCCCAGGCCAGGGCCAGGTTCAGACACAAAGAGAGCACGGGCCTCATCCCTGCCACAGACATCCCCGATTTCACTGCTTGGCATCCACGTCACACACTTTTATAGAGTGCACAGCCCTGGCCCCTCTAGAGACCGGTTCCTTCAGTCACGTTGTGCCTGTCTTTCACCCTTCTGAAGAATACTGCTGGGCACCACTGGAGTGGCTCTCTACTGGCTCGTTCGGGTAGGAAATAGGATGAAGCAAATATTTACTTTTAATATTGAGCTCATCAAAAGGAATTTCTGGTTTCAATGTTATTCTGATCAGTAGCACATTCACAACTCCACTTGAACATACTGTATACTGTATGCTGAAAAAAAAAGTAATAAGTAACTGTATTTTTTTTCTTTAATTTTATTTTGTTGTCCGGTCATCATATCAATACAATTCTACTTCATAATGTAGAATGTAGGTGAGAAGATTTATAATTACCATAACGCCTCCTTTATTGCATGTGATCACAGTTCATAATGGAAAAATATATTTGGTGTTCCATTGAAGTAAATCAAATCTTTTATGTTCTAAAAGGGACTCCCCATTTTAAATGTTCGAAACGTCTGGAGCATTAAATTGCGTTGCACATGCGATAATAATGAAAGTTGATTATGATTTTGGATGGGTGATTGTGCTACTGATCTCTAAAAACACAATGTAAAACAAAATACTAAAAACCATTCTCTGTTCTGATCCCCCCCCACCCTCTAGAGCCAAAACAATTCTTTTCTTTTCTTCTCAATTCTTGTCTATTATGTGCTTGTCTTGACTGTTTCTGAAAGAGAGATATTTTAATGGAGAGGCTGTTATCTCTTCTACCATTTAGCTATTTTTCATGGGTCAACAACAAGCAAAACTACAGCTACTAAAGTGCCAGTAGCTGTATAGAGCTTCCTGCTGAAGTCATGTACAATGATAGCCCCAATGGGTTTCAGCAGCACTGCTGACAGCGGAACAGTGGCGTCCTCACCTCCTGTTGGTGCTGTAGAGAGAGGATAGGGCCTCAACTGCAGGTCCATTCCGAGATGTAATTGGGATGGCAGGTATGCCATCCCGCCAAGTTACGCCTTGGCGGGGGCATGCCCCATACCTATACAGCACCGAGAGTTTGGCACTTTTCAGGGTTCCCCACAGAAATAACCACAACAGCCACAGACACTCAGCCCTTAAAAATATTACATTCTGTACATTCTGACCCCATTTCAACAGACAGAATCATTAAACAACTTCACATGTCCACACAATAAAGCCCCAAACTAAGGGGATTTTGCGTTTTCTCCTTCTTCTTCTTCTCATTCTTATTTTTCCTGCCGCCTATCCCACTAACAACATGTCTCCCCATTGGATATTTCACTGACACCAGCCAAATCTGCACCTACACGACCCAATCAAAAACGCGCATACACACGCAAAATACCCATACATTTTTACTCTGAAACATTTCGCGTTTAAACAGCTAGTCCGCCTGTGGCCTAGTGGGTAAGGTTACAGTCTTGGGAACATGGGGTCGTAGGTTCAAGCCCAGCTTGGAACACGTTTCATTAACTTGCTTCGACTCTCACTAATAATTGTCTACTATTTCTTAATTATTGCTTTTGCACCATATCTACCCGCCGTTCACCGTTCAGTTATTAACCGGCTACAATATTGCTAAGATATAGGCCTATGCATTATGACTTACCGTCTGTACGTTCAGTTATTGACCGGCTACAATATTGCTAAGCCATATGGATTCAACGGAAGCTCTTCTGTGTTTACTGGCTTGTGTTCTTCTTTAAAACCACCGGCAGGTTCGCTAATGATATTTCACGCATTGCATAGCTATGTCATTAGCTAAGTCACAGACTGGTAAACCTCACTCGCTCACGGCCACCCATATGCATTTCATGACGCAAATGTACTCCTTTTATTTAAAAGTTACACCAGTTCACCACTGTGCCAATTCTACTAACCATATTTCTTCACTTGGCTACCGTACAAAACCTTAATATCAGCAAACGCCACGTTTCTACATTCATGTTACCTCGCCCTGTTCTCTATCTAGCCACATACGCTACAAACAATTACTACTTATGTACATTCTGCAACTCCGCAGTTTGAACAGCTAGTCCGTCCGTGGCCTAGTGGGTACGGTTACAGGCTTGGGAACACTGGGTCGTTAGTTCAAGCCCAGCTTGGCACACGTTTCTTTAACTTGCTTCGACCCTCACTAATAATTGTCTACTACTTCTAAATTATTGCTTTTGCACCACATCTACCCGCCGTTCACTGTTCACTTATATCTTAGCAATATTGTAGCCGGTTAATATGCATTATGACTTACCGTCTGTACGTTCAGTTATTTACCGGCTACAATATTGCTAAGCCATATGGATTCAACGGAAGCTCTTCTGTGCTTACTGGCTTGTGTTCTTCTTTAAAACCACCGGCAGGTTCGCTAATGATATTTCACGCATTGCATAGCTATGGCATTAGCTAACGAAGTCACAGACTGGTAAACCTCACTCGCTCACGGCCACCCATATGCATTTCATGACGCAAATGTACTCCTTTTATTTAAAAGTTACACCAGTTCACCACTGTGCCATTTCTACTAACTATATTTCTTCACTTGGCTACCGTACAAAACCATAATATCAGCAAACGCTACGTTTCTACATTCATGTTACCTCGCCCTGTTCTCTATCTAGCCACATACGCTACAAACAATTACTACTTATGTACATTCTGCAACTCCGCATTAAAACATTACATTTAAAATCATGATTCACTCATAAGTATAACTACTAGCACTGAACATGAGAAAAACACATTCGTGCAATAGATTACATCACATTACAGGCAAATAATGTGTGCAATGTTATTTAAACCTCCACTTCAACAATTGACGTTCAATACCGACTGTTATATATACCATTTGATAAGGAATACAAGCTCGCTCATGGTCACTCCATTTACTTCGCACTATACTCCGTGATCATGTCAACCTTCACCTACATGCCCATTCTGCTAAAAACATATTGTTTCAACTACGGAATTTCGTAATTTCATTTTAATTTCTCTCACACTGTTGTTATTCTCTCATATGCAAAGCCTGCTGGGACATATGCATCTGCTCCTATTCTCCACTATCATGTTTTCCGGTTCTAGTTTAGCAAAACAGCGAAGAGGATTCCTACCTGCAGATAAGCCTATCAAAATGCCTTATAGGAGTACCATGGTGGTTGAACGTGACACTTCCCAGTTGTCTTCAGGCAACAACAAAACAAATGTGCATAATTTTTTTATTCTTAAGTCATTTCAATGTACTTTAAAACGTATTTTTCTAAGCCTCAATTTCCCACTATAAAAATTCACCCGAACCGTCTGGGCGTGGTAATGAGAACTGTCAGTTAGCTATGATTGACAGACCGTGCCCCGTTACCATAGCTACCCCCATGATACGCGCTCTCTTTGGGAGACTGAATTTTCACAAGCTAGCTAGCTTAGTAGTATATCAAGTATCGATAGATAGCTAAGGTAAGGAAGTTGACTTATATCCAGTTATAATTTTTGCTATCTAGCTAGACAAATTAAGATAAAAGCACAACTATAACGTCCTCATAAAAGCAAACTAGCAAGCTAACGTTATCGATAACATTGCCTTATGAAAGCAAACCTCCTAGCTAGCTAACGTTAGCTAGCTAGCTAAATGAATATAACCAGAAATAATCTAAAGGCACTCTAATTTAAGTGAACCTAACGTTAGTCAAATATTCGCATTGTCTGAACAGCAGGAAGGTGTGTCCTGTCAGATTTCTTTACTGGGTGTGGAAATAGGAGTGGTTACTGTATTCGTGACGTAGAAAAATGACAACTTTCTCAACCGGTTGAAAATAGGACGATGAATTTAAAACGCATATTTCTCCAAAAATACAGAACGGACATATTTAATACTTCGCTCATTGTGTTTCTTCAATGCCTATTGTGCAAATAGCACATAAAACCGAGAAAGTGTGAAAATCACCATGGTACTCCTTTAAAAACCTTACAAACACTAAAAGTGCATCTCCACGAAATAACAGACAATGGAGCAGGACAGAAGGATAAACCTTACAAACACTAAAAGTGCATCTCCACGAAATAACAGACAACGGAGCAGGACAGAAGGCTACACAAGTTGCGACCTAGGGAGTTATAATTCTACGGGCGTGTTGATTATTTTGTCAGTCAAGGCTCGTTGGATGGACGTCAAATCCGTGAGTACATACCATATTCCATCTGCGTTCCTGATGCGTTTACGCTTACGCCACTGCATCCTTTCTCACAGCCACTGTTTTACATATATAGCAAACCGAAACTGCTGAACGGTACACGCTCATCAGGCTGTACAGATTCACACAACGATAGCCATAATCCACAACCGTTTCTGGCAGGGTCGCATTTCTCACTCTCATAATAAAACGCTTTGCAAAAAGAACTGATATCTCATAAAAAACACGTTTTCAACGTACAAAAATGCCAAGTTACTAAAAAGTATTGATATCAAAATGACGCCAAGTTACGATACTACAAACAATATAGGCTATCTTGCCTCACCGAAATGACATAAGATGTATCTCAAAGCAATGCTACCCAATATTTCCTCAGTTCTTTCAAGTCACTTGGCCCTGTGTTTTCTTATCTTACCATTTCACAATGTCATGCAAACTTTCTGTCAGATCAAAGAGACAAATATTTCGAATTGCCTCATGGAACACATTGAACATTGTACATTGAAATTAATGTATAAATTCATTAATGTACAGAACTGCTGCTGAGCAACGACAGGAAGCACATTTCTCCAGAAAACATGTTTATACTTGCTTTTGAACTGAATTTGAGTACATGTGCAAGTTATTGTATATTTGCTACGTACAATAAATATTGCATGTAAAACACATATTGTACATACATACATAGAGAACTTCTTTATCCGCATGGGGACATTTCCCTGGCAGCATCTTACATTCACATTCACGAACACACTTGTACCAAGAAACATACTATCATTCACGCAACAGAAAACTTGGGCAGCGAAATACATAGGCCTACATACCAATACAAATTGGACATACACACACCTATTCAATCAATCTTGACTGTGAGAGAGCCATCCACACATATGTTTGGCCTGTTCATGTAGTGCATGCTTACACACAGGGCCAAGTGACTTGAAAGAACTGAGGAAATATTGGGTAGCATTGCTTTGAGATACATCTTATGTCATTTCGGTGAGGCAAGATAGCCTATATTGTTTGTAGTATCGTAACTTGGCGTCATTTTGATATCAATACTTTTTAGTAACTTGGCATTTTTGTACGTTGAAAACGTGTTTTTTATGAGATTTACAATACACTGAGCGGCCTGTAGATGGCAGTCACATGCAGCAGGTGATAGTCCCACTGTTCTCTGTGCAACCTACGCTGGAATGTGTCTCTCTCTCTCTCTCTTCAGGCTGGATAAACACGGATCCTTGGTGCTCTAGCAACATCCCCTTGTAGACCATCACCGGCCTGGTGTGTTCTTCCCTCACCTATGCGGTCGCCCACACCATGGGGCCTTTCAGAATCCCAAAGGAGACAGAAAATAAAGGTAGGATGTTGGTACATGTGTGGTCCCACCTTTAAGTGTGTAAAACATGCTGATTGTATACCATTTATTATTTAAATGAGGCTATGAGTACGCAGCAGTTGTGAAAAATAGATTTAGGCAAAGCGAACATGTGTTGAATTAGCAAAACGTGAAAACAGCCAAACATTTCAAACATACAGACAGTTGAGAAATTAAAGGAAAAACCGTAATAAATGAGTGGAGAAGCATAAAAAATGCAGATGGTTCCACACAAGTACTGCATGGTACAATTAAGCAATTGACATCCTATCATTCACTGTGGCATGTATAAAATTGCTGAGCAGGCCCAGTTGACCTCGATTTTGGATCAACATGGCAAGAGGAAAAGATCTAAGTGACTTTGAACGAGTTCATTATTGGGGCTAGGATGGCAGGATCTTCAGTCATAAAGACTGCTCAACTGGATAGTGTTTTAACAGGAAAAGTGACTAAAGTGATATCTGCATCTAGATCTATGGGAAAAGCATCAGTAAAACAGTGTGAGAAATTGCAGTCGAAAGTGCGCACTCAATGAAAGTAATGCTTGTGCATTTTCAATTTTAAATAACACTTTCCCCTTACAGAGCCTTTCACAAAAACAAAACCCCATTAAAAAAAATAACAAAATGTCATTGTGGCAAGTGAGTGCCACCCCTCCTGCCCTCCAACAGACTCACTTGAGACAACGGTTTGGTTTGTTAGCACTGCGTGGTCTTTTATTAAGCCAACGGCTTCGCTTGGCTACAACGTAACACAGATCTTTTGTTTTTCGGTAATTCTGTGCAGTTCCGTCTTCTCTCTGGCGTTCGCTCCCGAAGACTCCCGGTCTCCGCTTTTAAACCCCCCAGGCTCACTGTTGAAAACAATCAGAGGCAATCAGCGCAATTAAACAATTGATAATTATCGGCGCTGATTACTTCCACCTGACAGTTGTGACGAAGGATCCGAGAGCCGCTCCTCTCACTCTCTCTCTCTCTGCAGCCGACGCTCAAACCACGCCCACCCCACCACAGTCATATAATGTGTGAACTATGAACTCCAAAAATCAATGCAATCAAAAATTGAGTCATAAAACAATACATATATATATATATATATATATGTATTATTTTAATTAACAAATACATAATGTATAATCAACCGACCTTGGTCATAAGCTGAATTCCATATATCTCTAAGACCTCATGCTGTTCAAAAACACTGATATAAGAGCAGTCTTGAAGCCACAGCAACCTGTGAGGACCAGACATTCTCCTCACCAGGTCTGTGGGGTTGTTTTTGTAAGCAAAGAATGCCTAATTGGACATTCAGATTGGTATGAATGGCTTCAGCTGTTTTGGTGCATTTTGAGCTTCTTTGCTTTGATTTAGCAAGGGGGGCTGCTCATGCATGCAGGAAACACTGCTTACTGTTCTGCATTGTGTGCTGAATTTTTCTGAAACAAACTGAGCTCTGCTGTATTTTATGCATTTTCTGTGTGTGGGGGTGACAAAGGACAGTGCTCTGACTGCTTATTTACCTTTTGCTTAAACATTCATTCTGTCTTAATTGTAGAGTAGAGTAGAGCTTTAATGTCCCCGAGGGGCAATTTGGCTTGCAAACAGCAGTCAATAATGAGTAAAAATGGAACCCATACAATATACATACAATATAAACACACATACACACATAAACACAAGTACACAGTTAGCGCCAACATCACTATTGTTGTTGTGACTTGTCACCAGAACCATCAGAAGAAGCAGCAAGAAAGAAAGAAAAATGGCGGGGGGGGGGGGGGGGGGGTTGGGGGGGGGGGAGGTGGCTCCGTATCACATCCACAGATAGTCACAGATTGTTCTGTTCTTCGTAGTTGAAAACTGATGAGTACAGAACTGCAGGTAATACATACCGACTGTTCTGAATGAGACACCCTTAACAGGCTGTTTGGATTACCTGCAGCTGTATCCTAGTTCATAATTCATAATTTCATCAGCAGCATGTTGTAATACTTTAAAAGGCAGGTTGTCAACAATGTAAATCCAAGTCCAAGTAAGTTTTTTGGTTCTGTGACATTGTCTTTCCTCTAAGGCCCATCTGAATTCCACCCTGCATGTTTGCCTGTGTTCTGCATTTCTGGTGCTCAGGTGACAATGATTCAAATCCGTCTGGGACATACTGCCACTTCAAACCCACAATCTCCTTATTCCCAGTACCTTTCCTCTGAAAATGGGGCCTAATTGCTCGTAAAATATGCAACCATCAGAGAGACAGTGCACACCAGAGGCCTATTGACCCAACTGCTGCATGATGAAATCATGTTCATGAATTATGCCCCCTGGCTATAATTTAGGGATGGGGAAAAGAGTCCAGCGCCCTAGTCCCTGTCCCTGCATAGCTGGTTTGATTTTGAAGAGGTGTAAGCCAATTATCTTTCTGAGTTCATTTTGTCTGTTCATGTCATCATTGGCCACCCCCAGCTCTGCATCACGCCTGTTACAAACCCTTTGTCATCAGACACAAAAGACTGTTGTGTACTTTCACTAGAACAAGACAAAAACCATGTGAAAGAAATTGTGAAATTCAACTTTGTTGCTTTGTTTCCCACTTTAGCACCCAGCTGCCATCTCTGGCCCCCAGTAGGGCGACACTGACCTGCACACTCATGACTGAACTTCCAGAAATTACCTCATGCACGCAGAGGCTCGTGGGAAGGGCAGATTACCTCTCTCCCATGGTCCCTGTTTGCTGCTCAGTCAGGAATTCTCCACGGCTCCTCAGGACACAGTGGCCATTACAAATATTCACTTCAGCTGCATTGCTGGCACTTAGAAGCCAGGGCTCAGACAGAGGCTTGTCAGCCCAGCTCCGCTATGTCTCTACTCGGCTTCCCACAGTGGTTAATGCTGTATAAAATAAGAAGTTCATATTCAAAATGAATTAGCTTTTTATGAGTAAGTTTTTTTGTTTCTGGAAATAGATTTACTTTAGGTATGTTTTTATTTATTTGTAATTTCATTACGAAAAAAGTCTGCTCTGACTGAGTAGATTGACTGCTTAATTTACACTATATGACCAAAAGTATCTGGACACCCCTTGGTCTGTTTTTCATTGTTTGGGCCAGGTTCCTTAGTTCCAGGAAAGGCACATCTTAATGCTATAGCATACAATGACATTCAAGATGATTCTGTGCTTCCCCTCTTGGATGAGATGTTGGATGTCAGTTGTCCCCACATACTTTTGGCCATGTAGTGTAGCTCACTGAGAAAGCCCTTTATTCTGACCATTTCTTTCTTCTCATTTTGTTATTGTTAGGAATTCATTGTTCTTTTCGTAATTTTTTTCTGAATATGTTCCTGAACGTTTTAAACAGTAAGCAGTGATTCTGATGCATGCATGTGGTTTTTACCCCTTCAGAGTCCAGGCACAGTCAATGCGCTGGGTATAGGCCATGGTGTTTGTGGTGGAGGAGGTCAACCAGAACCCCTTCCTGCTCCAGAGGGTGGAATTGGGCTACGGGATTGTGGACAGCTGGGGGCAGTGCCCCTGGTCCCAGAAAAGTCCTGGACCTCATTGGAGACACTGCTTTCACACCGTGTATTATCCTATCTAGAACACCGGGTATTTCTCTGGTCATTCACAAGCTTGGATAATGCACTGGACATTATCCGAACGAGGTTGGAGATTTCACCTGGAGGTTATCATTGTTACTTAATGCTACACACACCCACACATGCACACATAACACACACACAGAGCTAGGTCACAGGTTAGAGACCAGACGAAGACCTGTTCCAAATATAAAATAAAGTTACATGTCTGACAAATGATGCAGTGACCCATTTTGGCAGTGGCCACTTTGTTGGGCCAATCAATGTTATTTTATAAATACCATAGCGCAGTATCATAATTTGCCATTCATCCAAGTTTTGTCAAACTAGGACCAATGGTACTACATTTTGGCCTGCAGGGGGCACTATTTTTAGCCAATACGTGTTATTTCAGTTATACCAGTACACAGTGTCATGATACATAAGCAAATAGGCCAAAGAGCAAATGTTCTGACCTGTATAGCTCTACTCCCAGTTGCATGCCTCCTGTGGCAGAATAAAAATGACCAAGACAAAATAGACACGAGGAATCTAGGTGTAACTATTTTTGAGGGTTAAGAAGTATATCATGTAAATTCCAAGTAGTTTTCAGTTTTTAATTAAATATCAGGGTAATTTGCTTCAGTTCAATAGAAGAAGAAAAGAGCTCCAACAGCAGCATCAAATAATTATATTGTTTTTATAAAGCAAACATTTTTTTGCTGATTAAGAAACAATATGTGGATATACAAGTATTAAACTCCAAGTAGTTCAACATCTGGTCTGTCCGGATGCAACCCTTTTAGAGACACCCAGTTTGCTTCACACTGCCCAGGATCCTCCACAGTACTAGTAGCATAACAGAAAAGATACTTTGGAAAGGATAAATAATTTGTCACAGAATTTATGAACCTTAAGATACCAATTCTCACCATGTCAGACAGAATGTTTCAATTATGCCAGTAACGGAATGCACTGTTAAAATCCATGTTGAATCTTTATTTTTTACATGAAGGTAAATGTCATTGAATTTACATAATTTCTGTTTCAAAGCCATATTTAAAACCAATACATTAATGGATGTATAACTTTGATAAAGTTAAAAAGTGCAAATAAAACATTCACTGCTTTGGAGCATCTCGTCCCATCAGGGCCTTCTTGGTGTTTTTCTCTGGATGCAGCAGGATGATGAAGCATTTTGGTGCAAATATCACTCCCAGGAGCCCAAAGCTGGAGGCCAGGATGGCGAATATTTCCACA
This sequence comes from Anguilla anguilla, assembly GCF_013347855.1. Classification (NCBI taxonomy): domain Eukaryota; kingdom Metazoa; phylum Chordata; class Actinopteri; order Anguilliformes; family Anguillidae; genus Anguilla; species Anguilla anguilla. Next base: position 19,650,378 of record NC_049212.1, on the reverse strand, counting down.
GCGACTGTGTATTTCCCCGGGGAGCTGACATAGGCGGGGACAAAGGCGATCCAGACGGCACAGAAGATGAGCATGCTGAAGGTGATGAACTTGGCTTCATTGAAGTTGTCAGGCAGATTTCTTGCCAGGAAGGCCAGCAGCAAGCTGATGGCCGCCAGCAGGCCAATGTAGCCCAGCAGAGCACTGAACCCGGCTATTGACCCAACCGCACACTCATAGATGATCTTAGAGTTCTGTAAACGGGTGTTTTTGTAGGGCACGGGTGAAGCAGCGGTCAGCCATGCCACGCAGATCACTGCCTGGATGATGGTGAAGGCCAGCACAGTGCCCCTCTGCTGCTGCATGCCAAACCACTTTATGGTGTTCCCGCCTGGTCGCGCAGCCTTGAAGGCCATCACCACCACGATGGTCTTGACCAGGATGCAGGAGATGCTGAGGGCAAAACTGATCCCGAATGCAGCATGCCTCAGCTGGCAGGTCCACCGTTGAGGCTGGCCAATGAACAGCAGGGAACACAGGAAACACAGTTTGAGTGACAGCAAGAGCAGGAAGCTCAGCTCAGAATTATTGGCCTTCACAACAGGTGTGTTCCTGTGGCGGGCAAACACGGACAGGGTAACCGCGCAGATGCATGCCCCCAAGACAGAGATGGTTGTTAGGGAGATCCCCAGGGGTTCCTGGAAGGAGAGGAACTCAATTTCCTTGGGAACACAGTGGTCTCGAAGTTCGTTTGACCAAAAGTCCACCGGACACTTGTAGCACTCCCTGGAATCTATGAGAGAAGAGTGGAAACTAATAACATACCTGCACCCTAAGAGCAAGGGAAAGGGGGAGGGGGGGCAGGGGGGCTCTTGGTCCATGTGTCTAGGGTTTGAGAGAGTTAGGTTCTAGAGTTGTGAGGCTCTAATATAAACATAAACAATTATTTTTTCAAAACATCCAGCAGGTACTTCTAGTGTATGTGCTTTCAACTTTGATTATATCAGACACATCCCTTTGTAACTGAGAGAGTTTTCTCTGTTAAATGTTTTGCTCTCTGCCCTGTGGGTGCACTGACCTGTCTGGTTGCTGATCTCCCCATCTGCACAGGGAAGGCAGTCAAAGCAGCAGACTGGCTCGCCCTTCCTTATTGCCCTCCTGGTGCCTGGGGGGCAGGGCTCACTGCAGATGGAGCGTGGGGGCTGGTGGAACAGAAATGTTTGCTGCCTAAACAGAACAGTTGACGTTTTCACACTAAACACCAGCGAGTCACTGACCTGCCTCAGTCCAGCTGAATGAAACCCTCACAGGAGAGCATAGATTTAGTAAGAAAAGAAGGAGTGGCTCACTTTGTTTGACTCTGTATTCCAGAAGATGTTTTTTTCCTCCAGCTGGAGCTTCTGTCCAGGAGGGGCGGATTCGTCAAAAACCCCGACTGTCACGGCTGTGATGGTCCCGTCTGCTGCCCTCTGCCAGTTCATCACATCATAGATGGCCAGGGCATCACCATTTTCATCAAAGGACACTTGGTCACCAAAGCTGGTGGTGAAGTTTACCCTTTGCAGGTAAGGTACCAGCTGCACAGGGGGCAAAAATTGTCAAGCTTATAAGAGCAATAGAAGGAATATTATATAAAAAGAAGGAGCTAAGATCAAAATTCTGCCACATACTAAGTTACTTTCAGGAAGTACTCTATTACTTCTATAACTAATGCTAAGTTAGTAAAAGAAGGGCAGCTCATTTCTCAGCTGCCATGGAAATACAGTGACTCTGGAATAAAAAGCATCCCCATTTTCTTCAATTTCTTTGAAAAAGATAAGCTGACATTTCACTATACAATATTTCTCAAGCCTGCATAATTTATCATTCACCGAATGTTTAAGAATATTTCTGACCTGCCAGGGTTGCAGAGTGTGCAGCTCAGCACAGGAGTGTCCTGGGAAGGGCCCTGTCCCAGGGGTGCACTGCAGCAGATCATGCAGGGCATGTGCCAGGGCGTACACAGCTTTGTAAACATTGTAAGAGTCCCTGAGCGCTGACACGTCACTGTACGCTGACTTTGCACCCTCCACACTCTCCTGTCCCGTGCACACCCTGCCAGGGGAGTCTGCTTTGAACCTGCAGCTGAACATCTCCTCCCAAAACAGGTTCACTATATTGTTGTCAGGGTCAAAATCAGGGCGAATACTGAGCAGGAAGTCCTGGAGCCCCGGGATTTCTCCCCTGCGGATGGCGATGCCCAGGGCCCCGCCCAGGAAGGGCAGCAGCTGTCGCGCCTGGAAGATGGTTGAGGTGGCCCAGGCCTCGCTGGCGATCCACTGCCGCTCTGTGAGGTTCTGCAGGACTATCTCCTCGATGAGGGGCAAGAGATACGCCTCTGTGGAGAATGCCACCACCACCCTGGCTGTAGAGCTGCGGATGATGCCCACGATCCGTTTGACCTCAGCCCGGTCGTTGTTGTGGGGCAGCATCTCGGAGAATGCCACACAGCCGAAGCGGCTGATCTCCCGGCGGAAGCCCTGGGCTGCGTGCACCCCATAATCATCATCGCTGAATAGGAGGCCCACCCACTTCCAGCCGTACTGCTCCAGGATCTGCACCATGGCTCTGACCTGGAAGGCATCACTGGGGATGGTTCTGAAGAAGGAGGGATACTGCTGTCTGTCACTCAGGCAAGAACATGTGGCGAAAAAACTCACCTGGGGGTAGAAGAAAGACAGGGAGGAATAAAAGTACAGAGAAGCACATCCTCAAATACCATCATGATTAGATTGAATACCCCCTACACCTTAGCTTGTACACAAAGCAGAGCTGAGCAGTAAATAAACTATTATTCACACAGAGGTCACAGGCAGGTTGTTGCCAGCTTTTGTCTTGACTGCCTTTATTAGTTATCGACTGCCTTAATAAAAAAAACAGCTGTACTTGTTAAAATGTATTAATTTATTTGATTTGTATGCAATTGACCCTGATAGGCAGCAGAAAATATTTAACTTTATACAAGATATACAAGTTGAGGGAAGTTATGTATTTCAGTGGTAAAATAAACAAAAGCACCAAAACTTAAACATGGTTTTTCTTCAGAGTCAAGCATTATGGTGGCATAAATTGAATGCAACTGCATGATAAAGGCAAATTTTTCTTTTTTGATTTTGAGAGTTAAATCTGAAAGGAACTGCAATTTATTTCAAAGGGAGAATCCTACTGATTTCAAGCTGTGGTAGTTTCACAAATTCACATATTTATCATATGGATATTACAGTATCTAGACGATCATGCTCCAGCTCATTTGTGAGTTCACAAATTTGATGACAACGTGCCATCATGATTAGATTGAATACCCCCTCTCTGTGATGCAGAGAGCTAAAAGCTCATGTGGGCTGTGGACCAGAACTTTTATACAGTACCATTGGAACACGAAACAGGCCCAGCACACTGGAGATGGCGATGGAGTGGGTGGAGCCCGGATCACCCACGATTCCCAGAACTGGTGGCGGACCTGTGCATCCGAAGTCAGAGAAGGACTCCTCTGTACCGCTGACTAGTGCTGTGGCTGCTCGAAATGCAACACCAAGCTTCACACAGTTGTCATAGAGATGGAATCCCAGGGTGATGTTGGGCAGCAGGTCTGGGTTTTTGTTGATTTCTTCAATCGCATATACCATGGTCTGTACTCCCTGGAACCCTGGAACATCAACCCTGACAGAGATGAAATGAAAACATGACAATGAAGAAATTTAATGTCTTCTATTTAAATTTCCTGTTTGTTTCTTTTTGAAGTTATGACACAGTATGTAGAACCTAATTATGTTATTTTTTGATTAAAATGTGAAATTACAAATGTATGGTGCATGCACATGCTTCACAAAGAAGGAGAAACAAATATGTAATGTTTGTATAACTGATCGCATTAAACAGTATTTTATGGAAAAATTAATGTGCATGATATTCTGTGACTTCTGTTCAAAATACCTTCTCTGTTCATATTGCCTTGCTGTAGTTGATGGTATTTGTCTGTTTGTCTGTCAATGTGTTTTGGTGTAAAGGTGTTTGTGTATTTGTGTAGGCATGTATGTGTGTGTGTGTGTGTTTGTATGTGTGTGCGCCCATTTCTGTGTGGTTGTCTTCTGATGTTTGGGAGTAGCGTGACTCACCTCTCACATCTCGGCTGTTCTGGCTTGGACGTGAAAGACAGCTCAGGGAACACTGTCAGCAAGTGCACCTCAAACAGCCCCCCAAAAACCACGTCCCCCTTGCGGTACACCCCGTTCAGACGGAAACGCTCCCGCAGTCGGCAGGTTGTCTGAGGAGAAGCAGAGGCCCAGGCCAGGGCCAGGTTCAGACACAAAGAGAGCACGGGCCTCATCCCTGCCACAGACATCCCCGATTTCACTGCTTGGCATCCACGTCACACACTTTTATAGAGTGCACAGCCCTGGCCCCTCTAGAGACCGGTTCCTTCAGTCACGTTGTACCCGTCTTTAACCCTTGTGAAGAATACTGGGGTTGCATTTTTTGAATTTTGTTATTGCGATTTGTTGTTAGTTCATCATATCAATACAATTCCACTTCATAATGTAGAATGTAGGTGAGAAGCTTTTAACGCCATTCATAATCAGTGTAATGTCTCCTTCATTGTACTTTGTGATCACAGTTAATAATGGCAAAAACAGTTTCAGCTATGCAAAAAGTTGAATATTTTCCATTTTACTGCATAGAACTAGCTACAACTGCACACAGCAATAGCTTACCACTAATCCAACAGGCTTTGATCTCTGATGTAATCTTAGTTAAATAGAATCAACTTTTTACTTAAGGACATAGCTATGAATCATTGAGACCTTATGTTATTCGGCAACCATGAACAGTAACAAAAAAACTTGCAGGTTTGTTATTTTCCAATTTCCCTCGCTTCAAATATACTCAATATCAATTTTTTTTATATAGGGGGCCTACATAAATCATAACAAGCTCATTACATTATGCAGAGTTTTATCTATAGAAGCAGAAAGCATAAGCGCCAATTGAAAAACAAATTTGCTTTTTTACATGTGTTACATGCATAATTTGTTTTTCAATGGAAAAATATAATTTTGTGGTGTTCCATTGAACTAAATATAAACTTTCATGGTCAAAAAGGGACATTTTTAAACGTGTGAAAAGTTTGGTGCTTTCCGTCGTGTTGCACACAAGATCATAATGAACGTGGATTTATGATTGTGCCACTGATCTGTATAAAAAATCATGTAAAACAATGTACAAGAAGGGCTTCCTCTGTTCTGATCCCCCACACCCCCATCCCAAAAGCCAAAACCATTATTTGTCTGTCTATAAGATGGTTTTCTTGTCTGTTTTTGAAAGATAGGTGTTTTAATGACTCAAATAACTCCCCAGAACTTTGCCTCTACTATGCGACCTGTGGAATAGCCTGCCAGGTTATGTAGTAAAGGCAGGAACTCAGGATTTTAAAGACCATGCTTAATGTGGTGTTAGATACTGTCTAGTCTCTAGGTAATTAGAGCACTAGATACAACTTAGTTATGGTTAGGGCTAGGGTTAGAAAATTGTGTGCATTGTTGAGTCAAATGGTCTGTTTTTTGTCATTATGTAATAAAGGAGAGGCTATTATCTCTTATACCATTTAGCTATTTTTCAAGGGTCAACAACAAGCAAAACTATAGCTACTAAAAACGCCGGTAGCTGTATAGAGCTTCCTGCTGAAGTTATGTACAATGATAGTCCCACTGTGTTTCAGCAGCACTGCTGACAGCGGAACAGTGGCGTCCTCACCTCCTGTTGGTGCTGTAGAGAGAGGATAGGGCCTCAACTGCAGGTCCATTCCGAGATGTAATTTACAATACACTGAGCGGCCTGTAGATGGCAGTCACATGCAGCAGGTGATAGTCCCACTGTTCTCTGTGCAACCTACGCTGGAATGTGTCTCTCTCTCTCTCTCTTCAGGCTGGATAAACACGGATCCTTGGTGCTCTAGCAACATCCCCTTGTAGACCATCACCGGCCTGGTGTGTTCTTCCCTCACCTATGCGGTCGCCCACACCATGGGGCCTTTCAGAATCCCAAAGGAGACAGAAAATAAAGGTAGGATGTTGGTACATGTGTGGTCCCACCTTTAAGTGTGTAAAACATGCTGATTGTATACCATTTATTATTTAAATGAGGCTATGAGTACGCAGCAGTTGTGAAAAATAGATTTAGGCAAAGCGAACATGTGTTGAATTAGCAAAACGTGAAAACAGCCAAACATTTCAAACATACAGACAGTTGAGAAATTAAAGGAAAAACCGTAATAAATGAGTGGAGAAGCATAAAAAATGCAGATGGTTCCACACAAGTACTGCATGGTACAATTAAGCAATTGACATCCTATCATTCACTGTGGCATGTATAAAATTGCTGAGCAGGCCCAGTTGACCTCGATTTTGGATCAACATGGCAAGAGGAAAAGATCTAAGTGACTTTGAACGAGTTCATTATTGGGGCTAGGATGGCAGGATCTTCAGTCATAAAGACTGCTCAACTGGATAGTGTTTTAACAGGAAAAGTGACTAAAGTGATATCTGCATCTAGATCTATGGGAAAAGCATCAGTAAAACAGTGTGAGAAATTGCAGTCGAAAGTGCGCACTCAATGAAAGTAATGCTTGTGCATTTTCAATTTTAAATAACACTTTCCCCTTACAGAGCCTTTCACAAAAACAAAACCCCATTAAAAAAAATAACAAAATGTCATTGTGGCAAGTGAGTGCCACCCCTCCTGCCCTCCAACAGACTCACTTGAGACAACGGTTTGGTTTGTTAGCACTGCGTGGTCTTTTATTAAGCCAACGGCTTCGCTTGGCTACAACGTAACACAGATCTTTTGTTTTTCGGTAATTCTGTGCAGTTCCGTCTTCTCTCTGGCGTTCGCTCCCGAAGACTCCCGGTCTCCGCTTTTAAACCCCCCAGGCTCACTGTTGAAAACAATCAGAGGCAATCAGCGCAATTAAACAATTGATAATTATCGGCGCTGATTACTTCCACCTGACAGTTGTGACGAAGGATCCGAGAGCCGCTCCTCTCACTCTCTCTCTCTCTGCAGCCGACGCTCAAACCACGCCCACCCCACCACAGTCATATAATGTGTGAACTATGAACTCCAAAAATCAATGCAATCAAAAATTGAGTCATAAAACAATACATATATATATATATATATATATGTATTATTTTAATTAACAAATACATAATGTATAATCAACCGACCTTGGTCATAAGCTGAATTCCATATATCTCTAAGACCTCATGCTGTTCAAAAACACTGATATAAGAGCAGTCTTGAAGCCACAGCAACCTGTGAGGACCAGACATTCTCCTCACCAGGTCTGTGGGGTTGTTTTTGTAAGCAAAGAATGCCTAATTGGACATTCAGATTGGTATGAATGGCTTCAGCTGTTTTGGTGCATTTTGAGCTTCTTTGCTTTGATTTAGCAAGGGGGGCTGCTCATGCATGCAGGAAACACTGCTTACTGTTCTGCATTGTGTGCTGAATTTTTCTGAAACAAACTGAGCTCTGCTGTATTTTATGCATTTTCTGTGTGTGGGGGTGACAATGGACAGTGCTCTGACTGCTTATTTACCTTTTGCTTAAACATTCATTCTGTCTTTATTGTAGAGTAGAGTAGAGCTTTAATGTCCCCGAGGGGCAATTTGGCTTGCAAACAGCAGTCAATAATGAGTAAAAATGGAACCCATACAATATACATACAATATAAACACACATACACACATAAACACAAGTACACAGTTAGCGCCAACATCACTATTGTTGTTGTGACTTGTCACCAGAACCATCAGAAGAAGCAGCAAGAAAGAAAGAAAAATGGCGGGGGGGGGGGGGGGGGGGTTGGGGGGGGGAGGTGGCTCCGTATCACATCCACAGATAGTCACAGATTGTTCTGTTCTTCGTAGTTGAAAACTGATGAGTACAGAACTGCAGGTAATACATACCGACTGTTCTGAATGAGACACCCTTAACAGGCTGTTTGGATTACCTGCAGCTGTATCCTAGTTCATAATTCATAATTTCATCAGCAGCATGTTGTAATACTTTAAAAGGCAGGTTGTCAACAATGTAAATCCAAGTCCAAGTAAGTTTTTTGGTTCTGTGACATTGTCTTTCCTCTAAGGCCCATCTGAATTCCACCCTGCATGTTTGCCTGTGTTCTGCATTTCTGGTGCTCAGGTGACAATGATTCAAATCCGTCTGGGACATACTGCCACTTCAAACCCACAATCTCCTTATTCCCAGTACCTTTCCTCTGAAAATGGGGCCTAATTGCTCGTAAAATATGCAACCATCAGAGAGACAGTGCACACCAGAGGCCTATTGACCCAACTGCTGCATGATGAAATCATGTTCATGAATTATGCCCCCTGGCTATAATTTAGGGATGGGGAAAAGAGTCCAGCGCCCTAGTCCCTGTCCCTGCAGAGCTGGTTTGATTTTGAAGAGGTGTAAGCCAATTATCTTTCTGAGTTCATTTTGTCTGTTCATGTCATCATTGGCCACCCCCAGCTCTGCATCACGCCTGTTACAAACCCTTTGTCATCAGACACAAAAGACTGTTGTGTACTTTCACTAGAACAAGACAAAAACCATGTGAAAGAAATTGTGAAATTCAACTTTGTTGCTTTGTTTCCCACTTTAGCACCCAGCTGCCATCTCTGGCCCCCAGTAGGGCGACACTGACCTGCACACTCATGACTGAACTTCCAGAAATTACCTCATGCACGCAGAGGCTCGTGGGAAGGGCAGATTACCTCTCTCCCATGGTCCCTGTTTGCTGCTCAGTCAGGAATTCTCCACGGCTCCTCAGGACACAGTGGCCATTACAAATATTCACTTCAGCTGCATTGCTGGCACTTAGAAGCCAGGGCTCAGACAGAGGCTTGTCAGCCCAGCTCCGCTATGTCTCTACTCGGCTTCCCACAGTGGTTAATGCTGTATAAAATAAGAAGTTCATATTCAAAATGAATTAGCTTTTTATGAGTAAGTTTTTTTGTTTCTGGAAATAGATTTACTTTAGGTATGTTTTTATTTATTTGTAATTTCATTACGAAAAAAGTCTGCTCTGACTGAGTAGATTGACTGCTTAATTTACACTATATGACCAAAAGTATCTGGACACCCCTTGGTCTGTTTTTCATTGTTTGGGCCAGGTTCCTTAGTTCCAGGAAAGGCACATCTTAATGCTATAGCATACAATGACATTCAAGATGATTCTGTGCTTCCCCTCTTGGATGAGATGTTGGATGTCAGTTGTCCCCACATACTTTTGGCCATGTAGTGTAGCTCACTGAGAAAGCCCTTTATTCTGACCATTTCTTTCTTCTCATTTTGTTATTGTTAGGAATTCATTGTTCTTTTCGTAATTTTTTTCTGAATATGTTCCTGAACGTTTTAAACAGTAAGCAGTGATTCTGATGCATGCATGTGGTTTTTACCCCTTCAGAGTCCAGGCACAGTCAATGCGCTGGGTATAGGCCATGGTGTTTGTGGTGGAGGAGGTCAACCAGAACCCCTTCCTGCTCCAGAGGGTGGAATTGGGCTACGGGATTGTGGACAGCTGGGGGCAGTGCCCCTGGTCCCAGAAAAGTCCTGGACCTCATTGGAGACACTGCTTTCACACCGTGTATTATCCTATCTAGAACACCGGGTATTTCTCTGGTCATTCACAAGCTTGGATAATGCACTGGACATTATCCGAACGAGGTTGGAGATTTCACCTGGAGGTTATCATTGTTACTTAATGCTACACACACCCACACATGCACACATAACACACACACAGAGCTAGGTCACAGGTTAGAGACCAGACGAAGACCTGTTCCAAATATAAAATAAAGTTACATGTCTGACAAATGATGCAGTGACCCATTTTGGCAGTGGCCACTTTGTTGGGCCAATCAATGTTATTTTATAAATACCATAGCGCAGTATCATAATTTGCCATTCATCCAAGTTTTGTCAAACTAGGACCAATGGTACTACATTTTGGCCTGCAGGGGGCACTATTTTTAGCCAATACGTGTTATTTCAGTTATACCAGTACACAGTGTCATGATACATAAGCAAATAGGCCAAAGAGCAAATGTTCTGACCTGTATAGCTCTACTCCCAGTTGCATGCCTCCTGTGGCAGAATAAAAATGACCAAGACAAAATAGACACGAGGAATCTAGGTGTAACTATTTTTGAGGGTTAAGAAGTATATCATGTAAATTCCAAGTAGTTTTCAGTTTTTAATTAAATATCAGGGTAATTTGCTTCAGTTCAATAGAAGAAGAAAAGAGCTCCAACAGCAGCATCAAATAATTATATTGTTTTTATAAAGCAAACATTTTTTTGCTGATTAAGAAACAATATGTGGATATACAAGTATTAAACTCCAAGTAGTTCAACATCTGGTCTGTCCGGATGCAACCCTTTTAGAGACACCCAGTTTGCTTCACACTGCCCAGGATCCTCCACAGTACTAGTAGCATAACAGAAAAGATACTTTGGAAAGGATAAATAATTTGTCACAGAATTTATGAACCTTAAGATACCAATTCTCACCATGTCAGACAGAATGTTTCAATTATGCCAGTAACGGAATGCACTGTTAAAATCCATGTTGAATCTTTATTTTTTACATGAAGGTAAATGTCATTGAATTTACATAATTTCTGTTTCAAAGCCATATTTAAAACCAATACATTAATGGATGTATAACTTTGATAAAGTTAAAAAGTGCAAATAAAACATTCACTGCTTTGGAGCATCTCGTCCCATCAGGGCCTTCTTGGTGTTTTTCTCTGGATGCAGCAGGATGATGAAGCATTTTGGTGCAAATATCGCTCCCAGGAGCCCAAAGCTGGAGGCCAGGATGGCGAATATTTCCACAGCGACTGTGTATTTCCCCGGGGAGCTGACATAGGCGGGGACAAAGGCGATCCAGACGGCACAGAAGATGAGCATGCTGAAGGTGATGAACTTGGCTTCATTGAAGTTGTCAGGCAGATTTCTTGCCAGGAAGGCCAGCAGCAAGCTGATGGCCGCCAGCAGGCCAATGTAGCCCAGCAGAGCACTGAACCCGGCTATTGACCCAACCGCACACTCATAGATGATCTTAGAGTTCTGTAAACGGGTGTTTTTGTAGGGCACGGGTGAAGCAGCGGTCAGCCATGCCACGCAGATCACTGCCTGGATGATGGTGAAGGCCAGCACAGTGCCCCTCTGCTGCTGCATGCCAAACCACTTTATGGTGTTCCCGCCTGGTCGCGCAGCCTTGAAGGCCATCACCACCACGATGGTCTTGACCAGGATGCAGGAGATGCTGAGGGCAAAACTGATCCCGAATGCAGCATGCCTCAGCTGGCAGGTCCACCGTTGAGGCTGGCCAATGAACAGCAGGGAACACAGGAAACACAGTTTGAGTGACAGCAAGAGCAGGAAGCTCAGCTCAGAATTATTGGCCTTCACAACAGGTGTGTTCCTGTGGCGGGCAAACACGGACAGGGTAACCGCGCAGATGCATGCCCCCAAGACAGAGATGGTTGTTAGGGAGATCCCCAGGGGTTCCTGGAAGGAGAGGAACTCAATTTCCTTGGGAACACAGTGGTCTCGAAGTTCGTTTGACCAAAAGTCCACCGGACACTTGTAGCACTCCCTGGAATCTATGAGAGAAGAGTGGAAACTAATAACATACCTGCACCCTAAGAGCAAGGGAAAGGGGGAGGGGGGGCAGGGGGGCTCTTGGTCCATGTGTCTAGGGTTTGAGAGAGTTAGGTTCTAGAGTTGTGAGGCTCTAATATAAACATAAACAATTATTTTTTCAAAACATCCAGCAGGTACTTCTAGTGTATGTGCTTTCAACTTTGATTATATCAGACACATCCCTTTGTAACTGAGAGAGTTTTCTCTGTTAAATGTTTTGCTCTCTGCCCTGTGGGTGCACTGACCTGTCTGGTTGCTGATCTCCCCATCTGCACAGGGAAGGCAGTCAAAGCAGCAGACTGGCTCGCCCTTCCTTATTGCCCTCCTGGTGCCTGGGGGGCAGGGCTCACTGCAGATGGAGCGTGGGGGCTGGTGGAACAGAAATGTTTGCTGCCTAAACAGAACAGTTGACGTTTTCACACTAAACACCAGCGAGTCACTGACCTGCCTCAGTCCAGCTGAATGAAACCCTCACAGGAGAGCATAGATTTAGTAAGAAAAGAAGGAGTGGCTCACTTTGTTTGACTCTGTATTCCAGAAGATGTTTTTTTCCTCCAGCTGGAGCTTCTGTCCAGGAGGGGCGGATTCGTCAAAAACCCCGACTGTCACGGCTGTGATGGTCCCGTCTGCTGCCCTCTGCCAGTTCATCACATCATAGATGGCCAGGGCATCACCATTTTCATCAAAGGACACTTGGTCACCAAAGCTGGTGGTGAAGTTTACCCTTTGCAGGTAAGGTACCAGCTGCACAGGGGGCAAAAATTGTCAAGCTTATAAGAGCAATAGAAGGAATATTATATAAAAAGAAGGAGCTAAGATCAAAATTCTGCCACATACTAAGTTACTTTCAGGAAGTACTCTATTACTTCTATAACTAATGCTAAGTTAGTAAAAGAAGGGCAGCTCATTTCTCAGCTGCCATGGAAATACAGTGACTCTGGAATAAAAAGCATCCCCATTTTCTTCAATTTCTTTGAAAAAGATAAGCTGACATTTCACTATACAATATTTCTCAAGCCTGCATAATTTATCATTCACCGAATGTTTAAGAATATTTCTGACCTGCCAGGGTTGCAGAGTGTGCAGCTCAGCACAGGAGTGTCCTGGGAAGGGCCCTGTCCCAGGGGTGCACTGCAGCAGATCATGCAGGGCATGTGCCAGGGCGTACACAGCTTTGTAAACATTGTAAGAGTCCCTGAGCGCTGACACGTCACTGTACGCTGACTTTGCACCCTCCACACTCTCCTGTCCCGTGCACACCCTGCCAGGGGAGTCTGCTTTGAACCTGCAGCTGAACATCTCCTCCCAAAACAGGTTCACTATATTGTTGTCAGGGTCAAAATCAGGGCGAATACTGAGCAGGAAGTCCTGGAGCCCCGGGATTTCTCCCCTGCGGATGGCGATGCCCAGGGCCCCGCCCAGGAAGGGCAGCAGCTGTCGCGCCTGGAAGATGGTTGAGGTGGCCCAGGCCTCGCTGGCGATCCACTGCCGCTCTGTGAGGTTCTGCAGGACTATCTCCTCGATGAGGGGCAAGAGATACGCCTCTGTGGAGAATGCCACCACCACCCTGGCTGTAGAGCTGCGGATGATGCCCACGATCCGTTTGACCTCAGCCCGGTCGTTGTTGTGGGGCAGCATCTCGGAGAATGCCACACAGCCGAAGCGGCTGATCTCCCGGCGGAAGCCCTGGGCTGCGTGCACCCCATAATCATCATCGCTGAATAGGAGGCCCACCCACTTCCAGCCGTACTGCTCCAGGATCTGCACCATGGCTCTGACCTGGAAGGCATCACTGGGGATGGTTCTGAAGAAGGAGGGATACTGCTGTCTGTCACTCAGGCAAGAACATGTGGCGAAAAAACTCACCTGGGGGTAGAAGAAAGACAGGGAGGAATAAAAGTACAGAGAAGCACATCCTCAAATACCATCATGATTAGATTGAATACCCCCTACACCTTAGCTTGTACACAAAGCAGAGCTGAGCAGTAAATAAACTATTATTCACACAGAGGTCACAGGCAGGTTGTTGCCAGCTTTTGTCTTGACTGCCTTTATTAGTTATCGACTGCCTTAATAAAAAAAACAGCTGTACTTGTTAAAATGTATTAATTTATTTGATTTGTATGCAATTGACCCTGATAGGCAGCAGAAAATATTTAACTTTATACAAGATATACAAGTTGAGGGAAGTTATGTATTTCAGTGGTAAAATAAACAAAAGCACCAAAACTTAAACATGGTTTTTCTTCAGAGTCAAGCATTATGGTGGCATAAATTGAATGCAACTGCATGATAAAGGCAAATTTTTCTTTTTTGATTTTGAGAGTTAAATCTGAAAGGAACTGCAATTTATTTCAAAGGGAGAATCCTACTGATTTCAAGCTGTGGTAGTTTCACAAATTCACATATTTATCATATGGATATTACAGTATCTAGACGATCATGCTCCAGCTCATTTGTGAGTTCACAAATTTGATGACAACGTGCCATCATGATTAGATTGAATACCCCCTCTCTGTGATGCAGAGAGCTAAAAGCTCATGTGGGCTGTGGACCAGAACTTTTATACAGTACCATTGGAACACGAAACAGGCCCAGCACACTGGAGATGGCGATGGAGTGGGTGGAGCCCGGATCACCCACGATTCCCAGAACTGGTGGCGGACCTGTGCATCCGAAGTCAGAGAAGGACTCCTCTGTACCGCTGACTAGTGCTGTGGCTGCTCGAAATGCAACACCAAGCTTCACACAGTTGTCATAGAGATGGAATCCCAGGGTGATGTTGGGCAGCAGGTCTGGGTTTTTGTTGATTTCTTCAATCGCATATACCATGGTCTGTACTCCCTGGAACCCTGGAACATCAACCCTGACAGAGATGAAATGAAAACATGACAATGAAGAAATTTAATGTCTTCTATTTAAATTTCCTGTTTGTTTCTTTTTGAAGTTATGACACAGTATGTAGAACCTAATTATGTTATTTTTTGATTAAAATGTGAAATTACAAATGTATGGTGCATGCACATGCTTCACAAAGAAGGAGAAACAAATATGTAATGTTTGTATAACTGATCGCATTAAACAGTATTTTATGGAAAAATTAATGTGCATGATATTCTGTGACTTCTGTTCAAAATACCTTCTCTGTTCATATTGCCTTGCTGTAGTTGATGGTATTTGTCTGTTTGTCTGTCAATGTGTTTTGGTGTAAAGGTGTTTGTGTATTTGTGTAGGCATGTATGTGTGTGTGTGTGTGTTTGTATGTGTGTGCGCCCATTTCTGTGTGGTTGTCTTCTGATGTTTGGGAGTAGCGTGACTCACCTCTCACATCTCGGCTGTTCTGGCTTGGACGTGAAAGACAGCTCAGGGAACACTGTCAGCAAGTGCACCTCAAACAGCCCCCCAAAAACCACGTCCCCCTTGCGGTACACCCCGTTCAGACGGAAACGCTCCCGCAGTCGGCAGGTTGTCTGAGGAGAAGCAGAGGCCCAGGCCAGGGCCAGGTTCAGACACAAAGAGAGCACGGGCCTCATCCCTGCCACAGACATCCCCGATTTCACTGCTTGGCATCCACGTCACACACTTTTATAGAGTGCACAGCCCTGGCCCCTCTAGAGACCGGTTCCTTCAGTCACGTTGTACCCGTCTTTAACCCTTGTGAAGAATACTGGGGTTGCATTTTTTGAATTTTGTTATTGCGATTTGTTGTTAGTTCATCATATCAATACAATTCCACTTCATAATGTAGAATGTAGGTGAGAAGCTTTTAACGCCATTCATAATCAGTGTAATGTCTCCTTCATTGTACTTTGTGATCACAGTTAATAATGGCAAAAACAGTTTCAGCTATGCAAAAAGTTGAATATTTTCCATTTTACTGCATAGAACTAGCTACAACTGCACACAGCAATAGCTTACCACTAATCCAACAGGCTTTGATCTCTGATGTAATCTTAGTTAAATAGAATCAACTTTTTACTTAAGGACATAGCTATGAATCATTGAGACCTTATGTTATTCGGCAACCATGAACAGTAACAAAAAAACTTGCAGGTTTGTTATTTTCCAATTTCCCTCGCTTCAAATATACTCAATATCAATTTTTTTTATATAGGGGGCCTACATAAATCATAACAAGCTCATTACATTATGCAGAGTTTTATCTATAGAAGCAGAAAGCATAAGCGCCAATTGAAAAACAAATTTGCTTTTTTACATGTGTTACATGCATAATTTGTTTTTCAATGGAAAAATATAATTTTGTGGTGTTCCATTGAACTAAATATAAACTTTCATGGTCAAAAAGGGACATTTTTAAACGTGTGAAAAGTTTGGTGCTTTCCGTCGTGTTGCACACAAGATCATAATGAACGTGGATTTATGATTGTGCCACTGATCTGTATAAAAAATCATGTAAAACAATGTACAAGAAGGGCTTCCTCTGTTCTGATCCCCCACACCCCCATCCCAAAAGCCAAAACCATTATTTGTCTGTCTATAAGATGGTTTTCTTGTCTGTTTTTGAAAGATAGGTGTTTTAATGACTCAAATAACTCCCCAGAACTTTGCCTCTACTATGCGACCTGTGGAATAGCCTGCCAGGTTATGTAGTAAAGGCAGGAACTCAGGATTTTAAAGACCATGCTTAATGTGGTGTTAGATACTGTCTAGTCTCTAGGTAATTAGAGCACTAGATACAACTTAGTTATGGTTAGGGCTAGGGTTAGAAAATTGTGTGCATTGTTGAGTCAAATGGTCTGTTTTTTGTCATTATGTAATAAAGGAGAGGCTATTATCTCTTATACCATTTAGCTATTTTTCAAGGGTCAACAACAAGCAAAACTATAGCTACTAAAAACGCCGGTAGCTGTATAGAGCTTCCTGCTGAAGTTATGTACAATGATAGTCCGACTGTGTTTCAGCAGCACTGCTGACAGCGGAACAGTGGCGTCCTCACCTCCTGTTGGTGCTGTAGAGAGAGGATAGGGCCTCAACTGCAGGTCCATTCCGAGATGTAATTTACAATACACTGAGCGGCCTGTAGATGGCAGTCACATGCAGCAGGTGATAGTCCCACTGTTCTCTGCGCAACCTACGCTGGAATGTGTCTTTCTCTCTCTCTCTCTCTCTCTCTCTCTCTCTTCAGGCTGGATAAACATGGATCCTTGGTGCTCTAGCAACATCCCCCTGTAGACCATCACCGGCCTGGTGTGTTCTTCCCTCACCTATGCGGTCGCCCACACCATGGGGCCTTTTAGAATCCCAAAGGAGACAGAAAATAAAGGTAGGATGTTGGTACATGTGTGGTCCCACCTTTAAGTGTGTAAAACATGCTGATTGTATACCATTTATTATTTAAATGAGGCTATGAGTACGCAGCAGTTGTGAAAAATAGATTTAGGCAAAGCGAACATGTGTTGAATTAGCAAAACGTGAAAACAGCCAAACATTTCAAACATACAGACAGTTGAGAAATTAAAGGAAAAAACATAATAAATGAGTGGAGAAGCATAAAAAATGCAGATGGTTCCATACAAGTACTGCATGGTACAATTAAGCAATTGACATCCTATCATTCACTGTGACATGTATAAAATTGCTGAGCAGGCCCAGTTGACCTCGATTTTGGATCAACATGGCAAGAGGAAAAGATCTAAGTGACTTTGAACGAGTTCATTATTGGGGCTAGGATGGCAGGATCTTCAGTCATAAAGACTGCTCAACTGGATAGTGTTTTAACAGGAAAAGTGACTAAAGTGATATCTGCATCTAGATCTATGGGAAAAGCATCAGTAAAACAGTGTCAGAAATTGCAGTCGAAAGTGCGCACTCAATGAAAGTAATGCTTGTGCATTTTCAATTTTAAATAACACTTTCCCCTTACAGAGCCTTTCACAAAAACAAAACCCCATTAAAAAAATAACAAAATGTCATTGTGGCAAGTGAGTGCCACCCCTTCTGCCCTCCAACAGACTCACTTGAGACAACGGTTTGGTTTGTTAGCACTGCGTGCTCTTTTATTAAGCCAACGGCTTCGCTTGGCTACAACGTAACACAGATCTTTTGTTTTTCAGTAATTCTGTGCAGTTCCGTCTTCTCTCTGGCGTTCGCTCCCGAAGACTCCCGGTCTCCGCTTTTAAACCCCCCAGGCTCACTGTTGAAAACAATCAGAGGCAATCAGCGCAATTAAACAATTGATAATTATCGGCGCTGATGTATTATTTTAATTAACAAATACATAATGTATAATCAACCGACCTTGGTCATAAGCTGAATTCCATATATCTCTAAGACCTCATGCTGTTCAAAAACACTGATATAAGAGCAGTCTTGAAGCCACAGCAACCTGTGAGGACCAGACATTCCCTTCACCAGGTCTGTGGGGTTGTTCTTGTAAGCAAGGGGAGGTGGCTCCGTATCACATCCACAGATAGTCACAGATTGTTCTGTTCTTCGTAGTTGAAAACTGATGAGTACAGAACTGCAGGTAATACATACCGACTGTTCTGAATGAGACACCCTTAACAGGCTGTTTGGATTACCTGCAGCTGTATCCTAGTTCATAATTCATAATTTCATCAGCAGAATGTTGTAATACTTTAAAAGGCAGGTTGTCAACTATGTAAATCCAAGTCCAAGTAAGTTTTTTGGTTCTGTGACATTGTCTTCCCTCTAAGGCCCATCTGAATTCCACCCTGCATGTTTGCCTGTGTTCTGCATTTCTGGTGCTCAGGTGACAATGATTTAAATCCGTCTGGGACATACTGCCACTTCAAACCCACAATCTCCTTATTCCCAGTACCTTTCCTCTGAAACTGGGGCCTAATTGCTCGTAAAATATGCAACCATCAGAGAGACAGTGCACACCAGAGGCCTATTGACCCCACTGCTGCATGATGAAATCATGTCTATGAATTATGCCCCCTGGCTATAATTTAGGGATGGGGAAAAGAGTCCAGCGCCCTAGTCCCTGTCCCTGCATAGCTGGTTTGATTTTGAAGAGGTGTAAGCCAATTATCTTTCTGAGTTCATTTTGTCTGTTCATGTCATCATTGGCCACCCCCAGCTCTGCATCACGCCTGTTACAAACCCTTTGTCATCAGAAACAAAAGACTGTTGTGTACTTTCACTAGAACAAGACAAAAACTCCTCAGGACACAGTGGCCATTACAAATATTCACTTCAGCTGCATGGCTGGCACTTAGAAGCCAGGGCTCAGACAGAGGCTTGTCAGCCCAGCTCCGCTATGACTCCACTCGGCTTCCCACAGTGGTTAGTGCTGTATAAAATAAGAAGTTCATATTCAAAATGAATTAGCTTTTTATGAGTAAGTTTTTTTGTTTCTGGAAATAGATTTACTTTAGGTATGTTTTTATTTATTTGTAATTTCATTACGAAAAAAGTCTGCTCTGACTGAGTAGATTGACTGCTTAATTTACACTATATGATCAAAAGTATCTGGACACCCCTTGGTCTGGGGCTGTTTTTCATTGTTTGGGCCAGGTTCCTTAGTTCCAGGAAAGGCACATCTTAATGCTATAGCATACAATGACATTCAAGATGATTCTGTGCTTCCCCATCATTTTGGGGAAGGCCCATTCCTGTTTCAGCATGACAACACCCTGGGGCACACAATGAGGTCTGCAGAGAAATGTTTTTGTCGAGAACAGAGCCCTGACCTCAACCCCATCCAACACCCTTGGGATCAGCTGGAAAGCCAACTGCGAGCCAGGCGTAATCAGTGCCTGGCTTCACTAATGCTCTTCTGGCTGAATGGAATCAAATCCCTGCAGCAGTGCTCCAACATAAAGTATAAAGCCTTCCCAGAAGAGTGGAGGTTGTTATAGCAGCAAAGGGAGGACCAACTCTATTTTAATGCCCATACTTTTGGATGAGATGTTGGATGTCAGTTGTCCCCACATACTTTTGGCCATGTAGTGTAGCTCACTGAGAAAGCCCTTTATTCTGACCATTTCTTTCTTCTCATTTTGTTATTGTTAGGAATTCATTGTTCTTTTCATAATTCTTTCTGAATATGTTCCTGAATGTTTTAAACAGTAAGCAGTGATTCTGATGCATGCATGTGGTTTTTACCCCTTCAGAGTCCAGGCACAGTCAATGCGCTGGGTATAGGCCATGGTGTTTGTGGTGGAGGAGGTCAACCAGAACCCCTTCCTGCTCCAGAGGGTGGAATTGGGCTACGGGATTGTGGACAGCTGGGGGCAGTGCCCCTGGTCCCAGAAAAGTCCTGGACCTCATTGGAGACACTGCTTTCACACCGTGTATTATCCTATCTAGAACACCGGGTATTTCTCTGGTCATTCACAAGCTTGGATAATGCACTGGACATTATCCGAACGAGGTTGGAGATTTCACCTGGAGGTTATCATTGTTACTTAATGCTACACACACCCACACATGCACACATAACACACACACAGAGCTAGGTCACAGGTTAGAGACCAGACGAAGACCTGTTCCAAATATAAAATAAAGTTACATGTCTGACAAATGATGCAGTGACCCATTTTGGCAGTGGCCACTTTGTTGGGCCAATCAATGTTATTTTATAAATACCATAGCGCAGTATCATAATTTGCCATTCATCCAAGTTTTGTCAAACTAGGACCAATGGTACTACATTTTGGCCTGCAGGGGGCACTATTTTTAGCCAATACGTGTTATTTCAGTTATACCAGTACACAGTGTCATGATACATAAGCAAATAGGCCAAAGAGCAAATGTTCTGACCTGTATAGCTCTACTCCCAGTTGCATGCCTCCTGTGGCAGAATAAAAATGACCAAGACAAAATAGACACGAGGAATCTAGGTGTAACTATTTTTGAGGGTTAAGAAGTATATCATGTAAATTCCAAGTAGTTTTCAGTTTTTAATTAAATATCAGGGTAATTTGCTTCAGTTCAATAGAAGAAGAAAAGAGCTCCAACAGCAGCATCAAATAATTATATTGTTTTTATAAAGCAAACATTTTTTTGCTGATTAAGAAACAATATGTGGATATACAAGTATTAAACTCCAAGTAGTTCAACATCTGGTCTGTCCGGATGCAACCCTTTTAGAGACACCCAGTTTGCTTCACACTGCCCAGGATCCTCCACAGTACTAGTAGCATAACAGAAAAGATACTTTGGAAAGGATAAATAATTTGTCACAGAATTTATGAACCTTAAGATACCAATTCTCACCATGTCAGACAGAATGTTTCAATTATGCCAGTAACGGAATGCACTGTTAAAATCCATGTTGAATCTTTATTTTTTACATGAAGGTAAATGTCATTGAATTTACATAATTTCTGTTTCAAAGCCATATTTAAAACCAATACATTAATGGATGTATAACTTTGATAAAGTTAAAAAGTGCAAATAAAACATTCACTGCTTTGGAGCATCTCGTCCCATCAGGGCCTTCTTGGTGTTTTTCTCTGGATGCAGCAGGATGATGAAGCATTTTGGTGCAAATATCGCTCCCAGGAGCCCAAAGCTGGAGGCCAGGATGGCGAATATTTCCACAGCGACTGTGTATTTCCCCGGGGAGCTGACATAGGCGGGGACAAAGGCGATCCAGACGGCACAGAAGATGAGCATGCTGAAGGTGATGAACTTGGCTTCATTGAAGTTGTCAGGCAGATTTCTTGCCAGGAAGGCCAGCAGCAAGCTGATGGCCGCCAGCAGGCCAATGTAGCCCAGCAGAGCACTGAACCCGGCTATTGACCCAACCGCACACTCATAGATGATCTTAGAGTTCTGTAAACGGGTGTTTTTGTAGGGCACGGGTGAAGCAGCGGTCAGCCATGCCACGCAGATCACTGCCTGGATGATGGTGAAGGCCAGCACAGTGCCCCTCTGCTGCTGCATGCCAAACCACTTTATGGTGTTCCCGCCTGGTCGCGCAGCCTTGAAGGCCATCACCACCACGATGGTCTTGACCAGGATGCAGGAGATGCTGAGGGCAAAACTGATCCCGAATGCAGCATGCCTCAGCTGGCAGGTCCACCGTTGAGGCTGGCCAATGAACAGCAGGGAACACAGGAAACACAGTTTGAGTGACAGCAAGAGCAGGAAGCTCAGCTCAGAATTATTGGCCTTCACAACAGGTGTGTTCCTGTGGCGGGCAAACACGGACAGGGTAACCGCGCAGATGCATGCCCCCAAGACAGAGATGGTTGTTAGGGAGATCCCCAGGGGTTCCTGGAAGGAGAGGAACTCAATTTCCTTGGGAACACAGTGGTCTCGAAGTTCGTTTGACCAAAAGTCCACCGGACACTTGTAGCACTCCCTGGAATCTATGAGAGAAGAGTGGAAACTAATAACATACCTGCACCCTAAGAGCAAGGGAAAGGGGGAGGGGGGGCAGGGGGGCTCTTGGTCCATGTGTCTAGGGTTTGAGAGAGTTAGGTTCTAGAGTTGTGAGGCTCTAATATAAACATAAACAATTATTTTTTCAAAACATCCAGCAGGTACTTCTAGTGTATGTGCTTTCAACTTTGATTATATCAGACACATCCCTTTGTAACTGAGAGAGTTTTCTCTGTTAAATGTTTTGCTCTCTGCCCTGTGGGTGCACTGACCTGTCTGGTTGCTGATCTCCCCATCTGCACAGGGAAGGCAGTCAAAGCAGCAGACTGGCTCGCCCTTCCTTATTGCCCTCCTGGTGCCTGGGGGGCAGGGCTCACTGCAGATGGAGCGTGGGGGCTGGTGGAAGTTCTCATCATAAGAATAATGCCTTTCTTTTCATTTCAGTTCTGTTGATCAGCACATGCACTACTATTGGGTAGTCTTTCCAAGAAACCAAATGCTGTATATGTGACTTATGTTTGCTGCCTAAACAGAACAGTTGACGTTTTCACACTAAACACCAGCGAGTCACTGACCTGCCTCAGTCCAGCTGAATGAAACCCTCACAGGAGAGCATAGATTAAGTAAGAAAAGAAGGAGTGGCTCACTTTGTTTGACTCTGTATTCCAGAAAATGTTTTTTTCCTCCAGCTGGAGCTTCTGTCCAGGAGGGGCGGATTCGTCAAAAACCCCGACTGTCACGGCTGTGATGGTCCCGTCTGATGCCCTCTGCCAGTTCATCACATCATAGACGGCCAGGGCATCACCATTTTCATCAAAGGACACTTGGTCACCAAAGCTGGTGGTGAAGTTTACCCTTTGCAGGTAAGGTACCAGCTGCACAGGGGGCAAAAATTGTCAAGCTTATAAGAGCAATAGAAGGAATATTATATAAAAAGAAGGAGCTAAGATCAAAATTCTGCCACATACTGAGTTACTTTCAGGAAGTACTATATTACTTCTATAACTAATGCTAAGTTAGTAAAAGAAGGGCGGCTCATTTCTCAGCTGCCATGGAAATACAGTGACTCTGGAATAAAAAGCATCCCCATTTTCTTCAATTTCTTTGAAAAAGATAAGCTGACATTTCACTATACAATGTTTCTCAAGCCTGCATAATTTATCATTCTCAGAATGTCTAAGAATATTTCTGACCTGCCAGGGTTGCAGAGTGTGCAGCTTAGCACAGGAGTGTCCTGGGAAGGGCCCTGTCCCAGGGGTGCACTGCAGCAGATCATGCAGGGCATGTGCCAGGGCGTACACAGCTTTGTAAACATTGTAAGAGTCCCTGAGCGCTGACACGTCACTGTACGCTGACTTTGCACCCTCCACACTCTCCTGTCCCGTGCACACCCTGCCAGGGGAGTCTGCTTTGAACCTGCAGCTGAACATCTCCTCCCAAAACAGGTTCACTATATTGTTGTCAGGGTCAAAATCAGGGCGAATACTGAGCAGGAAGTCCTGGAGCCCCGGGATTTCTCCCCTGCGGATGGCGATGCCCAGGGCCCCGCCCAGGAAGGGCAGCAGCTGTCGCCCCTGGAAGATGGTTGAGGTGGCCCAGGCCTCGCTGGCGATCCACTGCCGCTCTGTGAGGTTCTGCAGGACTATCTCCTCGATGAGGGGCAAGAGATATGCCTCTGTGGAGAATGTCACCACCACCCTGGCTGTAGAGCTGTGGATGATGCCCACGATCCGTTTGACCTCAGCCCGGTCGTTGTTGTAGGGCAGCATCTCGGAGAAGGCCACACAGCCGAAGTGGCTGATCTCCCGGTGGAAGCCCTGGGCTGCATGCACCCCATAATCATCATCGCTGAATAGGAGGCCCACCCACTTCCAGCCATACTGCTCCAGGATCTGCACCATGGCTTTGATCTGGAAGGCATCACTGGGGATGGTTCTGAAGAAGGAGGGATACTGCTGTCTGTCACTCAGGCAAGAACATGTGGCGTAAAAACTCACCTGGGGGTAGAAGAAAGACATGGAGGAATAAAAGTACAGAGAAGCACATCCTCAAATACCATCATGATTAGATTGAATACCCCCTACACCTTAGCTTGTACACAAAGCAGAGCTGAGCAGTAAATAAACTATTATTCACACAGAGGTCACAGGCAGGTTGTTGCCAGCTTTTGTCTTGACTGCCTTTATTAGTTATCGACTGCCTTAATAAAAAAAACAGCTGTACTTGTTAAAATGTATTAATTTATTTGATTTGTATGCAATTGACCCTGATAGGCAGCAGAAAATATTTAACTTTATACAAGATATACAAGTTGAGGGAAGTTATGTATTTCAGTGGTAAAATAAACAAAAGCACCAAAACTTAAACATGGTTTTTCTTCAGAGTCAAGCATTATGGTGGCAACTGCATGATAAAGGCAAATTTTTCTTTTTTGATTTTGAGAGTTAAATCTGAAAGGAACTGCAATTTATTTCAAAGGGAGAATCCTACTGATTTCAAGCTGTGGTAGTTTCACAAATTCACATATTTATCATATGGATATTACAGTATCTAGACGATCATGCTCCAGCTCATTTTTGAGTTCACAAATTTGACGACAACGTGCCATCATGATTAGATTGAATACCCCCTCTCTGTGATGCAGAGAGCTAAAAGCTCATGTGGGCTGTGGACCAGAACTTTTATACAGTACCATTGGAACACGAAACAGGCCCAGCACACTGGAGATGGCGATGGAGTGGGTGGAGCCCGGATCACCCACGATTCCCAGAACTGGTGGCGGACCTGTGCATCTGAAGTCAGAGAAGGACTCCTCTGTACCGCTGACTAGTGCTGTGGCTGCTCGGAATGCAACACCAAGCTTCACACAGTTGTCATAGAGATGGAATCCCAGGGTGATGTTGGGCAGCAGGTCTGGGTTTTTGTTGATTTCTTCAATCGCATATACCATGGTCTGTACTCCCTGGAACCCTGGAACATCAACCCTGACAGAGATGAAATGAAAACATGGCAATGAAGAAATTTAATGTCTTCTATTTAAGTTTCCTGTTTGTTTCTTCCTGAAGTTATGTCACAGTATGTAGAACCTAATTATGTTATTTTTTGATTAAAATGTGAAATTACAAATGTATGGTGCATGCACATGCTTCACAAAGAAGCAGAAACAAATATGTAATGTTTGTATAACTGATCGCATTAAACAGTATTTTATGGAAAATTTAATGTGCATGATATTCTGTGACTTCTGTTCAAAATACCTTCTCTGTTCATATTGCCTTGCTGTAGTTGATGGTATTTGTCTGTTTGTCTGTCAATGTGTTTTGGTGTAAAGGTGTTTGTGTATTTGTGTAGGCATGTATGTGTGTGTGTGTGTGTGTTTATATGTGTGTGCGCCCATTTCTGTGTGGTTGTCTTCTGATGTTTGGGAGTAGCGTGACTCACCTCTCACATCTCAGCTGTTCTGGCTTGGACGTGAAAGACAGCTCAGGGAACACTGTCAGAAAGTGCACCTCAAACAGCCCCCCAAAAACCACGTCCCCCTTGCGGTACACCCCGTTCAGACGGAAACGCTCCCGCAGTCGGCAGGTTGTCTGAGGAGAAGCAGAGGCCCAGGCCAGGGCCAGGTTCAGACACAAAGAGAGCACGGGCCTCATCCCTGCCACAGACATCCCCGATTTCACTGCTTGGCATCCACGTCACACACTTTTATAGAGTGCACAGCCCTGGCCCCTCTAGAGACCGGTTCCTTCAGTCACGTTGTACCCGTCTTTAACCCTTGTGAAGAATACTGGGGTTGCATTTTTTGAATTTTGTTATTGCGATTTGTTGTTAGTTCATCATATCAATACAATTCCACTTCATAATGTAGAATGTAGGTGAGAAGCTTTTAACGCCATTCATAATTAGTGTAATGTCTCCTTCATTGTACTTTGTGATCACAGTTAATAATGGCAAAAACAATTTCAGCTATGCAAAAAGTTGAATATTTTCCATTTTACTGCATAGAACTAGCTACAACTGCACACAGCAATAGCTTACCACTAATCCAACAGGCTTTGATCTCTGATGTAATCTTAGTTAAATAGAATCAACTTTTTACTTAAGGACATAGCTATGAATCATTGAGACCTTATGTTATTCGGCAACCATGAACAGTAACAAAAGAACTTGCAGGTTTGTTTTTTTCCAATTTCCCTCGCTTCAAATATACTCAATATCAATTTTTTTTATATAGGGGGCCTACATAAATCATAACAAGCTCATTACATTATGCAGAGTTTTATCTATAGAAGCAGAAAGCATAAGCGCCAATTGAAAAACAAATTTGCTTTTTTACATGTGTTACATGCATAATTTGTTTTTCAATGGAAAAATATAATTTTGTGGTGTTCCATTGAACTAAATATAAACTTTCATGGTCAAAAAGGGACATTTTTAAACGTGTGAAAAGTTTGGTGCTTTCCGTCGTGTTGCACACAAGATCATAATGAACGTGGATTTATGATTGTGCCACTGATCTGTATAAAAAATCATGTAAAACAATGTACAAGAAGGGCTTCCTCTGTTCTGATCCCCCACACCCCCATCCCAAAAGCCAAAACCATTATTTGTCTGTCTATAAGATGGTTTTCTTGTCTGTTTTTGAAAGATAGGTGTTTTAATGACTCAAATAACTCCCCAGAACTTTGCCTCTACTATGCGACCTGTGGAATAGCCTGCCAGGTTATGTAGTAAAGGCAGGAACTCAGGATTTTAAAGACCATGCTTAATGTGGTGTTAGATACTGTCTAGTCTCTAGGTAATTAGAGCACTAGATACAACTTAGTTAGGAAAATTGTGTGCATTGTTGAGTCAAATGGTCTGTTTTTTGTCATTATGTAATAAAGGAGAGGCTATTATCTCTTATACCATTTAGCTATTTTTCAAGGGTCAACAACAAGCAAAACTATAGCTACTAAAAACGCCGGTAGCTGTATAGAGCTTCCTGCTGAAGTTATGTACAATGATAGTCCCACTGTGTTTCAGCAGCACTGCTGACAGTGGAACAGTGGCATCCTCACCTACAGTTGGTGCTGTTCACAGGATAGGGCCTCAACTGCAGGTCCATTCCGAGATGTAATTTACAATACACTGAGCGGCCTGTAGATGGCAGTCACATGCAGCAGGTGACAGTCCCGCTGCTCCCTACACAACCGCATCTCCACTGGAATGTGTATCTCTCTTGCTTTCTCTCTCAATTCTTTGTATGGAACATAACTTTTCATGTACGAAATGTTAAGTCTTTTGAGCAGACATTTTCAGGAAGTTCTCTTGCTGATGACTCTTCAGGCTGGATTACCACTGAATCTTGGTGCTCTGGCGGCACCCCTGGGTTGGCTGCCATCGGCCTGGCATCTTCTTGCCCCACTCATGCAGTTGCCCACACCATGGAGCCTTTCAGAATCCCAAAGGAGACAGACAATAAAAACAGGATATGGGTAGATGTGTGGGTCACACCTTTAAGTGTGTGTAACATGCTGATTTCATACAATTTATTTAAATGTAATTGCTGTTAATCTGTGGGAAGATTCCTTCCTTGAGGCCAAGCTAATCGCCTTCAGCTTGCTGATCTTCTTCACTGTCTGGATCTCTCTCGGCCTACCACACCTCTCCGGTGAAAATGCTGTTGCTGTGTAGATCTTTGCCACCTGGCCTCCAGCTTGCATGACATCTATGGTAAGGAGTGTGATCATGTCTCCACGTGAAAGTTGTGGAAACTGACAAAATTGTGCTGGGAACGGTTTGTAAGCGTTTCCAGGTGGAAACACCATTGGAACCATTCCTCTCCGTGCTCAGAACTGTTTGGCCCTACAGTGGAAAAGAGGCTTATGTTTCAGTGCTCTGTTTGCATCCAGCTGAACTCTAGTGCATTGGGCTACATCAGATTAATTTTTTTCTGGTAGTTATGAATTCAAAAGAACAGTCCTGCATATTGTAAAACCATTGAGTTAATTGTTTTTATTTTTGTAATGGCTTTGATTCAGACCGAAATCAATCTGATTGAGGTATAAAAATTATTTTGATTGTAGAGGGACAGTACAATAAACACAATGTGAAACAGATAAACATTTTGGTTCAAAATTTCATAGAGCTGCAGTTTATATTTCCTCTGTTCAATGCATTCAGAATGAACTGTTCTGTATCCAGGTTACTCAAAGGGGAACATTTTCATTACCAATGCAAAAAAATATTGGAACATACACAAAGCAAGAGAAACATCCTGTGTTAGTCTTTTCTTAATTTACTGCTACTTCCAAGACACATTGTCAACAATGCAAAGCTTTTACATTGTTACAACTAGAGTAAGTGGTCTGCATCCCTCTAAGGCCCATCTGTGCCCCTTGCTCAAGTAACAGTGAGTTAAATCCATTTGGGACACACTGCCCCTCCCAACCCGCAATCTACTTATTCACACTCCCTTTCCTCCGAAAATGGGGCCTAATTGCTTGTAAAATACGCAGCCATCAGAGAGACAGTGCACACTTGAGGCCTATTGGCCCAACTGCTGCAATCATGATGAAATTATGTTTATGTACACCCTGGCTCTAATTTAGGAATGAGGAAAGGAGCCCACTGCCCCAGTCCCTGTCCCTGCATAGCTTCTTTGAGTTTGAAGATCCTACCAGGCTCTTGCCATTCCAGATATTTTGAGGTTGTAAACAGCGGCCATTTTTTCCATGAAATGCCTTTCTGGCCGAACGTATACAAACATGATTTTTTTCTGATTAACTGATTATTAACCCACAGTGCACTGACCTGATACAAGTCATTTGTCATTAGACATGAAAAAAGAATGATGCACTTTAAACAGAACAAGACAAAACAATGTAAAATAAAAATTCTGAAATGCAGCTTTGTTGTTGTGACGCCAAGTTTTACAGCCAGCTGCCCTATGCGACCCCCCTGTGCAGCGACACTGACCTGCACACTCATGACTAAACTTCCAGAAATTACCTCATGCATGCAGAGGCTCATGGGAAGGGCAGATTACCTCTCTCCCATGGTCCCTGTTTACTGTTCAATCCAGAATTCTACACAGTCGCTCGGGACACAGTGGCCATTACAAATATTCACTTCAGCTGCATGTCAGGGACTTAGAAGCCAGGGCTCAGAGAGAGGCTGGTCAGGTCAGGCTAGCTCCGCTATGTCTCCACTCAGCTTCCCACAGTGGTTAGTGCTGGTCCTGCCTCTCCAGACCTGGGCGACGGATGGGAGCCTTTCGACACACTGCCAGCAGTGGATATACTCCAACAGCCTGGAAGACCCCAGCCTCTCTCAGGATGGAGATGTCATTTTGGGAGGACTCTTCCCCCTTCACTTTCGGCCCATATCTCCAGACGCGACACTCACCAAACCCCCGAAATCACCGCAATGCCAGAGGTCGGTTCCTGATTTCTGTACAGATTAAGAACGAGATATTCACATTAGTTTAAATGATTTATTTATTCTTTTTCTTCCTGTATTAATTTGCTTATATGAATGTTTATGTTTTAAAAAATATTTTTAAAATTCTAGTACAATTTTAACTGAATTGGTTTCTTTTACGTATGTTTTTAAAAATGTGTTTGTAATTTCTTTTTGTGAAAAAAGCTTTGTTTCTGCATTGAGTAGATTGAATGCATTCTGACCATTTCTCCCTCCATTTTATTTTGCGTTCTTTTCACTTTATTCACTGTTCTTTTCATCTTAAGCTGTGATTCTGATGCTGGGATATGGTTTTTGCCTTCTTAGTCTCCAGGCACGATCAATGCGCTGGGCACATGCCATGGTTTTTGCAGTGGAGGAGATCAACCAGAATCCCTTCCTGCTCCCAGGGGTCAAAATGGGGTACAGGATCATGGACAGCTGCGGGGAGCACCCCTGGTCCCTGCAGGGGGCTCTGGCACTGGTCAGTGGGCGAAACCACACTTGCAGCAAAGTCCTTGCCCTCATTGGAGATGCCGCTTCCACACAGTGTATCATCCTATCCAGAACTCTGGGACCACTGGGCTTTCCTCTGGTCAGTCACAAGCTATTAGAGCACTGGACTTTACACCAGTTACGGGTTATAGTTTTGAACACTGAGGGGCACTGAGGTTTTGTGCTTAAACGAGATAACATTACCTGGCAGTGGTAAAAATCAGGTACCTGGTAAAAATCTGTGTTCAGAGAAGTTCAGAACAACGTGTTAGAGTTTACTAACAAAATGGACAAATTGATATTTGATAAAATATACATCTATATAAATCATTTGTATGTGCAATGCATATTTATTATTAACAGTAAAGTTTTCTTTTTTAATATTTTTTTTAACACTTCAGGTCAGTTATCAGGCCAGCTGCGCTTGTCTCAGCAACAGGCGTGAGTTTCCTAATTTCTTCCGGACGATCCCCAGTGATTTTTACCAGGCCCGGACCATGGCGCAGCTGACAAAGCGATTCGGCTGGACCTGGGTGGGCGCCATTGCTGCCGACAATGATTATGGGCTTTTGGCGATCCAGGCCTTCTCTGAGGAGGTGAAGGGAGCCGGGGTGTGCCTGGAATTCTTCACAACGCTGTCACGGAAGCGATTGGAGCACGATGTGGCTCGGGCGGCATCAGTGGTGGAGCGCTCCTCTGCCCGAGTGATCCTGGTGTTTGCCTGGTACACAGATGTGGAGACGCTGTTCCTGGAGCTGGTCAGGCGTAACATAACAGGCAGGCAGTTCCTGGCCAGTGAGGCATGGAGCACCAGTGACAGGCTCCTGCAGAACACTGCCCTCTCCAGCGTTGCCCGGGGAGTTCTGGGCGTGGCCATACGCAGCGCTCCCATCCCAGGGCTGGAGGAACACCTGCGCAGCCTCCATCCTTCCCAGGAGCCTGGGAGCACTCTGATGTTGGAGCTGTGGGGACTCATGTTTGGGTGCAGCCCAGTTTCGCAGAATTCATCTGCCTCACAGCTGCTGCCCCCTTGTGTAGGTACAGAGACACTGCAGTCAGTGCAGAGTACCTTCACAGACACCTCCCAGCTGAGAATAACCTACAATACTTACCTCGCTGTATATGCTGTGGCCCATGCACTCCACAGCCAGCTGTCATGCACTGGAAAGAACAGCACCTACGGGAGCCCACACTGTGCCACCACCGGTGATCTCCAACCAAGACAGGTGCATTAAATTCAATTTTGCAGAATTATAAATCTTGAAAAGATAAAAGAGATAAAGAAGAGAGGTCACAAGGTTGGTACAGTGATATAGAACAATGGATTTTGCATGGAGAACAGCAAAATGTGTTTTGTGTTACTGTTTCTGATTCAATTAAGTTATATGACCAGTATAGGACTTCTGAAGCCTCATCGTCCATTCACTGCCCTGAGTCTCCATCAAGAATTTGCTTGGACTTTGTTTTTTTTCTCCAGCTGATACGTCACCTTAACCGGGTGCATTACACCACCCAACTGGGAGATGAGATCCAAATCGAGGGTGGGGACATTCGAGCGGTGTACGACATTGTGAGCTGGCAGGACAGCCCTGATGGCTCACTGAAGTATGTCACCATTGGGAAAATGGAAGGGTCCGAACTCCACATTAATGACTCAGCCATTGTGTGGGTCGGTGGTGCTAAGACGGTAAGGGGGACTGCCAAATTTAGAAACACCGCTGTTGTTATCACTGCTTATTCACTTGCTACAGTTCAATATCCTGCTCTGTAACATCGTTAGAGAATGTAGTACAATGGGTAAGGAACTGGTCTTGTAACCTAAAGGTCACCAGTTTGATTCCCGGGTAGGATGCTGTCTTGTCTTGTGCAAGGTACTTCACCTGCATTGCTTCAGTACATGAAGCAAGTACACCAGCTGTATGAAGATGCAATGTAAATGCTATGTGGAAGTTGTGTAAGTTGCTCTGGATAAGAGAATCTGCTAAATGCCTGTAATTTAATGTAATGTAATGAATGTGTGTTAAATTGCATAAATTGACTGCAAATTCATGTTGTATGCAAGAACAGCATGATACAAATTTTCATTATACATGTTGATACAAAAAGGCTTTGCTCATCCCATTTGAGTCCTTTTACCAAGCCTCCACACTGTCCTTTTTATGGAATTAAATTAACGGAAGCAGCACTTTTCCATGGGTACAAATGTCTAGTGAAGAAACATAAGTGCACCAGCCTCTCAGGCAGGCTGTCAGTCAACGGATTTGACAGTGCGTGCAGAAACCACTGTGCTTACATCACGTTCTCAGCTTAAAAGAAAGATGTGCAGCTGTGCTTCCTGTATGTATATTTACCTCCATGTGTCCCATTCCTCTGTGACCTTTTCGGTGTTGTGCACAGGTCCCACTCTCTGTGTGTTCTAAAGAATGCCCCCCAGGAACACGCAAGGCAGTGAGGAAGGGTGAGCCCATCTGCTGCTTCGACTGCCTGCCCTGTGCAGACGGGACCATCAGCAACCAGACAGGTAATAATAAACCTCTTTGGATTCTACTCATTTATTTATTTTTATTGCTTTATTTTTATGATTTTTATGTCATTTTAGAGACCTAAAATAAAATGTATTCCTTTTTTATTTAGAATGTTTTTGTCTTTATTTAAAACACATTTTTGAATTATTAAATTAAATTGTTGAATTATTTCAATGTTATTTTAATAGATTTATTGTATGGAGTGAATTTAAATGTTTTTTTAAGTTATTGAAGTGTTGTTGAACTTTTTATAATTTTTTATACTGTATCTTTTTAAAGATGTTTTTAAAGGCTCATCGTCTTAATTTTCTGTGCTGGCCTAAAAAGGACCTCTGCTCACCATGTAGTACATGTATATGGCTTGAGGTCTGTCTGTTACTGAACTCCTGTGAAAGTGTTTCATTTATGGTGGAACTGTATGATGATGAAAGAAAAATGAACATGTATTTTTGACATTTTTTCCTCAGGTTCAGTGGAATGCAAGCAATGTCCTGCAGAGTTCTGGTCAAACAATCACAGGAATGAATGTATTCCTCGTGAGGTGGAATTTCTGTCATTTGAGGACACAATGGGCATCACCCTGACAACGATAGCTTTGTCAGGTAGTGGCATAACAGTGGCAGTGGGTGTGGTCTTTCTGTACCACAGACACACCCCTCTTGTAAAGGCCAATAACTCAGAGCTGAGCTTCCTGTTGCTGCTGTCCCTCACACTCTGCTTCCTGTGTGCGCTGGTGTTCGTGGGCCGGCCCTCAGAGTGGTCCTGCCTGGCCCAGCACCTGGTCTTTGGGATCAGCTTCGTGCTCTGCCTCTCCTGCATCCTGGTCAAAACCATTGTGGTTCTGGTTGCATTTCGGTCTGCCAGACCTGGTGCCAACATGATTAAGTGGTTTGGACTGGTTCAGCAGCGGGGCAGTGTGGTCCTCTTCACTGGCATCCAGGTGTTCATCTGTATCTTATGGCTCTCCCTCAGTCCCCCTTACCCACATCGCAATACAGGATTCCAGGGGTCAAAGCTCATTCTGGAGTGTGCGGTTGGGTCAGCACTGGGGTTTGCCTGCGTCCTGGGCTATATTGGCCTGCTGGCAGCCATCTGCTTCCTGCTGGCCTTTTTAGCCAGGAAGCTCCCAGACAACTTCAATGAGGCCAAGTTCATCACCTTCAGCATGCTCATTTTCTGTGCTGTCTGGATCGCCTTCGTCCCCGCCTACGTCAGCTCCCCAGGGAAATACACAGTTGCCGTGGAGATATTCGCCATCCTGGCCTCCAGTTTTGGGCTCCTGCTCTGCATTTTTGCCCCAAAGTGTTACATCATCCTACTGAGGCCAGAGAACAACACCAAGAAGTTCTTAATGGGGAAAACATAAGCGCACTAAAACAGAAACAATAAGACCTACATTCTTTTATATTTAATAGAATAATTTTTCATTTGTATGAGCTTTTATTGTTAAATGACTTATCACACAAATTATCTTTATTTTTACAATCCACCCACCATTTCAATTATTCATTCATGCCTGTGAGCTGGGGCAATAAATAAAATCTCTTGATACTTTTTCAGATTTTTGTGTCCAATATAATTTAAACATAGCACTCACTTTTTTATATTTATAATTAAATAACTTGGTAATGTGCTTCGATTTAATAGAAGAGAAGACTAAGTGTCCAACAGCACCTTTAAAGAATTTAATTGTTTGAATATGCAAAGAATATGTTTAAAGAATTAGTTAATAATTGTATTATTTTTCTGAATTTCTTGAGCCTTAATAAAAAAAAAACTTTCTTACAAAAATTGATATGTGGAAATATTTTTTACTTTCTCTCATAGAAAAAACAAAGTTTGCATGTGAGTGTACCTGTGTGTATTTGTGCATGTACATGTGCATATGAGAACATTTGTGTATGTGTTTGTTGCTGTATTCAAATGCATGATGCAGTAAATCACAGTGAAATAGTGCGTGTATATTCACAAAGGTAAACAGATGCTTTGGCAGAGGGGAGGACAATTTTATTGATTGAGAAACAATGTGTGGTTATACAGGTATTAAACTGCAAGTAGTTCAACATGAAGAGATCTGGTCTGTCAGGACCCAACCTCTTTAGTGACGCCCAGCACAAGGTTTGCTTCACACTGCCCAGAATTCTCCACCTCTCAGTACGAATAGCACTCTTGAGTCTCTGAACATATGATCCTTAAAATATTTTTCTCATAAACTATTTTTCCTACACAAAGTATATTTCAATCACTCTCCCAAAATAAAACTCAGTTAATACCTTTATTGTTTTTATGTTAATAAAAAGGCCATCTTACCTAAACATTTTTAGGTAAGAACAGACATTGGAAGAGACATTGATGTCAGCTGAATATGAAAGACTAAGCAGAGTCAAAGAGATTGAAAAATCTGCCATTGAGCTGTAAATCCAGTGTGTCGTAATGGTGATAGAATATCACCACCAAAGCTGACCTTGGTATGATAGCTGTTCTTCATGACTAGCCATGCTCACACAATGAAGGTATCCTTCTGCAGTAATATATGTCAGCATTAAAATGCTGGGGAGGTGCTGCACGCAGTAAAGAAGTACTCTCCCTCCTTTCGCTCAGGCCATCTCATCCTCAGGTTAAGGAGGAACACCATTATCTACTTGGTCCATTGGAGTGCATCACTCTGAGTGCGCATCCAGTCCTCTGAAGACACCATTAATCACTCTTTGCTGTAAAGTGACTGTTTTAAGTGTTGGTTCTCACTGGCTGACTGAAGGATTGATAGTTATAGATTATAATCCTATTGTCTGCCAAAACGGCCATTAATGGAAAAATAATAATTTAAAATATAATATAATGGAATGTTCTGCGACAATGAATGTAAAATTTCAGATAGTGACACACATTATTATTTATACAGTTTCTTTATAATGTCTTGCTGGCTGTGGGAATCTATATTTAGCCTTGACATTTAACAAATTCCCACAGGTAGTGAGTTATAAAATAGCCCTATATCACAAGCTTGTCAAAAATTCATATTGTGAAAAATATTTAACCTGGTCCAGTTACAGAAGTCTATTTCCTTTCTGGTATTGTCTTGTCTAACATGCTAAAACATGCAATCATCGATTTTATGGATGTGCTCATCTGTGGAACTTCTACTTAATTTACTCTTTCATAAATGACAGGTAGGTGTTCCACATTCAAGCCAGTTATTTCTCCTGTTGACTTGGTTATTTGTTTAAAGGTAAAATCAGATAGCCAGTTAATGTATGCCATGCAACAGTTATGGATTAAATGCCTAAAGAAGGACGAGTCAAATCACAGGCCCCACATTCTTGTCTTGTGATTTGCATTATCTGAGACTCCAGCTTGTTCCAGTGGAACTCTCTGGTCTGTTACTCTGATCCGAATGGTGTATTCTGAGTTTAGGTTCATGCCCAGATGTGTTAATACCTTCCATTGGTTATGATTCTGGTTGTCGTTTGAAGTGCCGGTTTATGGATCAATTACAGTGTGGTTCTGTTATTTGAAAATGATTTCTGTGTGGATTGGTGTTGTCTCAACAAGTCAGCTATTTTCACACCTGTACAATTACTGTCTGAGATTGTGCTGTATAAAAAATTGATACTCTCTTCAAAAAATGTTCCCAGGAAGTGAGAAGTGTGGCAGTACATCCCAAGAGTTTTATTGTACATGTGGCATTTGATGTTTATTTATTTCTTAGTACAGCAGTGTACAATTGGCAGCACAATTACTAGGTCATTTGCTCATTTACCCAGACCGCATAAGTGGGGTCCACCCTGGGCTTTTACCTGGTGTTGGGCTACATCGGCCTGCTGTCCTGCATCTGATTTGCTCTTGCATTCCTGAGCAGGAAGCTGCCAGATACTTTCAATGAGGCCAAGCTCATCACCTTCAGCATGCTCATCTTCTTTGCTGTCTGGATCTCCTTCATCCCGGCCTTCCACACCTCCACAGGGAAGTATGCCGTCTTTGTCCTGGTCTCCATCTTGTATGACATCTGTGGTAAGGAGTGTGATCATGTTTCCACCCACCTCTCTAACTGTTGCTTCTTTGGTCTTCTTTGGATACACAGTATGTGTATAACTGAAATGAATGGGAAGATGGTAGCACCATCTATGGGCCATCTACCATTATTCACTTCCCCCTGGCAGTGACACATATCTCCTAATAGCCTTGAAAAGTGGACTGAATGCAATTAATGGTTCAGCTGAATATTCACATTTCTTTAATTTGAAAAATCATGTCAGCGGTGGTTTGTGTCACTCTCTGTGCCATGCTTTAGTTACATGATCTCAGTGTGTTCTGTGAGAATAAAAATATTTGTGGGGGTGATTAAATTAATAAAACACTTGCCCTGAGGAAAATGTATGTTGCAGGGCAGTGGTATACGTATAATACAGGGCAATGGTGTTGCCAGTGGTGTCATCATAACATAATGTGTCTCACACTAAAAGGCAAACCTAGCATGAGCAGCACCTAGCATCTCAGTCTCAAACCACAGAGCTCAGTGCAATAGAGAACAGGCCTGTTTTTAAACATAGTGAAGGTCCTCATGCTGTATAAAAGCACTGATCTAAGAGCAATCTTCAAGCCATAGCAGTCTGTGAGGACCAGCAATTCCCTTACCCAGGTCTGTAGGGTTGTAGATGTAAGAACAGAATGTCTGATTGTACATTAACAGAGGGGCCTTGGAATGGATGGCATTTCTGCATTTTATCTGTATTCACACTGTGTACTGAGGTGGCTATAACTGCTTATTTATCTTTTTGTTTAACAATTTTTTCTTCTGTCAAATGATGAACCAAAAAAAAAAAAAAACTGCAAAGATGTGGTCTAATAGAGATCCTCTTCATCTATATATGTTTTGTGTTTGTCTGTTGTACTGTATATATGTGTAAAGGTTTCAATGTGTAAGTTATAGATCTTAAAAAGACTGTGACTAAATGCCCTCGAAAGGGCATGTAGCAGTTGGCAGGGAAAGCATGACTATGCAAAACTTTGTTATTTGTGTTGAATGCATTCAGAATGAACTGTTCTCTCTCAAGGTTGCTCAAAAGGGAGCAGAGAGCATTTTCCTTACATGTTTACTTGTGCTCAGTGCTTCTGGTGCTCAGGTGACAGTGATTTAAATGCGTCTGGGACACACTGCCCCTCCCAACCCACGATCTCCTTATTCACACTCCCTTTCCTCTGAAAATGGGGCCTAATTGCTCGTAAAATACACAGCAGTCAGAAAGACATTGCACACCTGAGGCCTTTTGGCCCAACTGCCACAATCGTTCCTCTGAAATCAGGTTTATGAATTATGGCCCATGGGTCTAATTCAGGGATGGGGAAAGGAGTCTGCTGCCCCAGTCCCTGTCCCTGCATAGCTTGTTTGTGCTTGAAGATCCTCCCAGGCTCCTGTCACTGTGCTGATATTTTGATGTTGTAAACAGCGGCTATTTTCTCATGCGATGCCTTTCTAGCTGAATGCGTACAAACATGATTTTATCTCATTAACTGATTAGTAACCCTCAATGCACTGACCTGATACACACATTTTGTCATTAGACATGAAAGAGAATAATGTACTTTTAATAGAAGACAAAAGCAATGTTTAAAAAAATTCTGAAATTCAGCTTCGCTGCCTGCTTTTACACCCAGCTGCCCATCCTCACCATCCCCAACTTCACTGACCACCCTGTGCAGCGACCTGCACACTCATGACTAAACATCCATAAATTACCTCATGCACGCAGAGGCTCATGGGAAGGGCAGATTACCTCTCTCCCATGGTCCCTGTTTACTGTTCAATCCAGAATTCTACACAGTCGCTCGGGACACAGTGGCCATTACAAATATTCACTTCAGCTGCATGTCAGGGACATAGAAGCCAGGGCTCAGAGAGAGGCTGGTCAGCCCAGCTCCGCTATGTCCCCACTCGGCTTCCCACAGTGGTTAGTGCTGGTCCTGCCTCTCCAGAGCTGGGCGACGGATGGGAGCCTGCCGACACACTGCCAGCAGTGGATATACTCCAACAGCCTGGAAGACCCCAGCCTCTCTCAGGATGGAGATGTCATTTTGGGAGGACTCTTCCCCCTTTACATCCAGCCTGTCTCTCTGGACATGACATTCACCAAACCCCCGAAACTACCACAGTGCCAGAGGTCAGTTCTTGATTTCTGTATGGAATAAGAAGTGTATATTCACAGTAATTTTTTTGTTTAATTCCAAGACCATTTTTTTGTTTTCTGAATTGGTTTCGTAATATGAATGTTTCTCTTTTTAAAAATTTCATAATGAAGGATGGCTTTGTGCATTGTTCTGCATTGTTCACTGAGGACTGAGTAGATTGAATACTTAACTTAGCTCACAGATAATACCATCTACACTGTATACTGTACTCTACACTACAGATTATATATGTTTGTAAGGAATTTACTGTAATTTTCATCCTTATATCTGAATATGTTACTGAAAGATTAAAACTGTAAACGGTGATTCTAATCCAGGCGTATGGTTTTCACCTTGTCAGACTCCAGGAAGAGCCAATGAGCTGGGCTCATGCCATGATGTTTGCGGTGGAGGAGATCAACCAGAATCCCTTCCTGCTCCCGGGGGTCAAACTGGGGTACAGGATCATGGACAGCTGTGGGGAGCACCCCTGGTCCCTGCAGGGGGCTCTGGCACTGGTCAGTGGGCGGAACCACACTTGCAGCAAGGTCCTCGCCCTCATTGGAGATGCTCCTTCCACACAGTGTATCATCCTATCCAGAACTCTGGGACCACTGGGCATTCCTCTGGTCAGTCACAAGCTGTTACACCAGTGGGTTATGGTGTTAAATACTGAGGTACACTGAGATTGTGTGCTTAAAGGTGGTACCATATGATAGAAAATCAGGTACCTGTAGTTTAATTAGGATCTAATATTCCCTTTAAAATGGTAATTTATGAACATTTTACATGCATATATTGTGTGATATGCATATCTTGCATTTCACTGGATGTATGGAGCCAATAGCAGCAGGTAAGAAACTGAGAGCATCTGAGTATGATTTTTATATGGTACATATGGTACATATTATGCATTGTTACATGTGTAAAATTTCATTTAAAATGATGTATAAAAGGCTTGAAATGTAAAGAATACAGCTGATCGAGCTTTTACTGCAATGTCCAATAAAGTTAAATGCAGAAAATAGAGTGTATCATGTGAGGTAGATTGTAAAAGTATTTGAAACAATAAATGTTTCTATTTAGATACACAAAAAGCACACTCAATATTTAGTATATGGAACCACCCAGTATCTAACACATACTGGAATAGTCATGTGACTACATTTTGAAGGTATCATTTGTTTTTACACTACATATTTATTGTTAACTGTGGTTATATTTTTTTAATTTTGTGTACTTCAGGTCAGTTATAGAGCCAGCTGCGCTTGTCTCAGTAACAGGCATGAGTTTCCTAACTTCTTCCGGACGATCCCCAGTGATTTTTACCAGGCCCGGACCATGGCACAGTTAGCCAAGCGCTTTGGCTGGACCTGGGTGGGAGCCATTGTCTCCAACAATGATTATGGGCTTTTGGCAATCCAAACTTTCTCTGAGGAGGTGAAGGGAGCCGGGGTGTGCTTGGCCTTCATCGCAACGCTGTCACGGAAGCGCTTGGAGCACGATGTGGCTCGGGCGGCATCAGTGGTGGAGCGCTCCTCTGCCCGAGTGATCCTGGTGTTTGCCTGGTACACAGATGTGGAGACGCTGTTCCTGGAGCTGGTCAGGCGTAACGTAACAGGCAGGCAGTTCCTGGCCAGTGAGGCATGGAGCACCAGTGACAGGCTCCTGCAGAACACTGCCCTCTCCAGCATTGCCCGGGGAGTTCTAGGCGTGGCCATACGCAGCGCTCCCATCCCAGGGCTGGAGGAACACCTGCGCAGCCTCCATCCTTCCCAGGAGCCTGGGAGCACTCTGATGTTGGAGCTGTGGGGGCTCTTGTTTGGGTGCAGCCCAGTTTGGCAGAATTCTTCTGCCTCACAGTTGCTGCCCCCTTGTGTAGGTACAGAGACACTGCAGTCAGCGCAGAGTACCTTCACAGACACCTCCCAGCTGAGAACAAGCTATAACATCTACCTGGCTGTATATGCTGTGGCCCATGCACTCCATAGCCAGCTGTCATGCACTGGAAAGAACAGCACCTACGGGAGCCCACACTGTGCCACCACCGAGGATCTCCAACCGAGACAGGTACATTAAATTCAGTTTTGCAGAATTAGAAATTTTCAAAGAATCATAGAATTTAGAAGACGTAGTGGAGTGAGGTCACAAGGTGGCGACACTTCTACTGTCAGTGCAGTTATATGATATAAAGCATTGAATGTCTGAAACTGTTTTCTCCAGGGAGAAGACCAACTGTTTGGCATAATTAATTAAATTCCTCATACTCCATTTGCTGACAATGCTCAAGAAACCTCAAAACTCTGCCCTGAATCTCCATCAAGAATATAACCGGACATTGTTCTTTTTCTCCAGCTGATACGTCACCTTAACCGGGTGCATTTCACCACCCAACTGGGAGATGAGATCCACATTGAGGGTGGGGACATTCAAGCGGTGTACGACATTGTGAGCTGGCAGGACAGCCCTGATGGCTCACTGAAGTATGTCACCATTGGGAAAATGAAAGGGTCTGAGCTCCACTTGAATGACTCAGCCATTGTGTGGGTCGGTTCTGCCAAGACGGTAAGGGGGACTGCCAAATGTATGAACGCTGCTATTGTTATCCCTGACATACATATATTGGCTCAGTTGCTTCAGTACAATATCCTACTCTCTAGTATGGTTATAGAAGGTGTGTTAGATTGCATAAAATTGACTGGATTGTAAAATGCCTTTGGTATTTGCTTAGAAAATAAATTTTTGATTATAAATATTCTTGGAAAAAAAAATGGGCATGAGTCTCAGTGTTGCACTTTTTATGGACTTATTTATTAATTAAAGTTAAACTACACAACAGAGGGGCACCTGATTAAATTATCTGAACAGAAATTGTCTGCAAAAATCTAGTGATGCAGCACAATAACAGCGGCACATGCTCAGGCATGCTAGATTGGCCTCTTAGCCTACATCACCTCCTCAGCCAAAAAGAAAGATGCACAACAGTGTTGCCTGTATGCACATTCACTTCCACATGACTTGTTCCTCTGTGCCATTTTGGGTTTTGGGAGGTGCACAGGTCCCACTCTCTGTGTGTTCTAAAGAATGCCCCCCAGGAACACGCAAGGCAGTGAGGAAGGGTGAGCCCATCTGCTGCTTCGACTGCCTGCCCTGTGCAGACGGGACCATCAGCAACCAGACAGGTAATAATAAACCTCTTTCTATGTGTTTATTTATTTGTCTTATTTTATTTTTACGTCATTTTAGACTGAAAAATAAAATTAATTTATTTTTTATTTAGAATTAGTTAGAATTAGTTCTTCATGAATTTAACACAAATATTTTGTTGAAATATTTTTACATTATTAAAATTGCTTCAGGGCGGTACAGTGGTGCATTGTCGCCTCACAGCAGGAAGGTCCTAGGTTTGACTCCTTTGCATATTCTCCCCATGTCTGTGTGGATTTCCTCTGGCTTCCTGCCAAAGTCCAAAGACATGCAGGTTAGACTAATTAGAAAATATACATT
Source organism: Anguilla anguilla (assembly GCF_013347855.1). Taxonomy (NCBI): domain Eukaryota; kingdom Metazoa; phylum Chordata; class Actinopteri; order Anguilliformes; family Anguillidae; genus Anguilla; species Anguilla anguilla. The sequence goes on along the minus strand of NC_049212.1, from coordinate 19,608,188 downwards.
TCCCAATGGTATGAGTGTGTGATTGCAGGGTATGTGTGCCCTGCAATGGATTGGCGACATGTCAAGGGTGTATTCCTGCCTCTCACCGAGTGCATGCGGCGGTAGGCTCCAGCCCCCTGTGACCCTGACCCAGAATCAGCAAATTACATAATGGGTGGAAATATCTTTATTGTGTAGAATCAGATAAACATGCATCTTCCTAAATTTTTTAAATGACTTTTTTTACTATAATATTTTGAAGCAATATTTCAATATTAACACCCTTTAGAGTTTGTCAGGGTGTACTGAAAAAGACAAAGGGCTGCATGATAATCTGACAAGAAAAAACTGTACTGGCCAAAAAATGTCCTCTGTTTACCTGCAGCACACAGTACATGTATATGGCTTGGGGTCTGTCTTTGTTATTGAACTCCTGTGAAAGTGTTTCATTTCTGGTGGAACTGTATGATGATGAAAGAAAAATGAACATGTATTTTTGACATCTTTTCCTCAGGTTCAGTGGAATGCAAGCAATGTCCTGCAGAGTTCTGGTCAAACAATCACAGGAATGAATGTATTCCTCGTGAGGTGGAATTTCTGTCATTTGAGGACACAATGGGCATCACCCTGACAACGATAGCTTTGTCAGGTAGTGGCATAACAGTGGCAGTGGGTGTGGTCTTTCTGTACCACAGACACACCCCTCTTGTAAAGGCCAATAACTCAGAGCTGAGCTTCCTGTTGCTGCTGTCCCTCACACTCTGCTTCCTGTGTGCGCTGGTGTTCGTGGGCCGGCCCTCAGAGTGGTCCTGCCTGGCCCAGCACCTGGTCTTTGGGATCAGCTTCGTGCTCTGCCTCTCCTGCATCCTGGTCAAAACCATTGTGGTTCTGGTTGCATTTCGGTCTGCCAGACCTGGTGCCAACATGATTAAGTGGTTTGGACTGGTTCAGCAGCGGGGCAGTGTGGTCCTCTTCACTGGCATCCAGGTGTTCATCTGTATCTTATGGCTCTCCCTCAGTCCCCCTTACCCACATCGCAATACAGGATTCCAGGGGTCAAAGCTCATTCTAGAGTGTGCAGTTGGGTCAACACTGGGGTTTGCCTGCGTCCTGGGCTATATTGGCCTGCTGGCAGCCATCTGCTTCCTGCTGGCCTTTTTAGCCAGGAAGCTCCCAGACAACTTCAATGAGGCCAAGTTCATCACCTTCAGCATGCTCATCTTCTGCGCTGTCTGGATCGCCTTCGTCCCCGCCTATGTCAGCTCCCCAGGGAAATACACAGTTGCTGTGGAGATATTCGCCATCCTGGCCTCCAGTTTCGGGCTCCTGCTCTGCATTTTTGCCCCAAAGTGTTATATCATTCTACTGAGACCAGAGAACAACACCAAGAAGTTCCTAATGGGGAAAACATAAGCACTAAAATAGGAACAACCACACCACCACCACAATAAAGACCATCTGACTGTAACCAATGGAAAATCACCCTAGGAATGTCATCTAAACACCCGGTGTTCACAAGAAATGAAACTGACAATGTTCTGAGTTTCACAAATATTAGCTGGGGCTGTGTTTTGGCCCCTTAATGAACTATTTTGTGAAACTGTGAGGGCATTAACTAAGCAGCTAAAAAATTTAATTTAGCTGTCAATGTAGAGTAGAACAAAAAGTCCTAGATTCTTTTATATTTAATAAAACATGCCCCCATGCGTGACTTTGTTGTTGTCAAATCATGAAATTATCTGCATTTTCAGAATCCATATTTTTGAGTTAATTCAATTATTCCTCCTTTAGGGTCATCTCTGTAAAAATGAAATGATTAAGAAATATTGAGGCAATTAGCCTTGATTGTTTATCATGTTTTAAGAAGTACATTATGTTCTTAATAATTAATAATATACAACAATTCCCTGTTTTCAATTAAATATCTTAGAAAATAAAAGCAGAGTAGAAAAAAGCTCCTACAGTATCTTAAAAGAACATTTTTAATTGGCTATATGATTAGGTAACCATTCTATTGTTTTCCTGGATTTCTTGAGCCTTAATAAAAACCTTACTGCAACTCAGATTGTGTGATGTGCAGAAACATGCATTCAAATGCAAAATAAAGTGTGCATGAGAGTGTGCCTGTGTCTTTGTTTGTGCATGTAAAGAAGGGCATGTGTGCACAAACAGGTAGGCCTCCTATTTAGCCCCTAATACAAAAGTTCTGGGCATTTTTAGCAAAGGCTAACAGTTGTCAGTTATGACCAATGTGAATATAACAACATGAAAAATAATTGATCTGCGATACACCAGGCTGTTAGGCAGAAATTTGAAACTGTCTGTCATGAGAAGGAGGGGGTCTGGAGCCACACCTCAGTGGTGGACATCCCCCATCCCCCACCAGTGGAAATTAATGCACTAGCAGTTGAATCATATTTACAGGTAAAAGGTGACTTTCCTGGAAATACTTTCCCTTAATTTGAGGTATATATTTATGTATTTGGAGTTAAAGGAAATAAAGTTGAAAAATATAATGCAAATAACTTAGTTTTGAAAATAAATGCATGCAGTTTTATTTCACAGTGACTTTTCAGGTCTTCAGGTAAGTCACTGTGATACTCAATTACTACAAATAAACTATTGACTAGTATGTAAAAAAATATCAGAGCTTGGGAAATATGAAATAAATATTATTTATATATATATAAAGAGAGAGAGAGATTCTTAAGAGGCTAGATATTTTTTAAGCATAAACCCATGCAGTTCTTTAACCTTATAAGATGCTTCAGCCTACACTTCAGCCATCAAACAAATGAAGTAAAAGTTGTCACGTGCTGTACTGGTATACATGAAGTGTTTGGAATCACACTCTAATGTAGCAGTAAAAAAAAATGGCACCACCCGCTATATCAGATTTAGAGATCACATTCAAATAAGATCTGGATGGTGAATGAAAGTCAACCTATCACGAAAACAATTTCTACACCAAAAAATACCTAATTTTTCCAACTTCAAACAGCTAAAATGTAAAATCAACAGGTTCCATTTAAAGATTATTTATAAGGGAGAAATTCCAACTACATGAACATCTGGGAATTTTTAACAAAGTCTGTTATATACACATGACCAATGTGTATATAATAATATCAAAAATGCTCCCCGCATTCAACAACAATTCAAACCCGGCCTTCAGTATAAGACCACACACACATATCTCCCAAAAACAAAAGTTAGCAGCAGTTATTCAGTTATTTTGTGTCAAATAATGTATTTCAATACAATAAATATCTAATATTTATTGTATCATAAGTAAATGCATTTGAGTCATTTGACTTGTCAACCGGTCATTTTGACCAGTGCACGGAAAAGGAACCTTTCATTTTTTTCAAGTGCCAGACAAAATGACCAGCTGACCGGCGCCTGCCTAACACTATGCGATACACTACTGGAAAGCTTATACTGTCCTCTGCTGGATGAAAGAGTTTCAATCAAACCACAACAAACTGCACAGTTACACTGGTTCAAATTGTGAGTTGTGTTTTGTGCATGGCCGTTAGAAACCTAACCCCACTATCTATTTGAATGTTATTTCTGAAATAGATTGTTCTAAACAATACATAACCACTGAATCTTTAAAGGGAATCTTTATGTGAAAAACCAATAGTAAGATTGTATATTAATTCCACATTTAGTTGCAGATATTGATTGTAGAATGACGTGGTATAATTCCACAAAAAATCCTCTTATTTTGCAATTCAATCAGCATTTTTCACCACTATATACCTTAGGGCTATTGTTGAGTTTTTCTTGCGATGACAGAATATGAATTTTTGGTGGTAAAGAATATTTTTATGAACGCCCAGATAGACTCTGTTGTCTTGCGTGTCATGCTTGGAGGGTGTAGTTGCAGATTGACTGTGGGAAGGGGTGCTTCTTAAATGGATGACATATGCAACAATAATAGCTCTTAGAAACTTCATATTTGCCATAGTTGTCTCGACTACTAATAAAACTAGAACACCGGGTTTGTTATTTTGACTCATAGTTTGGTTGCAAGAGCACTGAATGTTTCAGTTGACCAATCTCAGGATGCAGGTCTCCTGACCACTGGGGGGCTTGAGTGAAGAAGTTAGAATGTTTTTCTCACCATATTTGTCATGCCCCCGTGTTTCGGTTGTCATATGGTTTCCCTTGTGTTCCGGTTATTTCTGTTCCGTGTGCTTTGTTCCTCACCATGTCTTTGCTTTTCCCCACAGGGTGGGCGTGATCTTTCCCCATGCACTCCCTAATCACTTCCAGCCCTCAGCAATTTTCACACTCATTCAGGTCGCATTCCTCACACCCTCCCTGATTAATTCCAATCAGCACCAGACTATAAAGCCACACTTTTTGTTTCTGTCTTTGCCAGATTGTTGAATTGTTGCCCAGCGGCACACCTTGCTATCGCGTTTAAACCCTAGCCTAGCACTAATTTCTATACCCCGTTTTCTCTGCACCTTCCTCGGTTTCCTCACCTCGCACTGTTTCCTTGGCTACAGATTGTTTGTTCATGTACCTTGTTCAGTGTTCCCCTGTCTGTCATGCCTACGTGTTGTCTGCGTTGCGTCTTGTCCGTGTTCCCCTGTTCTCCCCAGTTACCTCCCCAGCTCCAACCTCCCGATCCAGCCCGTCCTTCGCCGGCCTCCCAGTCTCCAGCCCAGCTCCGCCACCGACACCGGAGGTATTCCGTTCAGCGCCAAGCCGGATTCCGGATCTCCCCACAAAACCTCACAGCCCTGCTCCAATCCTGCCTGGGTTCCTGCCACAGCCTGTTCAGCGCCACGCCAAGCCGGATCCCGGACCTCTGCACCTACCCTCACGGTTCCTGTCCCAAGTCTGCCCTGGTTCCTACCGCCCTCTGTCTGTACTCAAACCCCTTTTTGTATTCCATCTACTGCTGTCTCTGAGTCCTGCATTTGGGTCCAGTCCGAGACCGGTTCATAACAATATTATGCTGAATAGATTTAAATCACTCTAATTAATGAATACTCAATAAAAATCAATGATCTTTATTGCTTTTATGTTGGTGCATGTCATTGGATTTACATAATTTCAGTACAAGTCATATATCAATACATATTTAAAACAGATAGGTTCATAGATTTATAACGGTAATGACATTTTAAATAAGTATTAAAAAAACATTCACTGCTTTGGAGCATCTCGTCCCATCAGGGCCTTCTTGGTGTTTTTCTCTGGATGCAGCAGGATAATGTAGCATTTTGGGGCAAATATCGCTCCCAGGAGCCCGAAGCTGGAGGCCAAGATGGCGAATATCTCCACTGCATCTGAGTACTTTCCTGGAGAGCTGACATAGGCGGGGACAAAGGAGATCCAGACAGCACAGAAGATGAGCATGCTGAAGGTAATGAACTTGGCCTCGTTGAAGTTGTCAGGCAGATTTCTTGCCAGGAAGGCCAGCAAGAAACTGCTGGCTGCCAGCAGGCCAATGTAGCCCAGCAGAGCACTGAACCCGGCTATTGACCCAACCGCACACTCATAGATGATCTTAGAGTTCTGTAAGCGGGTGTTTTTGTAGGGCACCGGTGAAGCAGCGGTCAGCCATGCCACGCAAATCACTGCCTGGATGATGGTGAAGGCCAGCACAGTGCCCCTCTGCTGCTGTACACCAAACCACTTCATCGTATTCCCGCCTGGTCGCGCAGCCTTGAAGGCCATCACCACCACGATGGTCTTGACCAGGATGCAGGAGATGCTGAGGGCAAAACTGATCCCAAATGCAGCATGCCTCAGCTGGCAGGTCCACCGTTGGGGCTGGCCAATGAACAGCAGGGAGCACAGGAAGCACAATGTGAGTGACAGCAGCAGCAGGAAGCTCAGCTCAGAATTGTTTGCCTTCACTACTGGTGTGTTCCTGTGGCGGGCAAATATGGATACGGTAACTGCGCAGATGCACGCCCCCAACACTGAGATGGTTGTCAGGGAGATCCCCAGGGGTTCCTGGAAGGAGAGAAACTCAATTTCCTTGGGTACACAGCGGTCTCGAAGTTGGTTTGACCAAAAGTCCACTGGACACCTGTAGCACTCACTGGAATCTGTGAGAGAGGAGTGGAAACTAATAACATACCTGTAACCCAAAAATGGCAGAGGGGAGGGGGGAGCAGGGGGCTATTAGTGTATGTGTATAGGGTTTGAGAGAGGCCTTAGATGAGAATTAGTTTTCAGTTGTGAGGCTCTGACATATAAAAAAAAAAAACAACATCCTGCAGGCAGCCCAGTCTATGTGATATAAACTTAGATTAGATCAGACTGTATGAGGTCCTGAAGCCCTGGTGGCTGAAAAAATCACCAGGGCATGGCATCTCTATTGTAACTGAGAATTTTCTTCTCAGAGAAATGTTTTGTTCTCTGCCCTGTGGGTGCACTGACCTGTCTGGTTGCTGATCTCCCCATCTGCACAGGGAAGGCAGTCAAAGCAGCAGACTGGCTCACTCTTCCGTATTGCTGTCCTGGTGCCTGGGGGGCAGGGCTCACTGCAGATGGAGCGTGGGGGCTGGTGGAAGTTTTCATCATAAGAATAGTGACATTCTTTTCATTTATGACACAGTTCTGTTGATCAGCACATATACTACTCTATTGGGTGGTCTTTACCCAAGACAAAACACTGTATGCGCTCTGTCTTGCACTCAGGACAACACAGTGGTAATGCAAATGTAAGTGTATCTGCAAGGTTCAGAAAGATGTAGTTATTTTTTTCCCCTCAAGCACCTACACTGTTAAAATAGCAAATGACCTTGCGTCCATGTGGGCTGTGTGGTGTTAAAATGAGGTGTCGTCATGGTAACTTTTGGCATGCTGACTGACTGACCATGTTGGTCACCAATCTACACCCTGAGCTGACCAGAGGAGGATGGGTTTCCCCCTTGAGCCTGTTTCCTTCTGAGGTTTCTTCCCGTCTGCCACAGGGGATTTTTCCTTGCCACTGTTGCTTTAAGCTTGCTCCTGTGGGGGTTTAGCCCAGGGTTGTCTGTGAAGCGTATTGTGACAATGGCTGTGAAATACGCAATATAAATAAAATTTAATTGATTGATTGATATTTTGATGCAGTGGAAACCGTTTGCGTTATGACCAACTAAAACGTGGTCTTAAGTCATGTTGCAGTTTCATTACTTTTTTAAGGGTGCGATATTAACATAGTAATATGCCTACATAGGTGGTTCGCAACACCCATATACCATCCTGTCTGTTACACACAGAGGCATGCACAAACATTAAATCATCATGTCATAATGGATGGTCAGTTGTAATATTGATCCGAATTAGACAATTATAGTAATGTGCATACATTTTCATACAATGAAAAACTCACAAATAAAAGCACCATAACCTAATAGAGAGGGGTTTGGAGTACTAAAAATGTCTTTTGGATGTTGGCATAAGTCAAGTGGAACATTATAATGCAGGCCTCAGATTGCCTGAATATTCTTTGAGGCATATTGTGTGTTGCCTAATATTGCCAAACATCATGGATGAATGAAATATTGCATTTATTTGTACATTTTAAGTCACCTTAATGCATTGCTATGTTTTTTAAATATGGTCCCGGGGATTCACTGTGCATGCGATGCTTTTTCCATCTCAACATGACACAAATTTCACCATTTTAACACTATTCTTCATTCTTCACATATTTTAAATAACCGTGACCAGATTTCCATACTTAATTAAATTTACAGTATGGCAATTAAAACCCTGCTGATTTCACCAGTTACTGCAAAAGTGAATAAAACGATTCTAAAGAGAACTAAAAGTCTAAGAAAAAAATCAGAAACGAAAACAAATTTGCATCACATTACACATTTTTTATGGACTAGCACATGAGCAGGGTTGTTTCCTCAGAGATAAATTCGTCTTTTCAAAGTCTTGTTAACTCAGTTAGGAACAAACACAGTTAGCTTTAAAGGGAATAGAAAATGACACTTATTGGTTTATCACACATTAATCCTGAGACACACCTATTAATTTATTAAACCATTAAGTCCAACTGTTTCGTCCAGCCCTTTCTAACATTGTGCTCACTTTGCGCTTGAACTATACGCTGCGAAACTAGCAAAAGTTAACCTGCCCACACCTTAAATGCACCCTTTGTGTTTTGCGTTTTCGAACATGTGCTAAGACCATTAATTACCATGTAAAAAAACTGTAAAAAAAATAAAAATAAAGATAAAAAAAATAAACCCCTTAGGGTTCAAGAGGTTAAAATAGAGCCCTGAAAGTATGCACGTGTGCTGCCTAAACAGAACTGTTGCAGTTTACACACTAAGCACCAGGGAGTCACTGAACTGGCTCAGTCCAGCTGAATGAAAGCTATGCAGAGAGAAGAGCACAGTTTTACTAAGTAAAGAGGGAGAGTTGCTCACTTCATGTGACTCAAAATTCCAGAAGATGTTTTCTTCCTCCAGCAGGAGCTTCTGTCCAGGAGGGGCGGATTCGTCAAACACCCCAACTGTCACGGCTCTGACGGTCCCGTCTGCTGTCCTCTGCCAGTTCATCACATCATAGATGGCCAGGGCATCACCATTTTTGTCAAAGGACACTTGGTCACCAAAGCTGGTGGTAAAGTTAACCCTTTGCATGTAGTGCAGCAGCTATACATGGGGCAAACAGAGGAGCATTCATAAGAGAGAGAGAAGCCATTTGTTCCTAAATATGTAAGAAGAAAGAGCTGTGAGCCAAATGCTGCCACATGCTGGAAGGGGGTTGGGGACATAATAGGAGGGAAAACAATCATTATAAAATGTGGGGTGCTGTACATCATATTAAAAATGACCTAAAGTAACATACTGTAGGTTTCAGGAATTCCTATATTACCACTATGAAGTACTGCGGTTGTAGAAAAGGATAGGGGGCTTATTTACCAGATGCCAAGTGAATGAAGTTATTCTTTAGAATACACACACTTTAGTTTGTTCTTATTAATTGAGATATTTCGCAACCTCTTCTCAAGCCCGGATCATTTATCATTCTCAGAATGTCTAAGAATGTTTCTGACCTGCCAGGGTTGCAGAGTGTGCAGCTCAGCACAGGAGTGTCCTGGGAAGGGCCCTGTCCCAGGCGTGCACAGCAGCAGATCATGCAGGGCATGTGCCAGGGCGTACACCGCTTTGTAGACATTGTAAGACTGCCGGAGCGCAGACACGTCACTGTACGCTGACTCTGTGCCCTCCAGACTCTCCTGACCCGTGCACACCCTGCCGGGAGAGTCTGCTTTGAACCTACAACTGAACATCTCCTCCCAAAACATGTTCACCATGTTGTTTCCAGGGTCAAAGTCAGGGCGAAGACTGAGCAGGAAGTCCTGGAGCCCCGGGATATCTCCCCTACGAATGGCGATGCCCAGGGCCCCGCCCAGGAAGGGCAACATCTCAGGTATGAGTAAGATGGTCGAGGTGGCCCAGGCCTCACTGGCAATCCACTGTCGCCCCGTCAGGTTCTGCATGCTGATTTCCTCAGCGAGAGAAAGCAGGTTTGCCTCCGTGGAAAACACTGCCACCACCTTCGCTGTGGAACGGCGAATGATGCCCACAATCCGTTGCACCTCAGCTTGGTCGTTGTTGCTGGGCAACATTTCGGAGAAGGCCACACAGCCAAAGCGGCTGACCTCCTGGTGGAAGGATTGGGCTGCATGCACCCCATAATCATCATCGCTAAAGAGGAGTCCCACCCACTTCCAGCCGTACCTCTGCAGGATCTGCACCATGGCTCTGACCTGGAAGGCATCACTGGGGATGGTTCTGAAGAAGGAGGGATACTGCTGTCTGTCACTCAGGCAGGAACATGTGGCAAAGTAACTCACCTGGGGGACAAAAAAAGACATGGAGGCACTAACAGGGGCGGCAGGTGGCTTAGAGGTAAAAGAGGCCAAATGAAATTATGAAGGGTGGTGGTTCCATCACTGGCATAGGCCGGAAGGTGTATTCCAGTTGTGGACTAGCACCCGGAGAGAGGGGGGTCGTACAACTTTGGTGACGACCAACACCGCCAAAGTGCCCTCGTGAAAAACAGGGAGCTACTAACAGGGGCGGCACGTGGCTTCGAGGCCAACTGAAATCCGGAAGGGTTGTAGTTCGATCACTGGCATGGCCAGGATGGTTGTGGACTAGCAACTGGAAGGTCACTGGTGGTACAGCTTTGGTGCCCTCCAACACAGCAAAAGTGCCTTTGAGCAAGGCACTGAACCCCATTACTGCTCCACTGATCAACAGAACTTGAAGACAAGCATTATGGTGGCTGCTTTGCTGAAACATACATTTAAAAAAGGCACTGGTGTTGTTCTAAATAAAATAAGAATGAAAAGTGCATACATAAATAAACAGGGATGTGATCTCAAGCCACAGAAATACAGCAGGTCTTGTTATCTGACCCTTGATGGCATGATGAAATAGGCTTTAAAACAAAAGCAACTTTTGCTCTGTTGATCTGAGTTCTGTAATTTATTTCTAGGGGAGAATCCCATTCAATTCAAGCTGATGTAGTTTTACAAATTCACGTATTTATCTTACCGATATTACAGTGTCTAGACAGGCATACTCCAGTTCATTTTTGAATTCCTAAATGCATGAATGAAATGAATTCCTGAATTGACAAAGTGCCATCATGGTGATTCAGGGAGCTAAAAGCGCAGGTAGGCTGTGGACCAGGATTGTTCCTCTGTCATACAGTACCATGGGAACACGAAACAGGCCCAGCACACTGGAGATGGCGATGGAGTGGGTGGAGCTTGCATCACCCACCATGCCCAGAACCGGGGGTGGACCTGTGCATCCCAAGTCAGAGAAGGACTCCTCTGTACCGCTGACCAGCGCTGTGGCTGCACGGAATGCAACACCAAGCGTCACGCAGTTGTCATAGAGATGGAATCCCAGCGTGGTGTTGGGCAGCAGGTCTGGGTTTTTGTTGATTTCTTCAATCGCAAAGACCATGGTCTGCACTGCCTGGACCCCTGGAAAATCAAGCCTGTCAGAGGAGAGATGATGAAATTAATCATGAAATTATGCGTAATTATCTAAAACGTAATTATTTCAATCTGGGATTAAAATGTGAAATTACAAACGTAGTGTGCATGCACATGTTTCAGAAAGAAACCAATATGTATTGCATGCATAATTATGAAATATGTGATCACATAAAACAGTATTTTATGGGAAAATACCTGTGCATGATATTCTGTGACTCAAAATGCCTTACTGTTGATATTCAGCTACAGTTTGTCTGTCAATGTGTATTAGTGTAAAGGTGTTTGTGTATTTGTGTATGCATGTATATATATATATATATATATATATATATATATATATATATATATATATATATATATAGTACCGGGTGGTCCTTTGCTGCTGTAGCCCATCTGCTTCAAGGTTCGACATGTTATGCGTTTACAGATGCTCTTCTGCATACCTCGGTTGTAACGAGTGGTTATTTGAGTTACTGATGCCTTTCTATCAGCTCAAACCAGTCTGGCCATTCTCCTCTGACCTCTGCCATCAACAAGGCATTTTCGCCCAGAGAACTGCTGCTCACTGGTTATTTTCTCTTGTTCGGACCATTCTCTGTAAACCCTAAAGATGGTTGTGCGTGAAAATCCCAGTAGATCAGCAGTTTCTGAAATACTAAAACTAGTCTGTCTGGCACCAACAACCATGCAACGTTCAAAGTCACTTAAATCACCTTTCTTCCCCATTCTGATGCTTGGTTTGAACTTCAGCAGATCGTCTCGACCATGTCTACATGCCTAAATGCATTGAGTTGCTGCCACAGGGTTGGCTGATTAGATATGTGCGTTAACGGGTGCAGTTTGCAGTTGAACCGGTGTACCTAATAAAGTGGCCGGTGAGTGTATATATATATATATATATATATATATATATATATATATATATATATATATATATGTGTGTGTGTGTGTGTGTGTGTGTTTGCACCCATGTATGACTGCTTGTCTCGTAGTTGAAGCAGAGCAACTCACCTCTCACACCTTGGTTGGTCTGGCTTGGACGTGAAAGACAGCTCAGGGAACACTGTCAGGAAGTGCACCTCAAACAGCCCCCCAAGAACCACGTCCCCCTTGTGGTACATCCCGTTCAGATGGAAACGCTCCCGGAGTCGACAGACTGTCTGAGGAGAAGCAGAGGCCCAGGCCAGGGCCAGGTTCAGACACAAAGAGAGCATGGGCCTCATCCCTGCCACAGACATCCCCGAATTCACTGCTTGGCATCCACGTCACACACTTTTATAGAGTGCACAGCCCTGGCCCCTCTAGAGACCGGTTCCTTCAGTCACGTTGTGCCTGTCTTTCACCCTTCTGAAGAATACTGCTGGGCACCACTGGAGTGGCTCTCCACTGGCTTGCTCTGGTAGAACTGCATTAATCTTTAATTGATCTGTGTTTTTTTATCTTGTGTGTTTTTAAAAGGGAGCTGCTCTTATGGAGAGGCTATTTTCTCTTATTTCACTTTTAACACTTTGTTATTTTTCATGGGTCAACTACTACCAAAACTATGCATATTAAAGTGCCAGACTGTGCCAGTAGCTGTATAGAGCTTCCTGCTGATGTCATGTATAATGATAGTCCCACCGGGTTTCAGCAGCACTGCTGACAGTGGAACAGTGGCGTCCTCACCTCCTGTTGGTGCTGTAGAGAGAGGATAGGGCTTCAACTGCAGGTCCATCCCCGAGATGTAATTTACAATACACTGAGCGGCCTGTAGATGGCAGTCACATGCAGCAGGTGACAGTCCCTGCTCTCTCTCTCTTTCTCCATTCCCTCTCTCTCTCTATAACTCTCTTTTGCGTTTCTTTCTTACTCTTTCTATATATCTATAATATTGACTATAATCTTTTTATACATCAAATGAACTGTTTTTTTTGTTTATATTAATGTTTGACTTTTTAAAAAGGAATTCTTCTGAGAAATTTGTATTCAATATCTTGAATATTGAATATAATCTTTTTATATATCAAATGAACTGTTTTTTGGTTTATATTAATGTTTGACTTTTTAAAAAAGGAATTTTTCTGAGAAATTTGACGAATATTTATTGTCTATATTTTGATGTTTAGACCAATGTTTTATAAGTCCACCGTGGAGAATCTATATTGTCTGTGACTGATCAGAGGTTATCTGCTACCATCTGCTGGTTATGGCGTGGCTAACCAGCCAATCGCAGTGCCCCCTGTGACTTAATTGCAAGGTCCTTTTGCCATTTTTCTCTGTATGTGTGTCCCATGGGCGTTACTTTCAGTCACATGATAAATTCACGAAGAGGGTGTGTGTGATTTATAGGATGGGTGCAATGTAGTTTGTAAGGTATTGCAGTCAGTGTGATTTTTGCCAGTCTGAAGCCTCTGGGATGTCATTCGTCAGCACTATGGCGATAGGTCTTCAGTTTCCACTTGTCTTTTTGATTGTATCTGTTGCAGACTTGGAAACACAGCCAGTGTGCAAGCACAGAATATTACATGGATGTATTAATTCTACGTTATAAGGCGGCGAGCATTGGTGGCTCAGTGGTAGAGCTCTTGCCTGCCACGCTGGAAGCCTGGGTTTGTTTCCCGGCCAATGCTCCAACCCAGCCACTGGGGATGTGCAAGCCAATGCATTCCCAAGCCCGGATAAATTGGAGGGTTGCGTCAGGAAGGTCATCCAGTGTAAAGCATATGCCAAAACAAATATGCGGATCGGCTGATCCGCTGTGGCAACCCCTAACGGGAACAATCGAGAGAGAGACTTTTATAAGAAGTTGAAAAGACGTCCACAATTATCACATTTTGAACTAATTTTTAACCTTGTACAGAGGTCATGTGGACGTCAACACGGGCGTTCAGAAGACGTCATAAAAACTTACGTCCCCTGAGGAGCCGGAATGACTTTTCAATGTGCAACAAAGGACATTTTGGACGTATCTTTGCTGGTAGTCTCTGGAACCCTTGAGTCCAGCATCTCAAGCTGCCATCGGTCCAGAACGTATTTTGAGGAGGCAACACTGTAGGAGTAAATTACCTATTTGCTAGCTATCGATGTGAATGTGGTTTCCATGGTTTAACACATTATTTCCAGCATCAAATTAGCAAAGCTGTCTGTATCCGACTGTGAAGCCTAACGCCATGTCGATTATGTGAGGGTGTGATACTGTGTTTGCACTTTGGTATGAATAATTAGCAGCTGGCTAAGGCTGATGCAGTTGCCTGTTCTCTGAGGTAACTTTTGCTACATCAATATCAATGCAACTAAGTGGGTTACAATGTTCTGTCAATATAAAACAATTAACGCTAGCTACACACTTTCTGTGTACTGTACTACTAGGCTACATCATTTCTTGCATTCATTTGTAAAAACTATATCCCCACTGTGATATGTATCATTATGTCTATTATAAAAATATTGTTCAAAGTTGTTAAATGTTAATCAAGTTCAAGTGCTGTTGTAAAATGAATGTTGACACAAGATGTTCATGCAGTTGGAATATCTCCCTTATAGATCATCTCTAAATGGAACCTTTTGATCTAACATTTTAGAAATTTAAAGTTGGAAAACGAGGTCTTCTTTGGTGAAGAAATGGTTTTCTTGCTAGGCTGACTTTCATTCACCATCCCGATTTTAGTTGAATGTATGTATGGATATAAACGGATCTGGACCCCGACGGGGGCCTCAGTGGTCCCCAAATCCGAGGACTTCTCATGACAGTCAGTTTCACACAAGTTTAGTTGCAGTAAGGTTTTTACTAAGGCTCAAGAAATCCAGGAAAACAATCACATGGTTACCTAAACCATATTACCTATCAAAACAGTTCAGTTCTTTTAAGATACTGTTGGAGCTTTTTTTCTACCCTCCTATTATTGTCCAAGATATTTAATTTAAAAAAAACAGGGAATTATTGTAAATAACAATGTAAATTAAGGCTAATTGCCTCAATCTTTATTAATCATTTCATTTTTACAGAGATGACCCTAAGGAAGAAATTATTTAAACTTTAAAATGTGAATCATTAAAATGCAGATAATGTTATGATTTGACAACAACAAAGGCACGCATGGGGGCATTCTCCATTAACAATAAAATAATCTATGACTTATTGCTCTACCATATGTTAATGGCTAGATTTAGTTTTTTTTAGCTGCTTAGTTGAATACTTTCACAGTTTTACATACTAGTCCATTAAGGGGAACAAAACTCAACCCCAGCCAAGCTGTAACTGGGCCATTAGCGCATAGCTAACTATAGCAACAAACACTCCATTGATATCTGATCCCAGAACTGCTGGCTCTGCTGCCACCCCCACCACTCCCACCACAGAAAAGAGTGCCACCCCCCAAAAAAGTACACATTTTAGAATAATAAATACAAGTAAAGGTGCACAAATTTGGTGAAAGCGCGTAAAGACAGAGATTGCCAATACATCATAGATATGCCTTAGCATTAGGCTATTTTATTATATTTTCAAGTTAAAAATCCTGCATAGTATTCCATTAATAAAATAAACAGTATATGAGCATGATTTGTATGGAGAGTTTATAACAAACAATTTAAATCTTATACAGATTTGATGCTACAGTTATTTTTTACATACTGACCACTGACCACATTGTTGATATTTGAATTTTCCCGCTGAAAGCTTAAACACTAACAGGGAATAAATATGGGCAATAAAATGCAACTCTTGCAAATGGAACGATTGTGAGTTGACAGGTTCTTGAAATACTGATTAACCCCTTTGTGCACATGTCAAATCTGGCCAATCCTTGCCCATTTAGGGGATACCCTATTTAAAGCTTTATAACTCAAGTTGTGAGCATCACAGACACTTATAAAATGGCTTAAATGAAGCAGGACATTCGTGCCATTTTCAATACTAACTTAGATCAGTTTATATTCATAATTTCGGCAGCAATAAAATTCCAGAAATGCAATTTTCTAGTTTGCAATGAAATACTGAGAATTCCATATATAAAACAGGTTAAACTATACATGTCCTGGATAAAAAACTCCTTGAAGGATGAATATGTAGAACTACTAAAGATCTATGAAGCAAAAAGTAAACAGTGTACCCAGTGTCCCCAAATCTATCCAAAATGTCTAAATTATGCATTGCTGCAAATCACAACATAATCATGCATTTCACTACAAATCAACTGTTTTCACAAATGTTTTCAGTCAGTACAGTGGCCTAAAATATCTAGGGGTCTAGAAACATATGCAAAATCTCTCCAAAAATGAATAAAATGCTTTTTGTTCATTATAAGGCATATAAATGTTCCCCTTACGAAGGTTTAAGATTAAATATTGATATCAGATTAAAAAAACAAAAAAAAAACAATGCAAAAACATTATCGCACAATGTGGTACAGTATCTAAATGTGTAATCATTAACTCTCACACTGTATGTTTTTCTGTACTCTACTGTATGTAATGTTTTCTTGTATGGGGATGGGACGACATTAAAATAACATTCAACCATCCACCATGTTTTGGCAATGTTCCAGTTCAGGTCAAATCTGGTGTATTAAGAATGTTCCCTCTTGTGTAATTAATGCATTTTGTTGTACAGAATTTCCCGTGTTGCATAACAAGGGGGACTGCGCTCCCCACGTTCAACGGAAATTCATACCCTGCCTACATTATAACACCACAAACGCATATCTCCCAAAAAGTTAACAGCTGTTAAATTATTTCATGTCAGATAACAGATTTCATTATAATAAATTGCTCGTATTTAGTGTATCACAAGTAAATCCACTTGACTCACGGAAAAAGGAACATTTTTTAAAATAAAGTCATTTTTTCAAAGGGCCGGCCAAAATGACCAGCTGTATACTTCAGGGCTGTTGTTGAGTTTATCTTGCTATGACAGAATATGAATTTTTGGTGGTAAAGACTATATTTATTTACTCCCAGATAGACTCTATTATCTAGCGTGTCATGCTTGGAGAGTGTAACTTCAGATGAGACTGTGGGAAGGGGGTGTTTTTTAAATGGATGACTTATGCAACAATGGTGGCACTGGTTGCAGGTGCACTGAATGTTAGAGTTGACCAATCTCAGGATCCTGGCCACTATATTACGCTGATTACATTTCAATCACTGGAATTAAGGAATACTCAATAAAAAATCAATCTTTATTGCTTTTTTGTTGATGCATGTAATTGGATTTACATCATTTAAGTTCAGGTCATATTTCAATATATATTTAAAACCGATAAGTTCATTGATTTATAACGGTAATTAAATTTTTAAAAAGTATGAAAAAAACATTCACTGCTTTGGGGCATCTCGTCCCATCAGGGCCTTCTTTGTGTTTTTCTCTGGATGCAGCAGGATAATGTAGCATTTTGGGGCAAATATTGCTCCCAGGAGCCCGAAGCTGGAGGCCAGGATGGCAAATATCTCCACTGCATCTGAGTACTTTCCTGGAGAACTGACATAGGCGGGGACAAAGGCGATCCAGACGGCACAGAAGATGAGCATGCTGAAGGTGATGAACTTGGCTTCATTGAAGTTGTCAGGCAGATTTCTTGCCAGGAAGGCCAGCAGCAAGCTGATGGCCGCCAGCAGGCCAATGTAGCCCAGCAGAGCACTGAACCCGGCTATTGACCCAACCGCACACTCATAGATGATCTTAGAGTTCTGTAAGCGGGTGTTTTTGTAGGGCACCGGTGAAGCAGCGGTCAGCCATGCTACACAAATCACTGCCTGGATGATGGTGAAGGCCAGCACAGTGCCCCTCTGCTGCTGTACACCAAACCACTTCATCGTGTTCCCGCCTGGTCGCGCGGCCTTGAAGGCCATCACCACCACGATGGTCTTGACCAGGATGCAGGAGATGCTGAGGGCAAAACTGATCCCGAATGCAGCATGCCTCAGCTGGCAGGTCCACCGTTGAGGCTGGCCAATGAACAGCAGGGAGCACAGGAAGCACAGTGTGAGTGACAGTAACAGCAGGAAGCTCAGCTCAGAATTGTTGGCCTTCACCACCGGTGTGTTACTGTGACGAGCAAACACGGACAGGGTAACTCCGCAGATACACGCCCCCAACACTGAGATAGTTGTCAGGGAGATCCCCAGGGGTTCCTGGAAGGAGAGGAACTCGATTTCCTTGGGTACACATCGATCTCGAAGTTGGTTTGACCAAAAGTCCACTGGACACCTGTAGCACTCGCTGGAATCTGTGAGAGAAGAGTGGAAACTAATAACATACCTGTAACCAAAAAAAGCAGAGGGGAGGGGGGGAGCAGGGGGTATTGATGCTTGTGTCTAGGGTTTGTGAGAAGCCTCAGATGAGAATTAGTTTTCAATTGTGAGGCTCTGACATATAAAAGAAACAACATCCTGCAGGCAGCCCAGTCTATGAGATATAAACTTAGATTAGATCAGACTGTATGAGTTCCTGAAGCCCTGGTGGCTGAAAAAATCACCAGGACATGGCATCTTTATTGTAACTGAGAATTTTCTTCTCAGAGAAATGTTTTGTTCTCTGCCTTGTGGGTGCACTGACCTGTCTGGTTGCTGATCTCCCCATCTGCACAGGGAAGGCAGTCAAAGCAGCAGACTGGCTCGCCCTTCCTTATTGCCCTCCTGGTGCCTGGGGGGCAGGGCTCACTACAGATGGAGTGCGGGTGCTGGTGGAAGTTCTCATCATAAGAATAGTGACATTCTCTATATTTATGACACAGTTCTGTTGATCAGCACATGCACTACTATTGGGTAGTCTTTACACAGGACAAAATTCTGTATGTGACTGAGGGCTCTATCTTGCACTCAGGACAACACAGTGGTCACCCAAATGTAAGTGTATCTGCAAGGTTCAGAAAGACGTGGTTATTATTTTCCCCTCAAGCACCTACACTGTTAAAATAGCAAATGACCTTGCGTCCATGTGGGCTGCGTGGTGTTACAATGAGATGTGGTCATGGTAATTGTTGGCTTGCTATTTTGATGCAGCTGAAACCATTTGCGTTATGACAAACGAAAACCTGGTCTTAAGTCATCTTGCAGTTTCATTTCTATTTTAAGGGCACAATATTAGCTTAGTTATGTGTCTACATAGGTGGTTTGCAACACCAATACACCCTCCTGTCTGTTACACACAGTGGCATGCACAAACATGCATAGCATATCAAGATTATGTTGTGAAAGATTATTATTACATGTACATATAAGAATACACAATGAAAATAAAACATGTTGTAATGGATGGTCAGTCGTAATATTAATACGAATTAGACCATCAAAGTCAGACCTAGGACAAATACATATTTAAAGTACATAATTAATTTTAGGAATTAATGTTTGGAAATTATTTGAAATTTAGCATTTACAAATACTAAGTATTTAAATACATTGAAGGAGCATTTGCATGTATTTGCAATTACCTTCAAATATGTCTTTAAAAAAAAAAAAACAAACATTTAAAATACTGAATTTTCAAATACAAAGTGTTTGATTTAATGAAATTATTTGAAAGTACTTTCACAACATAAGTGCAACATGTACAAATGTACCAAGGTGTTGAAAGACTTGAAAAGTACTGGATATGCAAGAACCTATCAGCTCTGAAAGTTAAGCATTTTTTTAAATTAGAGGACAGTATTTTGATGAGAATGCATCAAGTGACTGCTGACGACCCCAGTTCAGTACCACAGTTGTACCGATTTCCATTGTTAATTGGTAGTGAATATGCATAGCTGAATTCTATTTTATCAGTGTCTAACCTTACAAAATGTAAAAGATGGAACTATACATATGGCTGTTGAACACTCTGACAACAAAAAAAAAAGGAAATACAGTAAACAGCCACTAACTTTTATTGCATGGGTACAAATTAACTGGTAAGTCTGAGTTCGCCTCAGGCAATGACATGTATAGGCTACTGTCTGTTAGAGGAAGTGCATGGGTTGTTTAAAATTGCCAGCGTAAGCTACCCTTGCCCATAATCCAAATTCAACCCCTAGCCCCTAGTTGTTCCCCTGGAGTTCCTTAAGTATTATAACTTGCTGACATCGCATTGAGGGACACTCACAAAGATTGCACTAAGAACTCTGGGATACCCCCTTCAGTATGAAGCCTACATTGTTGCTGGCTCAGTCATTTCTGTTGTCTATCACAGAAATATTTCAAAATATTTAAAAATTGTATTTGTATTCATAATGTATTTTTTAAAAGGCTCTAAATGCTGTTCGAAAAAGTATTTGGTTTCCCAGGAAAGTATTTCTTTAAGGGAATCCATTTTATTAATACTATTTGGAAAAGTATTTGGTTTTCCATGAAAATAATTAAAATAAATCAAATACAAATTATTTAATGTGTAAATGTATTTGAAAATACTTCAAATATGTATTTAACTACATTTTCAAATAGAAATACAACGATGTATTTGTCTTTTCAAAGTCTTGCTGACTCAGTTAGGAACAAAGACAGTTAGCTTTAAAGGGAATGGAAAATGACACTGATTGGTTTATCACACGTTAAGCCTGAGACACACCTATTAATTTATTAAACCATTAAGTCCAGCTGTTTTGTCCAGCCCTTTTGGACATTGTGCTTACTTTGCACTTGAACTATCCGCTGTGAAACTAGCAAAAGTTAGCCTGCCCACACCCTAAATGCACTTTGTGCTTTGCGTTTTAGACCCTGCGCTAAGGACCATTAAAATAGAGCCTTGAAAGTATGCATGTGTGCTGCCTAAACAGAACTGTTGCAGTTTACGCACTAAGCACCAGGGAGTCACTGAACTGGCTCAGTCCAGCTGAATGAAAGCTATGCAGAGAGAAGAGCACCGTTTTACAGTAAAGAGTAAAGAGGGAGAGTTGCTCACTTCATGTGACTCAAAATTCCAGAAGATCTTTCCTTCCTCCATCTGAAGCTTCTGTCCAGGAGGGGCGGATTCGTCAAACACCCCAACTGTCACGGCTCTGACGGTCCCGTCTGCTGTCCTCTGCCAGTTCATCACATCATAGATGGCCAGGGCATCACCATTTTCATCAAAGGACACTTGGTCACCAAAGCTGGTGGTAAATTTAACACTTTGCATGTAGTGCAGCAGCTATACATGGGGCAAATAGAGGAGCATTCATAAGAGAGAGAGAAGCCATTTGTTCCTAAATATGTAAGAAGAAAGAGCTGTGAGCCAAATGCTGCCACATGCTGAAAGGGGGTTGGGGACATAATAGGAGGGAAAACAATCATTATAAAATGTGCGGTGCTGTACATCATATTAAAAATGACCTAAAGTAACATACTGTAGGTTTCAGGAATTCCTATATTACCACTATGAAATACTGCTGTTGTAGAAAAGGAAAGGGGGCTTATTTATCACTTGCCATGTGAATGAAGTTATTGTTTCGAATTAAAAAAAAAAAACGGTCACACTTAAGTTTGTTCTTATTTATTGAGATATTTCGCTCTATGCAACCTCTTCTCAAGCCCGCATCATTTATCATTCTCAGAATGTCTAAGAATGTTTCTGACCTGCCAGGGTTGCAGAGTGTGCAGCTCAGCACAGGAGTGTCCTGGGAAGGGCCCTGTCCCAGGTGTGCACTGCAGCAGATCATGCAGGGCATGTGCCAGGGCGTACACTGCTTTGTAAGCATTGTAAGAGTGCCTGAGTGCTGACACGTCACTGTACGCTGACTCTGTGCCCTCCAGACTCTCCTGTCCCGTGCACACCCTGCCGGGGGAGTCTGCTTTGAAGCTACAGCTGAACATCTCCTCCCAAAACATGTTCACCATGTTGTTGCCAGGCTCAAAGTCAGGACGGAGACTAAGCAGGAAGTCCTGGAGCCCCGGGATATCTCCCCTACGAATGGCGATGCCCAGGGCCCCGCCCAGGAAGGGAAGCTTCTCAGGTGTGAGTATTATAGTCGAGGTGGCCCAGGCCTCACTGGCAATCCACTGTCGCCCCGTCAGGTTCTGCATGCTGATTTCCTCAGCGAGGGAAAGCAGGTTTGCCTCCGTGGAAAACACTGCCACCACCTTCACTGTGGAGCGGCGAATGATGCCCACAATCCGTTGCACCTCAGCTTGGTCGTTGTCGCTGGGCAGCATTTCGGAGAAGGCCACACAGCCAAAGCGGCTGACCTCCTGGTGGAAGGCCTGGGCCGCGTGAACCCCATAATCGCTATTGCTGAAGAGGAATCCCACCCACTTCCAGCCGTACCGCTCTAGGATCTGCACCATGGCTCTGACCTGGAAGGCATCACTGGGGATGGTTCTGAAGAAGGAGGGATACTTCAGTCTGTCACTCAGGCAGGAACATGTGGCACAGTAGCTCACCTGGGGAAAGAAGAATGACATGAAGCCACTAACAGGGGCAGCACGTGGCTTAGAGGCCAACTGAAATCCAGAAGGGTTTTGATTCGTTCACTGGCATGGCCAGGAGGGTTGTGGACTAGCAACTGGAGAGTAGCTGGTGGAACAGCTTTGGTACCATCCAACACTGCCAAAGTGCCTTTGAGGAAGGCACTGAACTCCATAACTGCTCCACTGTACTGTGGCTGACCCTGCTCTCCTCAAACACCTGCATTTTACAGCCTACACCTTTACCATAGTAAGCTTTTATATAAAGCAGAGCCAAGCTGTAAAGAATGTATCCCTCACACAGTGACCAGAGACATGAAGGTCACAGGCAGGTCAGTGCTCCAGGGCAGGCAGGTTTGCTTTTAACCACACACTTTAAAGTAAAAATTATGACTGCCTTCATTAGTCCTCAACTACCTTAATAAAACAAATGTTGTACTTTTGTTCATTTGTAAATGTAAATTTGTTCATTTATTTTTAAATTTATAATGTTATTGTCTCTTGGATAATCTTTTTTCCACAGAGATAAAACAGATTAAATTTACACATAATGGTAAAATAAACTAAAGCATCATAACTTGAAAACATGCACATTTTTCAGAGTCAAGCATTATGGTGGCAGCTCTGCTGAAACATACATTTTAAAAAGGCACTGGTGTTGCTCTAAATAACATAAGGATGAAAAGTTCATCAATAAATAAACAGGGATGTGATCTCAAGCCACAGAAATACAGCAGGTCTTGTTATCTGACCCTTGATGGCATAATGAAATAGGCTTTAAAACAAAATTTATTTCTAGGGGTGAATCCCATTCATTTCTGATGTAGTTTTACAAACTCACGTATTTATCTTATGAATATTACAGTGTCTGGACAGGCTTACTCCAGTTCATTTTTGAATTCCTAAATTTAACGACGAAGTGCCATCATGGTTAGTTTCAATATCCCCCTCCTCTGCGATTCAGGGAGCTAAAAACTCATGTAGGCTGTGGACCAGGATTGGTCCTCTGTCATACAGTACCATGGGAACACGAAACAGGCCCAGCACACTGGAGATGGCGATGGAGTTGGTGGAGCTTGAATCACCCACCATGCCAAGAACGGGGGGAGAACCTGTGCATCCCAAGTCAGAGAAGGACTCCTCTGTACCGCTGACCAGCGCTGTGGCTGCACGGAATGCAACACCAAGTGTCACGCAGTTGTCATAGAGATGGAATCCCAGGGTGGTGTTGGGCAGCAGGTCTGGGTTTTTGTTGATTTCTTCAATTGCAAAGACCATGGTCTGCACTGCCTGGAATGCTGCATAATCAAGCCTGACAGAGGAGAAATGAAAACTGGGCAATGAAATAATTTAATGTCAAGTCTATTACTTTATTTTCATGTTTGTTTAATCCCAAAATTATGACATATATTATCTAAGACCTAATTATTTCATTCATTGATTAAAATGTGAAATTACAAGTGTGTGCATGCACATGTTTCACATAGAAGCAGAAATGAATATGTATTTAATGTATAAGTATCTGTTATCACATAAAACAGTATTTCATGTGAAAACACCAGTGCATGATATTCAGTAACTTTTGTTCAAAAATGCCTTGCTGTGTATTATATGTCTGTTTGTCTTTCAATGTGTATTGGTGTAAAGGTGTTTGTGTATTTGTGTCTATA
Source organism: Anguilla anguilla (assembly GCF_013347855.1). Lineage (NCBI taxonomy): Eukaryota > Metazoa > Chordata > Actinopteri > Anguilliformes > Anguillidae > Anguilla > Anguilla anguilla. The sequence goes on along the minus strand of NC_049212.1, from coordinate 19,584,206 downwards.
TATATATATATATATATGTGTGTGTGTGTGTGTGCACCCATGTCTGACTGGTTGTCTCTTGAAGTTTGGAAGTAGAGCAACTCACCTCTCACACCATGGCTGTTCTGGCTTGGATGTGAAAGACAGCTCAGGAAACACTGTCTGGAAGTGCATCTCAAACAGCCCCCCAAGAACCACGTCACCCTTGCGGTACATCCCATTCAGACGGAAACGCTCCCGCAGTCGGCAGACTGTTTGAGGAGAAGCAGAGGCCCAGGCCAGGGCCAGGTTCAGACACAAAGAGAGCACGGGCCTCATCCCTGCCACAGACATCCCCGATTTCACTGCTTGGCATCCACGTCACACAGTTTTATAGAGTGCACAGCCCTGGCCCCTCTAGAGACCGGTTCCTTCAGTCACGTTATGCCCGTCTTTAACCCTTCTGAAGAATATTGATGGGCACCAATGGAGTGGTTCTCCACTGGCTTGCTCTGGTAAAACTGCATTAATCTTTAATTGATCTGTCTTTTAAGTAGTTGTCTTATCTGTTTGGAAAGGGATATGCTCTTATGGAGAGGCTATTTTCACTTATTTCACTTTGTTATTTTTCATGGGTCAACAATTACCAAAACTATCTATATTAAAGTGCTAGACTGTGCCAGTAGCTGTATAGAGTTTCCTGCTGATGTCATGTACAATGATAGTCCCACTGGGTTTCAGCAACACTGCTGACGGTGGAACAGTGTTCACCTCCTGTTGGTGCTGTAGAGAGGATAGGGCTTCAACTGCAGGTGAATTCCTGAGATGTCATTTACAATACATTGAGCAGCCTGTAGATGGCAGTCACATGCAGCAGGTGACAGTCCCTGCTCTCTCTCTCCATTTCTCCCTTTCTCTCTAACTCTTTTTTGCATATCTTTCTCACTCTTTCTGTGTATATTGGATACAGCATATAATTTTCTTTTCAGTTATCAAATGAAATGTGTTTTCTTATCGTTTGTTTATATTAATGTTTGACTTTTTAAAAATTTGATAAATATTTAATTTTCATATTTTGATGTTTGGACCAATGTTTTATAAGTCCACTGTGGAGAATCTACATTCTCCGTGGCTGATCAGAGAGGCTATCTGCTACCATCTGGTGGTTATGGCATGGCTAATCAGCCAATCACAGTGCCCTATGACTTAACTGCAAGGTCCTTTTGCCATCTCTGTGTGTATGTGTGTCTCATGGGCGTTTACTGTCAGTCACATGATAAATTAACAAAGAGGGTGTGTGATGTGATTTATAGGATGGGTGCAATGTGGTTTGTAAGGTGCTGCAGTCAGTGCGATTTGCACCAGTCTGAAGCCTCTAGGATGTCATCCGTCAGCACTGTGGTGATAGGTCTTCAGTTTCCACTTGTCCTTTTGGTTGTATCTGTTGAAGGCTTGGGAACACAGCCAGCGTGCCAGCGACTGGGTGACTTTGACCTCCCCGTGCTGGAGGTGAGTGGGGACATTCTTATTGGAGGACTGTTCCCTCTGCACTTCACTGCTCCAGAACCCAACCTCTCATATGTGTCCAAACCGCGTCATGGCCAGTGCCACGGGTGAGTGTGATCACGTTTTCCTTCCTTTATTTAAAATAAGAGACTTTCCGCTGAAGACCAGATCATTTTTCTTCAGAGACTTTTTTTGAGCTCCACTGAGTTATGGGCTTATAGCAGAAACAGTGTGCTGAGGGAGCCTATGACAGTCACATCTGCCCTTGCGTTGCTGGAACTGGTGCAGTTTGTCCATCGGTGTGGTGTGGGAGTTCTTCACAATACTACATCACTACAAACAAAGAGAACCCAGGGAGCACATCTTTCCACTGATTCTGCACGTATCTCCAAGTCATCAAGTGTAGATAGATTGCACCCCTGTCTACCGACACATCCCCTCAAACTCAACCTTTGGCTTTTTATTCATCTCTGTTCAGTGCTGTTGTTGTTGTTGTCCCCTTCTCTCTCCCAGGTTTGACTACCGGGCATTCCGCTGGGTCCAGACCATGGTGTTTGCCATCAAGGAAATCAACAGAGACAACAGCCTGCTGCCAGGAGTTCAGCTGGGTTACAGAATCCTGGACAGCTGCGACCACATACACACCGGCCTTCGGGCGGCACTTTCACTCCTCAATGACTCCTCACGCCAAGTGAGCACAGATCTTTGGTGCTCCGGCGGCGCTCCCGTGTCGGCCATCATCGGCCTGGCATCCTCTTCCCCCACCCGTGCGGTCGCCCACACCGTGGGGCCTTTCAGAATCCCAATGGTGAGCTTTAGTAGAAGACAGACAGTAAAGAGAGGATGCATGTGGTTTAAAGCTCTAAGTATATCAGACCGATGATATTTCATATATATAAATGGCTGTAATCTCTATGAACAGCATGTATTAGTGGTGAAGACACTGAAAGTGAGTGATACAATGCTACTGTCTAATAAGGAGAGATTTTGTTTTCTATTCATTCATTTCACTCATCCTCATGCAATAAATTAAGCAACTGTGCCCCCTATTGTCTTCAGTGTATGTGCAATTTCAGCATTGAACATTCATATTACCAACAAACATAAGCGTGATCCCTTCCCAAAATTCACACTATCCATTGGCACTGAAACTGATGTCAGCTGAATATGAAGGACTAAACAGAAACAAAAAGATTGTAAAGTTTGCCCCTGAGCTTCAAATCCAGTGTGTCATAATGTTGATAGAGTATCACCACCGAAGCTGAGCTTCATGACTGTTCTTCATGACTAGCCTTACTCACAAAATGAAGGTAACATTCTGCAGTAATACATGTCAGTGTTTAAATGTTGGGGAGGTGCAACAGGCAGTAAGGGAGTGTTCACCCTCCTTTCGCTCAAGCCATCTTACCCTTGGCTAACAGAGGAACACCATTATCTATTCGGTTATATGCTCCATTGGTGTGTGTCCCTGTAAGTTGACATTCAGTCCTCTGAAAGTAAAAAAACAGACAGCAACAATGCATAATAGATATAAAATTTCCAATCATGTAATACATTCTATTTTATATAGAGTTACTTAATGATGTCTCACTGACTGGGGACAGCTTGTTAAAAATTCTTATTGTGAAAGATATTAAATTTGCTTCCATCACAGAAGTTAATTTCCTTTATGGTATTGTCTTTCCTGACCTGCCAAGCATGTCTGTCGAGATTCTATTTAAATTATCCTCTCCAGAATGACAGATAGATCTTCTGTATTCAAACTTATCCGGTTTACCTTGTTATGCTTTGGAGCTATTAAATTGGCATTAGATAGCCAATAAACTCCTGTGACCGAACAGGCTATTATGGATTAAACCCTTCCTTATACCAAAAAAATTCAAGCCTCTGACAAAATATTCCAGAACAATCAATTGTGCTGAAGCAGAATGCAGACCTGGGTTACCTGGTAATGTGTGATATTGTCAGGAAAAATAATTCAGGACATAATATTACATGGATGTACAAATTCTACTGGTATATTCTATTGAAGTTTTTATGAAGCAAATGTGCATTTGCCTTCTTGAATAAATTTGTTTCATTTTGGGTAAGATAAGCTTGTTTAATTTGTTCATTATTATTTAATTTTTTTTCAGCACTTTTCTTGTTGGTGTACAAGGCGGTTTATAGACAAAATGTAGAGGTCCAACCCTGGAAGGTCCATCTCTAGCTCTTATGCTGTTTACTTTGAAATGCACTTATGTAAGACACATTGACTAAAGCATCTGGTAAATGACTAAATTGTAAACTGTAAGCTGGTATCAAAGACTTGTATGATAATGATGTTTCTATGTGTCCCAGGTGAGTTACTTTGCCACCTGTGCATGTCTGAACAACAAAGAGACATTCCCCTCTTTCCTGCGGACGGTGCCCAGCGACCTTTTCCAGGTGCGTGGGCTGGTCCGCTTGGTCAGTCACTTTGGGTGGCGCTGGGTCGGTGCCGTGGGCACAGAGGATGACTACAGCCGGTACGGGATACAGGCTTTCTCAGAGCAGCTGCGTGAACACGGGGGCTGTCTTGCATTCTACAGCATCCTCCCAAAGACACCTTCCCAGAAGAAAATCAACCAGATTGCTGATACAGTGGAGGCCTCCAGTGCTCGGGTAGTCATAGCCTTCTCCACTGAAGGCCAGCTGTATGAGCTCTTGGTTGAGGTTGGCCGCAGGAACCTGACAGGGAGGCAGTGGGTAGCCAGTGAGGCGTGGGTGACTGCTACCCTTCTGTCTGCCCCACAATTCCACCCCATTCTCACTGGAGCTCTGGGCTTTGCCTTTCGTAGAGGCAGCATACCAGGGCTGAGGGACTTCCTGTTACAGACGCGTCCCTCCCCCAGACCAGAGTCCATCTTTTCCAACATTTTCTGGGAGGAGCTGTTTGCCTGCAGGCTCAGTTTCCGTGAAAATGAAACTCACACTGACACAGTACTCCCAGCCTGCACTGGGGCTGAAGACCTGAGCACCAGAAAAAGCATCTACACTGATGTCTCACAGTTAAGGGTCTCCTACAATGTGTACAAGGCTGTGTACGCCATTGCTCATGCCCTGCATAAGCTGCTGCAGTGTGACCATATGGCACAAGCTTCAGGAATCAGGGCCTGCATCAGCGGTCTCCAGTTTAAACACAGAGAGGTACAGCTCTTCTGCAACATTGCAAACTGTGTGAGTGTGGCTGTGTGACTAAATGCATGTGCCTGTTTATGCGTGCATGTGTAGAGCATATAAGTGAGTTTTTCTTTGCAGTATTTGTAAATGTATGTGGGCAAAGGTGTGAGGATGTGTGTATGTATGCATGTACATGTGAATTTTGGTGTGCTTGCATGTGTCGAACCACTGTGGATTTTACAGTATTTTTAAATCTTTCACTTATGAGTTGTTTAATTATTGCAAATTGCATAATGCTGTAAAGTATGCAGTAGTACAGTAATACACAGCAGGTTCCAGAGACCAATGCATTGTCTGGTTCCATATGGTTTTCAAATTTGTGTAAAGCTGGTCAACTTTCTTCCTAAAACTACTTCATTTAATTTAGAGAACACCCATCAAATGTATATAGCTGCATGTTCCCTATAAATTAATTCCAACTTTAATAGTCTGAAACCCTCTTCACAGCTTCTACTCTATTTGAAGAAAGTGAACTTTACAAACCAGCTGGGAGAAAAGGTGCATTTTGACTCAAATGGGGAACCAGTGCCTCTCTATGACATCATCAACTGGCAGCTGGATGGTAAAGGAGGAATGAAGTTTGAGAAAGTTGGCAGCTTTGACGCCTCTGCCCCAGAGGGGTTACAGCTGAACTTGGATGAGAAGCTGATTGTGTGGACTGGTGGGCAGACTCAGGTGAGTCCACGTGTCACTCAGGGCACTGTGGACAGCTGGGCATAACCTCCAATGCTGATCTGTGGAAACCTGAAGCTGATGTGTTATGCCCTGTGTAATTTTTACACATTGAATAGTGGATATATTTCTAGTGCAAGGCCAATGGCAGACATGCAAAAACAATAAATAATGTCATCTGATGGAACAAATGGAGAACATTTTTTGTGTATGAGATATAAGCCTCCAAATGTCTAAGACACTCTCAGATTTTTTAAATGCAGATGCAGTGAGCACATGCCGAAATGTGCCGTCTGCAACAGACCAGTCCAACAGGAAGTGAGGTTCTGGCCTAATGATGCCCACTGTTGCTCTATGGGGCTGACTATCCTCTAGACGAAAAATTGGAATGCTGTTAATTGGGCCTCGATTTCGGGATAATTATAGGTCTTTGTTTGGACACAGCTGGTCTGCCCAAAGATCAAAGGTCCTGATAACATTTGAAAAATCCTGTTTTAATTGTGTCTTGCTTTTTTTTTGTGGTCCTGTGTCTGTTTTAAAAATAAAAAAATTCAGACATGGGAGCACAGAGGAAGCAGTTTAGCGGCATAATATTTATTGAAAATGTTTTGAAATGACTGGCAATTGATGAGTTACTGATACAATTGTTTTGCATAATGCTTATCAATAATCAACCACAAAGGTACTTTGTATTCTAAAACCACTGGTACATTGTAGGGTTTGCATGATAAATTCATAATCTCGTGCCAGGGAGTCAAAATGGATATATAGTTTTCTTGTAAATGAGAAGACATCAGATTGATCTGTATGTGGTACAAATATGTCTGTATTTTAAATTGCTCTGCTGCTAGGCCCACATTCATATATAGAGAACAATATGCATTTGGGACTCCAGTGATATGTTGTATAGCAAGGAGACTATATGGCTTCATTGAGACAGAGGTAAATGCAGTACGACTTTCTCAGGGACAGGAGTGGAGAGCTAAGGAGTTTCGGAGCATGAGGTAGCAGGTGCAGTCATTTTAAGGGCAGGGTGGTGTAACTGCCCTCCCTTTGCTTTGCAGGCTCCAGTCTCTGTGTGCACAGAGAGCTGCCCACCAGGCACTCGGCAGGCCACACGCACAGGAGAGTCCATCTGCTGCTTTGACTGTCTCCCCTGTGCAGACGGTGAAGTCAGCAACAGGACAGGTGAGCCAAATCCTAATGACATTTTAATCAGTATTTCAAGAACCCGTCAACTCATAACTGTTCCATCTGCAAGAGTTGCATTTTATTTCCCATATTTATTCCGTTAGTGTTTAGGCTTTCAGTGAGAAAATGAAAATATTGACAATATGTTATTCTGAATTTAAAAAATAACTGCAGCATCAAATCTGTATAGGATTTAAATCCTTCGTTAAAAAAACTGTCCATACAAATCAGGCTCCTATACAGTTTATTTTATTAAAGGCATACTATATGCAGGATTGTTAATTTTTTTTAAATTATAAAATATTATAAAATAACCTTATTAAGGCATCTTCTTGAACACCGGTTAGAAAATCCTGCACAGTATGCCTTTAAGAAACACACAGGATGTGTTTCAGTCCATGTTGGATTGTTGTCAGACAAACCAGGAAACTCCAGAGAATCAGTACACACCAGTTTCCCTGTTTTCCTCAAGATAATCTCTGCTGATTGAGATGTTCTACTGCCTGCATCCTAATAAAACATGCACAGAATGCATTTCCTCTGGGATCTGCCAGGTAGCTCATTCAGTTAAGGCACCACATTGTGGTCCCAGACTGAATCTGGGCCGTGCCAGCCCGACTGTGGCAGGTAGGTCCAGTGGGCGATGTGCAATTGGCAATTGTGTTGCCCAGGGATTGGGTTCAGTCAGTTTGGGGTCCACATTTCATTGCTCTCTGGCGTCCCCTGGTGGTCAATCGGGCACCAGAGGACTGCATACCAAAGCAGCATATGATAAGTCTTCCTCTGACTCTGAGGTGTCAAATGAAGTAGGCTGGTGACTCCATTTGTTTCTGAGGAGAACTGTGGAGGTATTCACTCCCGATTGATCTGTAGGGACCAAAGAATGTGGCTGTGGTTGCTAATAGTGATTGGTCATTCCGAATTATGATGGAAATGGGACAGCCCCATGTGCGGCACCAATATTTAAACTTTAAAAAATTAAAGAAAAGAATGAGTTCTGTTAGAATTCATATTTTAGTTTCACATCCATCATAATTACTATATGGTTATGTGATTGCCCTTTATACAGGAATAATTCCTTCAACAGGGAAATGTATGTATTTAGTTTATTATCTGTGCCTTCTGCAGGTTCCACTGAGTGTACAAAGTGTCCACAGTATTACTGGTCAAACAGAGAGAGGGTGGCTTGTGTGGCGTCAGTGGAAGAATTCCTGTCCTTCCAGGACTCCATGGGCATTATCCTGGTGGCCTTGTCTCTCCTGGGTGTTTCCATGACTCTGGTTATCTCTGTAATTTTCTATCATTTCCGGGCAACAGCCATCGTCAAGGCCAACAACTCAGAGTTGAGCTTCCTCCTTCTGCAGTCACTCATGCTGTGCTTCCTCTGCGCATTGGTGTTTGTGGGCCGGCCCTCGGAATGGTCCTGTTGGTTGCGGCAGGTGGCATTTGGGGTAAGTTTTGTCCTCTGCATTTCCTGCATCCTAGTCAAGACCATCGTGGTTCTGGTGGCATTCCGGTCAACTCTTCCTGGGTCCAGTACGGTGAAGCTGTTCGGACCACCACTGCAAAGGGCGGTCATCCTCACCTGCACTGCAGTCCAGGTTATTTTGTGTGCTGTCTGGCTGGTGTGGACACCACCTTACCCTTTCAAAAATACCTCCTATGAAGCCGGGAAGATCATCTTGGAGTGCAAAGTGGGGTCCACCCTGGGCTTTTACCTGGTGTTGGGCTACATCGGCCTGCTGTCCTGCATCTGCTTTATCCTCGCATTCCTAGGCAGGAAGCTGCCAGACACTTTCAACGAGGCCAAGCTCATCACCTTCAGCATGCTCATCTTCTTCGCTGTCTGGATCTCCTTCATCCCGGCCTACCACACCTCCCCGGGGAAGTATGCAGTTGCTGTGGAGATCTTTGCCATACTGGCCTCCAGTTTTGGACTCCTGCTCTGCATGTTCCTTCCCAAGTGCTACATCATCTTATTGAGACCTGAGAGGAATACTAAAAAGAGCCTGGTGAACAAACCGACACAATCTACTAATTGGAGATAAACATAATTTTTGCAAACAGACTTGTCAGTTCCTATTTCTAGTTATTCACATTCACCAGTGACAACTAACTATGGTAATTAATGAGACCTTGGCACTAATGTAAGAAGTGCAGATGTTAGCCCTGGTATCCTGGTAAAATTGGCCAAAGTGCTCTATGTGGACTCTATCATTCCTGCCTAAAATGATTGATTATGTGTATACTACAAGCATTGTTTCTCCTGATTCATTTTCCTGTTGAATTCAATGGAAAAAATTTTCATAAACAATGCTTGTAGTATCTACTGCATATCTGGCAGCAGCACGGTGGTTTGAGGCTCATTTGATACCTTGTACCCTAGATGACTTAAAGCCATTTAGCCAACAAATGTGTTCTATACTGCATATCAGCATAATTTACAGCTGAATATAGTCCTACCCCCCAATTCCCATAGAGATCCATTCAAATGCGAGTTTTTGTATCGCTTGCACAATCTGACCATAAGGTATGGCATGCAAAGGATATGCACCCAAATACAAAACATGACTTTTTTTATTTGACATTATGTTAATTTGTCTTAAACACTGAAATGTGGGACTACGTATAAAAAGTGCTGTAATTACTACACAGTGAAGCCAAAATGTATAAGAATACCCTTTAATAAAAGCTGCGCTTTGACAATGTGTGAATTGTTTGATTACAAACAGAGAAAATAATATATTAAATCAGAAAAATGCAGGTGGTTTTAATGTTGTGGCTGATCGGTGTATATTAAAAAATAAATTGATGATAATATGTAAAGATTCTTTATTTCTTACTTATTCCTTATAAATAAAGGATTTTCTCTATACATACTATAGACAATGCTGCTGAAATTGTCATTTTTCTTGATGCATTTTGAGTGAGGAGTGAACACAAATGTACACAATATGCAAAAGCCAGAAAACACAAACAACCTGATTCATCAATCTTTTATTGGCGGTATGTGACGATCTGTGGCTCCAGATAAATTCATGAGCGGTAAAAACCTGCTCTTCAGCTATAATTATATACAGATCCATGAAAAAGTAGTTGCTTGTTTCCTGATTTCCTCTATTATTGCGTATTTGTCACAGTGAATGGCAAACACAAAACACAGTTTTTCAATTATTGTTTCATTTATTTAATTAGAAAGTTATCAAGCACCTATATCAACATGTGAAAAAGTAATTGCCCCCATAAATGTAATAACTGGCTGAACCACATTTAGGAGCAATAACTGCAATGCTTCCTTCAATTTGCTGAGGAGAAATTTAAGCACAGTCTTCTTTCAAGAACTGCTTTAATTCTGACAAATTGGTAGTCTGGGAATTTCTTAACAAAAATGATGGTGTTGAAGATAAAGATAACAAACGACAAAGACGGGAGCTCCATTTTATAATTAAATAAAACGACCAGTCGGGAAGAGGTACAAGTTCAGTCTTCAAAAATATAAACTCCAATACATGAGTTTATATAGGTTTCAGAGACAAAAAACTGTTGTTCCAGCCGATGCAATTCATTTAATAACCATATGCAAAGATTCCATTTATGACCAATCACGAGCTAGGATCAGGGAGTCCATACCAAGACTAACCATGTGAGCCTCCTCCAACTTGACATGTCCTCGGATCCCCTGATGTACTTTATTTATACAACAACTGGAATCTGTCTCCTCTTGCTTACATAACAACAGATACATTGGACTGGGTGAAACAGCAGACAGTTTGATTTCTAGACTATTAAAAGTAAACATTCAGCCCTTAGTGAAATATATTCATTTTGAATCCTACCACAGACTCTCTATTGGGACTTTGACTCAGCCAATCCAAAACTTTAATGTTGCTTCTTTTCAGCCATTCAGGGGTAGACCTTTTTGTGTTTCATGTTATTGCTGCATAACCCAATTATGCTTCAGCTTCAGCTCACAGATAGATGACCGTACATTTCAGTTGGGAATTTTCTGGTACAGAGCAGAATTCATGGTTTCTTCAATAATGAAAATTCGTACAGGTCCTGAAGCAGCATAGCATCCCCACACCATTATGCTTCCACCACCATGTTTGGCTGTTGGTATGATGTTCTTACTGTGAAATGCTGTATTTTCTTTACAGCAGACATAATGGGAAAGTTCCACTTTTGACTTATCTGTCCATAGAACATTATCCCAAAAGATCATCCAGGCGCTCTTTTGCAAATGTGTGAGGAGCATTGATGTCTATTTTGCTTAGCAGTGGTTTCCACTTTACTACTCTTCCACAAATCCCATTTTACCCAGTCTCTTTCTCATTGTGGAGTAATGAACACTGACCTTAGCTGAGGCTAGAGAGGTTTACAGCTTTTTGGATGTACTTCTGGGATGTTTTGTGACTTCCTGGAGGAGTTGTTTCTGCACCCTCGTAGAAATTTTGGCAGGCTGGCCACTCCCGGGAAGATTCAAGTGTTCTCCATTTAGAGATAATGGGACTCACTTTGGTTTGGTGGAGTCCCAGAGCCTTTCAAATTGCTTTGTAAACCCTTTCCAAAGTGATACACAACATTTCCAAAAGTAGGTGGACACCTGGACATCACACCCATATATTCTTGTTGAAAATCTCATTCCAAAACCATGGGCATTAATATGGAGTTGGACCTCCCTTTGCTGGGAAAGCTCTAAGAAGGCTTTCCAGTAGATTTTGGAACATGGCTATGGGGATTCCCTTCCATTCAGCCACAAAAACATTAGTGAGGTTGGACACTGATGTGGGGCATAAGGCCGGGCTCGCAGCCAGCATTCCAATTCATCCCAAAGGTGTTTGATGGGATAGCGGTAAGGACTCTGTTCAGGCCAGTCAAGTTCGGTCACATCAAACTCAGCAAACCATTTCTTTGTGGACATCTTTTTGTGCACAGGGGCATTGTCATGCTGAAACAGAAAAGGGCCCTTCTGCAAATGTTTGTCACACAAATGGAAGCACACAATTGTCTAGAATGTCTTTGTTTGCTGTAACAGTAAGATTTACCTTCACAGGAGACTAACCCAAAAAAGCAAAAAACAGCCCCAGACCATTATTTTTCTTCCACTAAACTTTATATTTGGCACTATTCGGGCCAGTGAAGTTGGCACTATGCATTCCAGCAAACCTAGATTCCTCTGCCAGACTGCCAGGTAGTGAAGCGTGACTCATAACTGCAAAGAACACTTTTTCACTTCTCAAGAGTCCAATGCTTTACACCATTCTAGCCGATTCTTGACATTGTGCATAGTTAGGCAAGGTTAGGCCTGTGTATGGCTGCTCGGCCATGGAAACCCATTTCATTAAGCTCTTGACGAACAGTTCTTGACGTTGTTTCCAGAGGTGGTATGGAACTCTGTAACAACTGAGGAAAGATGATTTTTGATGAACTGACTTGTTGGAAAGGTGGCATCCTTTGACAGTCCCACATTGAAAGTCACTGAGCTCTTCAGTAGGTCACTGAGCTCATTCTACTGCCAATGATTGTTGATGGAGATAGCATGGCTGTATGCTTGATTTTATGCACCTGTTAGTAGTGGGCTTTTGGAAATGTATTGTATATTTCAACAACTTTTTTATCTCTTCTGAAATTTTATCATGGCATGGTGCGGTAGAATCTTTGTGGTGACTACTTCACTCTGATGGTAAGATTCAGTATGAGTTAGGTTTACATTACAGGCATTTAGCAGACGCTCTTATCCAGAGCAACTTACACAACTTTTTACATAGCACTTTACATTGTATCCATTTATACAGCTGGATATATACTGAAGCAATGCAGGTTAAGTACCTTGCTCAAGGGTACAACGGCAGTGTCCTTACCCGGGAATCGAACCCGCGACCTTTCGGTTACAAGCGCAGTTCCTTACCCACTGTGCCACACTCCGTCCTCGGTTTAGATTCAACAGGGCTGGCTGCAATCAAGCCTGGCCATGTTCCACTTGGTTAATTGGTTTTTTTGAGTAACTATGCATGATATAGGTGTTTGATAACATTTTTAATTCAATAAATTAAATGAAAATTTAAAAATTTGATTTGTCTTGACTCAGTTTATCTTTATCAAATACTACATTTTGTCTAATGATCTAAAACTATTCAGTGCAACAAACATGCAATAATAGAGGAAATCAGGAAGGTGGCAAATTCTGTTTCACAACACTATATGTAGATTTTCACTCACCAAAATATACAGTAGCAGAAGAACACAAAATAAATACTTTAAATCAACTCATAAATCAATATTACTGAAATTTTTTTCTGTTCTTCAGAGGGATTTTGATGGCATTTTTCCCATCATGTGCTTTCTGGTATTTTGCTCAGGCCGAAACAATATTATGAAACATTTAGGGACAAAAATGCAAGTGATCAGACCAAAGCTAGATGCTAAAATGGCAAAGATCTCAACAGCTACAGTGAACTTTCCAGGTGAGCTAACATAAGCTGGTATAAATGTGATCCAGACTGCACAGAATATGAGCATGCTGAATGTGATGAATTTGGCTTCATTGAAGTTGTCAGGCAGCTTACGAGCCAGAAAAGCTAAAACAAAGCACAATATAGAGAGGAGTCCAATATAACCCAAAACAGCCCAGAAAGCACTTTCTGACCCCAAGTCACATTCGAGAATGATTCTCTCCTTGGAATGTTTCATGTTTCTGAGTGGAAAAGGAGGTGACAGAATCAACCACAGGGTACAGATCACAGCTTGCACCAGAGTAAAAAGTAAAACACTCAGTCTCTGCTGGGGAGGCCCAAACCACTTCATCACATTACTGCCTGGAAGTGTAGCCCTGAATGCCATTAACACCACTATTGTTTTTCCCAGAACACAGGAGATGCAGAGGACAAAGGTGATGCCAAATGCAGTGTGGCGCAGCATACAGGACCAATCAGAGGGCTGACCGATGAAGGTAAGAGAGCAAAGGAAACACAGTTTCAATGAAAACAGCAGCAGGAAACTCAGCTCGGAGTTGTTGGCTTTTACAACGGGCGTGTCTCTGTGTCTGTAAAACACAGCAGCCACTGTGATGGCCATGCAGGCCCCAGTCACCGAACAGGCTGCCAGGATGATCCCAAGAACCTCGTGGAAGGACAAGAACTCAACAGGTTTGGGTACACATTCATCCTTCTCAGCATTCGACCAGTAGTCGGCTGCACAGGTGATACAGTCCAGGGAATCTGCACAAAAGAGAAAATCTCATTATTCAGGAGCGTGCAGAAGAGGTTGGGCATTAAAAAGGTCTTCAGGGTTGTGGGATTGAAGCATGGACTCTAGTTTTCTGCTTTACCAGGGATGTTGTTAGGATTTGAGGACACTGGGAGGAAAAATGTTGAATTTCAACCAGTATAGCATCAGTCTGGCTGACTTTGGTATGAACAATGAAAACTTACATCAAATAAGATTTTTGTATATTGAATAATAATAAACATAAAATAATAATCTTTGTGAGCAGTCAAGACCTGAGCCGAAAAAAGGTTCCCTAAAATGGTAATACAGTATTACAACCTGCCACAAGAGACATTGCCAAAACTTGTATCAGCAGGAGATGCCTATGATGGGAGACATTTGCAGAGTACAACCAAATGGTCTATAGTACCATGACCAACATCTGGAAAAATTGACTGTTTAATGAGCCACACTGCATACCAACATACCCTCAGTTATCTTACCCTCAATCACATAAAATGCCTACCGTTTTCAAAAGCTTCACCTTTGGTGCCTTACAGCCAAATATCATGACAAATTAAATTAGGATGTCACTCATCTGCAAAACCGATTCCACACCTTAAAAGTGAAAGAAAACTTAATTATATAGCATAAATTTAATGAATTAATAAAAAATTAAAAAACTAAAATGTTTTGATTACATAAGTATACACACCCTTTGCTGCAACAGCTATTAAACTGCTCTGGAGCAACAAAGAGTCTCAAAACTAACAGCTGGCTAACGTTAAGTTAGATAACTTAGCAGGCTCAAAGTTAAACATCATCCAGTAAGTAAACAATATCCATAGGCTACCCACCACATCTGTCTATTCAGCTATATGTCTTGTTTCAATAACGTGAAAAACTGAAGATGATGTTTTTCACACTAATTAATTTATCAATTCATTAATCATGCTAATTGTTCCATAAATAACATTAACATTAGATTTGTGTATGGACAGTGCATGGACTGAAGTTAACTTGCTAGCTTGCTCTCTGGCTCTGATTTGAAACATTCTATCTAAAACAACTGGTACTATTTAACATATTGCCTTTCCTTTACACTCATTGGTAATGCCCCATCATGGATTATTGACTTGGCAATTCATTATTGAAAACACTAATTGAATACCACAGTATCAACCCTGGGCTGCCATCCCTCCCTGGGTCCGCACAAACCTGAAAAAGCTGGCTGCGCTCACTCTGAAGTAAATCTTCCCTTCCCTTTAGTGTGGGTTTCTGGAAAAAAAACCCTGTATATCCATATTTATATTGCAAACTAAAGAAACCCAACAACTTCTTTATCAATAGTATTAATGATAATTGTAAATAACTGAGCTATTAACGTTGATGATTAGTGAAAACGTGCCTGTCATATCACTTACACAAAGCTATTAACACACGCACAGGGTAGCTGAAAGGAGTACTGATATGTGCGAGCAGTGATTGTGCTCCAATGTATATCAGACCTTGAGTGGTACAAAATATTCGGTGTTAGCCTCAAAACATTTGGGACTTAAGCCCTGAAAGCTCAGGCCTAACCACGCCACTGATATTAAACTCATTAACACTGACTGGCCGTAGCACATTAAGTTGCAGATGTGTCCTCCAACATGTGAGAGCCTGTAAAGTACATTGATAAAAATACACATATTCCGAAATTACTTATGTTAAATGCAATGTATTTAATGTGCTACATAGAGATAATTATTCCTGCTTCTCTGTACCTGTAGCATTGCTGATTTCTCCCTCAGCACAGGGTACACAGTCAAAGCAGCAGACAGGTTTTCCTCTCTGCACAGCCTTCCGAGTGCCTGGGGGACAGCTCTCACTGCACACTGACACAGGCACCTTCAAACAAATATCACAGCAATATACATTGGAAACAAATGTGACAAGCCACCATATCTGCCCAATGACATCACATTTGAATGTGAAATTACCTGTGGCTGATCACCTGCCCAGGTAATGTTCTTGTTCATGATGAACACCTGTCCATCTGGAGCAGATGCATCATAGTGGCCCACAGTAACAAACTCCATGTGCCCATCCCCCATCACCTGCCAGTTCACCAACTCATAAGTGGCCACCGGGTCCCCATTGGAATCAAAGGAGACTTTGTACCCGTTCCTGGAGAAGTCCACTTTTCTCAGGTGCTCCATGACCTGATGGAAGGGAATCAGAGGGCTGATAGTAGGCTATACCAGAAAGTAACCAGCTCAACTTCCACTCAACCTTCATGTAACCATCCACTCAGTTTTTTCACTCCACCTCATCATTTGCAGGCTCAGCATTGGTATGTGCCTTTCCCAGGTTCTTACGGCCAACTTCCCAGCTAACAAAGAATGTTCTTACAATGTGTTTTCAACGTTATAACAAGGCAGCAACATTTTGAGAAAGTTTTGTTTTAGCTAGGATGAAAATTATCAGGTGATCTACACTCCACCTGATTGTATTCACCCTGGAAATAGCCTATTCTGCCAACTGAAAGGAATTTAAGAAGTGGTTTAATAATACATTTTTTGTGGCCTTTTAGGTAGTAGGTTGTGTGTTGTAGGTCAAACTATGCTTGCTGATTTACTTTACACCGTAAAGGTCAGTTTATACTCCAGTGACTGTGTCATTTGGTTTATACTCCTGGCAACTGCCACCCTGTGGTCGCTACAACGGTGGCTGAGGATGTCACTGGGAAAAAATGCATTGAACTTTGACCCTCCAATGTTATGGTAATGTTTGCCTCAGACAGCGGGTCCTTTGGCTCAATCTGTCAACTTGGGGCTAGCTAGCACATTAGCTAACGTTTACAACGGACACTGATAGACTATTCTAGAAAAGCATTTTTAGTGCCCATTAGGTAGCCTACCCATGTACTGCACTGTCTAAAAGTGTCAAGAAAGTTAAGAGCTGTAGCAATTTCTGTACCAGCTGTAGAAGAGCTTGTCTCATATATGTGATATTGGTGACACGTCACCACGTAAGGTACACAAAGCAGACTGAGAGAGACATGAGAGATTTCGAGCTGTGAGTGTTACTGAATGCCCAATAAAGACGAGAAAGACAAGTAAAGCGCTATAACTTTATTTGACAGGGACTCTCTTAAGAAAGAGTTACAGATTGCTTCCGATTACTGCTTTGCAAAGTAATGTTAGTTAGCCTGAATGAACGTGTTGTTTGTCTAATGCAGGGGTAACCAACAGGTCGATCGCGATCGACTGGTCGATCTTCAAAGCCTTCACTGTCGATCCCTAGCATTTTCGCATTTTCTAAAAAAATGAATTAATTAAAAAAAAAATCATGCTCTGGTTGATTGGTTGTTTTAACCAGCTTTTTAGACCTAGCTCTGGCTCGTTGATTTGAATCCCGCATAGGTCATATGTTATCTTACAATCTCTAATTGGTTATTTGATACGCTGAGGTCTATGAATGGCTGCATGCAATTGCGGGTGTGGGTTTTAAAAAATCACGTAACGAGGGTCAAGGAAGTAATAACGTTAACAGTTTGTACAGCAGGAGTTGCGAGCAGTGCCAACCTTAACTAACATAACAACATTGATATGGCTGAGGGTCCAGCCAAAAAGAAATCAAAAACGTATTATTTCCACTCGGAATGGAAGCATGAATTTCTTTTCATGTCAGTGAATGAGAAGACTATATGCCTCATATGCCAACAGGCGATAGCCTTGTATGGAGCATCATCATGCTACCACCCATGCTAAATTCAGACTCGTATCCACTCAACAGCGCATTAAGATCAAAAAGAATCGATGAACTGAAAAGAGAGGTCTAAAAGCACAGCAGTCGTTTTCATCTCCCCTACAGCAATAAGCAAGGCAGCTACAAAAACGTCCAGGTTACCACGTTTTGGCAAGGCTACCGCCTGTTGGCAGTAGCCTTGCCAAATGTTAGCTACTAGTCTGTATTGTGAAGAGTAACAATGACACGTTTGTGGCTAGCTAGCAAACTAGACAGCAACCATGTATGTAGGCTACGCCTGCAAATGCTTTAAAGTTATTTGCGTTAACAGAAACTTGTCTCTCCTATATTATTAAAAGTATCCTATTTAGCATCCTATTCAAATAAGCTTGGTGGCATTCTAGTGTAGCAAGTGAAATACTCTATGTATTTGAACCTCGAGCGTTTCTATAAATAGAGAATCGTACTCCTCTCACGAATGCCACCTTGTGTTTAGGTTACATCCCTGAAATATGCCCTGCTTATTTGCTTTCTCCTTTTGCAGAGCAACAAACATATGTCATGTATTAAAGCAGCTTTGTCCTCCGAGGGTCAGCTGTTGCTATAATCTAGCTGGAGTGTGTTTACACTTTTTGCTAACGAAAACAACCACAGTCAATGTCATTCATGAAAATTCTGAGATTTCAGTTGAGCAACACTTGAATATATTGTCACTGGAATATAAACAGCCGTCACATCTGACGCTCTGCAAGTTACCCTGGAATTGTGGATCGGCCAAAAAATAAAAATAATGATAATAATTGTTTGTTGTTGTTGTTAGGGTATTATTATTATTATTATTATTATTATTATTATTATTATTATTATTATTAATACCCTTATCGATTATAGTTGAAAGATTGTGCAATGGTCCATTTGTTTACCTGCTGTGGTTCAACTCGGATACTTCTGTTGCAGTGGGGTGGAGCTTTAGATTCGTCTGTGCAGATGATGCTGTGTATGGCATAGGCTATTGCATACACAGCCTTGTACACCATGTTGGAGATGCGCAGCTGCGATGTGTCTGTGTAGGGGTTCTGCAGATCTCGCAGATTCTGGTTTCCATCGCATGTTTTCCGACCCGCTGCAGTCTGACTTCCCCCCAGGCTGCAGCCGAAAGCGCTCTCCCAGAACTCTGTGAGGAGTGGTGAGTGGGAAACCTGTGCCGGCCCCAGGTCCAACAGGAAGTCTCGCAGCCCTGGAATGATCGAGCGGCGGATGCCAAAGCCGATGGCACCAGCACACAGACGGAACTGCGACATCTCGCGGTCAGTGACCCAGGCCTCACTCCCAATCCACTGTAGCGGGGCCATCAGCCTGCCTTCCAGCTCTGGCAGCAAGACCAGCATGTCGCCCGAGGAAGCGAATGCCACAACGACGCGGGCCGTGGACCTGCTGATGACCTCTGCCACGCGCTGCACTTTTGCGCGGGGATTGGTCCTGTGGAATGCCTCTGAGTACTCCACGCAGATGCCTTCTGCCTGTGCTGCCTGCAGGAAGGCGGCCATCCCGTTGTTCCCGTAATCAGAGTCACTCCGCACCGCTCCAATCCAGGTCCAGCCAAAATGCTTCACTAGTCTAGCCAGGGCAGCTGCCTGGAAATAGTCACTTGGGATGGTCCTGGAAAAGGTGGGGTACTGCAGCTTGTCACTAAGACAGGCACAGGTGGCATAGTGGCTCACCTACAGCTCCATGAAAGGAAAGATGCACTTGTTAACGGTGAATGTATCCTATTTGAATGTAACTTGAATATATTCTCAACATGAATATAGGTAAATTAATATATCTGTCTACACACCTACCTACGAGGGACGGAGGGAAATGCCACTATTTGTATTTGTATCTGTATTTGTACATCCGACAAAATTATTTGTATTGGTATTGGAATAAAAACCAGCATGCCAAGTAGGGATGGCATAAACCGGAAGTGGGTGGAGTTTAACACAGAAGCTGTATTCAATTTTTTTCGGCTCTGAACTCCAGCAAATTTTATATGAAATGAAAGAGTATAATGTTAAAGCGCAGACTGTCAGATTTCATTTGAGGATATTTATATTCATATTTGGTGTAGGAATTACAGCCCTTTTTGCACATGCACTACATGGACAAAGGTATGTGAACACCTGACATTCAACATCTCATCAAAAATTATGGGCATTAATATGCAGTTAGTCCACCCTTTGCTACTATAACAACCTGCCCTCTTCTCGGAAGACATTATACTACATGTTGAAGCATTACGGCAGGGATTTGCTTCCATTCAGCCTGAGGAGCATTAGTATTAGCATTAGCATTGGGCACTTACAGCTGAGGCCAAAACTTTACACACACCTAGGCTAAAGACATTCAAACTCAATTTTTCACAACTCCACACATTTCATGTTACCATACATTTACTGCGTTAAATCAATTAGAGCATCTACTTTATTTCCATAAGAGGTCATTTCCAAAATAATAGCTAAGAGACTTATTTCAGCTTTTGTGTACTGTATCAGATTTTCAATGAGTCAATGAGTCAAAAATTCACATACACTTTGTTAGTATTTGGTGGCATTGCCTTCTAATTGCTTAACTTGAATCAAACGCTTGGGGTAGCCTGCCACAAGCTTCTCACAGTACTTTGCAGGAATTTTCCCCACATTACTCCTGACAGAACTGGTGTAACTCAGTCAGGTTTGTGGGCCTCCTTGCTCGGGCACGCCTTTTCAGTTCAGTCCACAAATGTTCTATGGGATTCAGGTCAGGGCTTTTATGGGACCAGGTTTTAACTTTCTAGCTGATGTCTTGATGTGTTGCCTCAGTATTTCTAGATAATCTTCCTTCCTCATGATGCCATCTATTTTCTGAAGTGCACCAGTTCCTTTTCCGGCAAAACACCACCACAACATGATGCTGCCACACCCATGCTTCACAGTTGGGACGGTGTTCTTTGGATTAAAAGCCTCACCCTTTTTCCTCCATACGTAGCGCTGATTATGACCAAACCCTTCAATTTTTGTTTCATCTGACCAGAGAACACTCCTCCAAAAGGCTAGGTCTTCATCCTGATGATCACCTGCAAACTTCATTCTGGCCTTTTATGCCAGTCTTGCAGTAGGGGCTTCTTCCTTGCGCGACCAGCCTTTCAGGCCACGGCGGGGTAGGATTCTCTTATTGGTGGATGTAGATACTTTGGTACCTGATGCCTCCAACTCCTTCACCAGTTCCTTTGTTCTTGTCTTGGGGTTCAGTGTAACCTTTCGGACAAAAGTTTGTTCAGCCCTGGGAGTTATTTTGTGCCTCCTCCCTCACAGTGTCTGTGTGGTCCCAAGATTTCTATATTTGCATACAGCTATTTGTACAGATGCTTGTGATACATTCAGGTGTTTGTAAATTGCTCCTAAGGAGGAACCAGACTTGTGGAGGTCCACAATTTCTTTTCTGAGGTCTTGGCTGAGTTGCTTGGATTTTCCTATGGTATCAAGGGCAAAAAGGCAGTGGCTCTAAAGGTAGGCCCTTAAATACAGCCACAGGTGCCACTTAACTCCCAATTAACTCCTAATTATGACAATTAGCCAATCAGAAGCTTCTAAAAACTCATTATATTAATTTCGGGAATCTTCCAGACTGTTTAAAGAGACAGTAAATTTGGTGTATGCAAATTTTTGACCCACTGGAATTCTGATATAAATCTGTCTCTAATCGATTGTTTTAAAATTACCTCTGATGTGAACAAAGTAGATGCCCTAATTAACTTGCCAAAAGAAATGTATGGTAACATGAAATGTGCGGAGTTGTGAAAAACTGAGTTTGAATGTCTTTAGCCTAGGTGTATGTAAACTTTTGGCCTTAACTGTAGGTCTGGCTCGCAGTTGGCTTTCCAATTGTTCCCAAAGGTGTTGGATGGGGCTGAGGTCAGGGCTCTGTGCAGGCCAGTCAAGTTCTTCCCCTCTGTTCTTGACAAAACCATTTCTATATCGACCTCGCTGTGTGTCCTTCCTCAAACTGTTGGGAAAGCACAGAACCCTGAAGAATGTCTTTGTATGCTGAAGAATTAACACATTGGCCTTCACTGGAACTAAAAGGCCTAGCCCAAACCATGGAGCCCAGACACTTTTGGTCATATAGTGTAGTTACATTTTAGGGGACCAAAAGTAATTGATAATTTGGCTGTTAAGCTGTTGATTGTCAGTGTGACATTTGCATTTCTATTCTGTCCCTGCTGTCTCTCAAAATTGAGAACTAAATTAGTGTTAATGCCAGTAAAACAGGTCATCATGAGGTTGAAACAATACGAATAAACTGATCAGAGACATAACCAAAATATTGGGTGTGTCAAAATCAACGGTACATTGTTAACCTTTTCAAGCCGAGAACCCCAAATTGTGTCAAAAATCACTCCTTTTAATCTCTGTCCAATAACTCCCTTATTTCCAAATGTAGCTATCATTTTCTTATTTTTTTGTTATGCAGGGGAGACTTGTGACTCTCAAATGTGTAAAATCTACCGACATTAAAGCGAGGGCTGCTTTTGAAAACCACGGCGACCTTTCGCTATATTTACACTGTTTTGTCACCACAAGCAGTAGCTGCTGAAAATACACATGGTCCAGGGAGAAGTCACTTCCTTGCAGTCGAAATGCTTCAGAAACGTGCCATTCACGAAAACGTTAAACATCATTAGCAAAGACAGTTTAAGCTATATTTCATCCTATTGAGAAAGATGATGGTAAAAGAAAGTGAAAGTGCACTTTCTGGGGATGAGAAAGAAAGGAACTGCTCATGATCCAAAGCATACCACCTCATTGGTGAAACAAGTTTGAGGTAATATTATGTCTTATATATGTATGTATGTATGGTGGCTGCCATGGGAAACTTCTCTTGTCTTTACTGATGATGTGACTGGTGGAGGCAGCAGCAGGATGAATACGGAAGTGTACAAACATCTTATCTGCTCTGATCCAACAAAATACCCCATTGGATGGCACTTCAGCTTGTAACGGTACAATGACCCCAAACATACAGCTAAACCAACCAAGGAGTTTTTCAGCATCAAAAAGTGGAATATTCTTAATCAGCCAAGTCAATGCACAAGAAACATGAGACAACCTGAATTCAAATGAACTTCCTTTTGACTTTCTGAAGGCGCAAGTAAAGGAGAAAAGCCACTTAAACCAGCAGCAACAGAAGACGATGCAGAACATGACAAAACATCACCAAGGAAGATACAGTCTTCCACTGCAAAGGATTTGACTTTATTTAAGATTATGCCAATTACTCAATGTACTTTTGGGCCCCTAAAATGTGGGAAATGTTTACAAAAACAGCTACACTTCTGGCACAGATCACTCGAGGTCAAGCCGACAGTCTACACTTCACAATATTCCTTGCTTCATTTCAAATCCAATGTACTGAAGTACATAGCCAAAACAAAAGGAAATTATGCAACTGTCCAAACACATATAGACTGCCTTGTAACTATTTGTCTATACACTAGTATCATGCACAAATACCTGTAGCCATTTAGAAAGTTCAGAAGTCACGAGAATATTGGGTGCAAGATATATTTTGGCTGATTTTGGACATGATAGTAAAGATCTCTATTTACAGAAACAATAGTAAGACCAATTTACAATGAAATCAGCAGGCTCATTACCCAAAAATATTTATCTGGAGCATATTCTATATTAATGACTCATCCCTCGGATTTTTACAAATACATTTACGAATGCAATATAATATAATGATATAATGATAATTCATTGGAACATGCACGAAAGGACTAGGCAGGAGAAGCTCACCTGGGGGATGCCGAAGGGTCCGAGAATTCTGGACATGGCGATGGAAGGAGTGGAGCTAGACTCACCCACTACAGCATGCACAGTGGCAGACTTTGAGCAGGACTGGTTTGGAAAGAAGACTGGCTCAATGCCATTGGCCAGCTGGAATGCCACCTTCACGGCCACTGGCACAGAGGCACAAGAGTCATGGATCTGGTATCCCAGAGTTACACCTGGTAGGAGTTCTGAGCTGTTGTTGATTTCCTTGATGGCAAAAGCCATGGTTCTAGCAAAACGCAGTTCCCGGAAATCTAAACTGTTTTGAACAACAATATGAAGAGTCACATACAATGACATGAACATAACAGAACATGCAATAAGTTGACTAAAGACAAGAATGTATAAATATACTTTTCATTTAATTAGACATGTTTTATATTTAGATTATAAAAAATAGAGTGGAGCATTGCCTCAGTACACCAGAAAGATCCACAGATTAGGTAGAAGGTGCTCTTTGATATTGTGGGCATAAATATCCCAGATTGTCTATGTATTCAATATTTGTTTGACTCCTGGAATTATAGAACTTAAATATTTCTGAAATTGCCAAATATATATATATATTTCAAACTATTAGTGAATACTTTACTGCTCTAAGGATGTGCTCTAATGGCTTACCTTGAAGGCCACACAGATGGTAAATACTAAAACCGTAACAACCAATACAAAATAAAATGTAAATCTTGTAAATAATGTGCAAAATAATAAAACAATGAGAACATGCATACAACAAAATAAACAGCTTTTAAGATTTAAAAAAAAAAACTTCATTACAATTCATTACAAAACCTTTGGAGATCATAATATATGTTTAACAAAATATATCACAACATATTTACTTTCTGCAGTTCATGTAATAATGCATTTAATGACATATTTTATTTGTATTCATGTATGCATATCCAAGATCTAAAACATATATACACAGGCCTCAACATTTCAGAATGCTCTTCCCCTCTTCACTTACCTCCCTGTACAGTGCGGAGCTTTGGGTGGGCTGGTATAGTTGTGCTCAGTGCTGGTCACATAGTAGTGGATGGAAAAAACGCCTCCGATTACAAAGTCGCCAGGCTGGGATAAAGACTCAGGACTGGGGGTCCCCTGCAGTGTGCACCCCGACCCTGACCCTCCCTTTGCCAGGGTGAAATCTCCAGCCACCAGTGCAAGTACCAGTGTGGTCCACATCACCTCCATGCGTTCAGGACAGGATGTGGCACTCGCTCATGTTTAAATACCCTCCTGAAGCACAGCCCCCTGAGCTCATGGAGAGGAAGAGGCATTCCCTTCTTGGGGAAACACATGCAGAGGAGTGGCTATGTATTATTTACAAACGACTGATTATTATGATTCCATTTTTAAAAAATTTGTCTCTGATCCTCATAGGAATCCTCAGCTCACCACACAGGCATACTCAACCACACACAATTGTAAAACTGAACTGAGGAGTGTGCAGTTAAATCACTGACACATGAACCTATAAGCTTCATGAAATTGATGCAGTGATAATTATCAGTATCAACTCTCTCCGGGTTCAAAATGACCACATTACATACTTTGACCCCAAATATAATGTGCAAAATATTACATACACCATATTTACAGCCCACAAGAAATATGAAATATGAAAAAAAAATTATTCCAATATGGTCAAAATATTGCATTTCAAAATTATTGATGTCACGATAAACAAGCATGTAAACATCCAGACCCATGGCGCAACTCACTTCCGCAGACACATTTTAGCTGGCACCACCTGCGCATGCGTCCCACAAAACGTCCCTCAGAGGTCATCCGTGAATGAGTGAGTGACCACAATTTGCCATGCATAGGCCACGGCGGAAGTTCCTGAGAAATGTTTTTCATGAGAAACAATTGCTCACATATATTTGCAGACCCGTCACAACTGTGCATGGATAGACACGCACAACAGGTACAGTAATGTGGTACATGAGTGGGAGCCAGGTTTGTATATCCTCCAATTACTTGGATTGGAGTGGTTAATTCTGTTAAAATATGGAACAAAAGGCAGTGTGGGAAAATTGGACATTTATTCCAGTCAAACTATTCTGTAAAATTTCCTGTCTAGTTAAATATGCATGTCTATGGTTTAAAAGAACAAAACTTCACAAAGCCACCATCTACTTCCCTCATAGCCCTAGCTCACTGGGTAGCACATTTGCCTATGGAACGTTTTGGTCAAGTGACAGAACCAGGTTCAAATCCTCCCTCAAACTGAAGGAAACCTCTGGCTTGCTGGCTAACTAAAAATAAAACATTTAAAGGATTGCTTTTGTATCTGTAAAATCTTTGTGGGAAACTCATTTATGTTTCTGAAATCCAAATAAAATAAACCCATACGTTAGACAGTTTTTGGTATTTTCACAAAGTTTAGTGTTACCTACCTTGCTAATGATATGACAGACCGAGTGTATAACGATAGTACAGAGGCCTCCAAAATTAAGCACCAAAATCTGCATTGCGATAATGTTTACTGGTACAACAGGCACAAGATAATGGATTCTTCATGCCAGGTATATTGATTTTCTTTAAGTCAAAACCGACAAAACCTATGTTTTTACTTGTGAGCTATGCAAGCTGAGAGTGAATACACTCTCTACTGCAAAGACGTCAAACACAAATCTAAGAACACATATAAAGCTGAGTGTATTAACATTGACTTTGCTAGCCAATTTAGCAAAGTTTAGATAAGTTAGCCAGATTGTAATGTTACATACAGGCAAGTGATTTAATTCAGTGAACATTAACGTTAGTCTAATTAAATAAAGTCTGTAGCATTAATTTGTCTGACAACAATTATGTTCTATCAAAAACGAACATGTCGCTAACCAGCTAATGTCAGGTTTGCTGACATAAAGCAAACATTAGCTAACCTTAGCTGACGTAGTCATACTATTCTCATGATGTGTCTTGCCGCCCATACAATATGGCGCAATGCATGGGACTGGTCTTTCATGATAATCACCTACTATTTGATTACAATCACCTGTGTTTGCCAACCAATGTGTCTGCAATCAATCCAATACTATGAATAGCTTAGCCAGAATCATTGAAATGAAGGTCTGGCTAGGCTGAGGTTGGCTTGCTGTTCTTGGACTGCATTTATATAGCGCTTTTATCCAAAGCGCTTTACAATTGATGCCTCTCATTCGCCAGAGCAGTTAGGGGTTAGGTGTCTTGCTCAAGGACACTTCGACATGCCCAGGGCGGGGTTTGAACCGGCAACCCTCCGACTACCAGACAATCGGTCTTACCTGAGCTATGTCGCCTTTTGCCACCTAAGGTTAATATTGTAACAGCATACAATTTTATTTAAAGTTGATCTGGTGATATAGAGGGTAATTCTATGGACCATTATAAATGTCATGCTGTTCTATATTAGAAGTTACCTGGCTAACTGAGTAATCCTGCTTGGTGCAATACCCCCACCTAGACTCTGGAAGGCAGGTGTCTGACGGATGGACATTGTATACAAAACCAAAGCTGACATTCCTTGCACTTTCCCATGAATTATGGGGTATTTTATTTTTTTGGTTTATGTATGACCTGTGACTAAGTGGGAACTTTTTGCAATAAACTCAATTGAGTGGCATTTTTTGCTGGCATGTGACTTTTTTGTATTATATTTTGTTATAATTTCGTATCACACGTACATTGGTACATTGTCAATTTGATCATTTTTTTTACGAAGTAGTTTGAACTTTTTCTAAGTAGTTTTAGTTAAGCAAACTAGATTTCTCCCTAGGGTAGCTTTGCTGTAGTTCAACTTCTTCCAGTGTGAAGTAATTGGTAGCTTGCAAAGCTATGCTTTCAAAATAGCTTCCCCAACACTGATAATAGTTAGCTATGTTAGACTACATCAATTCCGTGCGACTTTTTTGACAATTAGTGAAATTAACCGATTCGTATAACAAAATAAACAACTGAATGATAATGTTAATTCACTGAATGCATAATATAGTCTAACCCAGTTTACTGTAAATTAGCCAGCTATGGGGATCATTCGCTCTTAACCAGCTAGTTAGCTAACATTTGTTAGCCAGCTTATTTAACTTTGATGCGTTAGATCTAATGGCCGGGGCCCGCAGTTTACCATTTTCATCCTCTGTGCGGATGGCCTGCAGCCACAGATCTCTTCTTTTACTGTCCTTCGCTCTTTGGGGAAGTAAAGAAAATTGTAAACTGGGGTTTTTTTTATGGTTTGACGTGCATAATACGACGCAGCAGCTTTTAGGCATGGTGCCAGTAGATTTTTGACTGCTCTCATCTTTGACCTGCAAAAAAAAACAAACAAACTTGCAAGTCAAGATCCAATCTTGCTAATTTGCTTGGTGCATTTTCAGTAAAGACTGAACAATTGCACAGAACCACAAACACCAGAAAACACCCTGACTCATCAATCCTTTAATGCTGATATGAAATCTCTGATGAGATACAGATAAAAAATGGTCCTCAAAGAAATTTAGAGATTTAGAGAAATTTAGAGCACTTTTTCACTTAAAAGAATATACAGCAGAACAAATATGACGTAATGAAGTTTTTAAATACAATGAACGTTACTGACAACATTACTGACATTTCTTCATGTGCTTCAGAAAGATTTTGACGACATTTTCCCCATCATTTGCTTTTTGGTATTTTGCTCAGGCCGAAACAATATTATGAAGCATTTAGGGACAAAAATGCAAACAGTCAGACCAAAGCTGGAAGCTAAAATTGCAAAGATCTCCACAGCTACAGTGAACTTTCCAGGTGAGCTGACATAAGCTGGTATAAAGGTGATCCAGACTGCACAGAATATGAGCATGCTGAATGTGATGAATTTGGCTTCATTGAAGTTGTCAGGCAGCTTACGAGCCAGAAACGCTAAAACAAAGCACAATATAGAGAGGAGCCCAATATAACCCAACACAGCCCAGAATCCCACTGCAGACCCAACATCACATTCTAAAATGATCTTTTCTTTATAGTGCTTCATGTTCTCATTGGGGAATGGAGGGGATATTGTTAACCAAAGCACACAAATAAGAACCTGTATGAGAGTGAAAGCAAGAACACTCAGTCTCTGCTGTAGAGGCCCAAACCATTTCATCACATTACTGCCTGGAAGCGTAGCCCTAAAGGCCATTAACACCACTATTGTTTTTCCCAGAACACAGGAGATGCAGAGAACAAAGGTGATCCCAAACGCAGTGTGGCGCAGCATACAGGACCAATCAGAGGGCCGGCCGATGAAGGTAAGAGAGCAAAGGAAACACAGTTTCAATGAAAAAACCAACAGAAAACTCAGCTCAGAGTTGTTGGCTTTCACAATGGGAGTGTCCCTGTGTCTGTAGAACACGGCAGCCACCATGATGGCTAAGCAGGCCCCAGTTACCGAACAAGCTGCAAGGATGATCCCCAGAATCTCATGAAAGGACAAGAACTCAACAGGTTTGGGTACACATTCATCCTTCTCAGCATTCGACCAGTAGTCGGCTGGACAGGGTATACAGTCCAGAGAATCTGTACGAAAGAGAAAAGCTCAATGTTCAGGAG